>NC_056625.2:95569426-96175364 GCF_002870075.4 Lactuca sativa | reverse complement strand
ACTTGAACACACTCTATGATCCTAGTTAACATATAATATCACATATATGTATCCAATTAGTCCTTAAAAAACTAATAAACACAGTTAACACACCCTAGGACATGCTAAACACCTTATACAAGTGTTATTAGTCCCAAGGATTGCATCTATGTGTTGTAGGGAAAGGCTAGTGTGCTTCGGGTTCAAGGAAAACTCCATTAGAGAGTTTACGGTTTTGTGGTCACTAACAAAAGAGTTTATGGTCGTAAACCCTTGAGTTTACGGCCGTAAGCTCATACACTTTTGACCATTTGTTGGTTTGGAGCCTTAAAAGTCCCTAGAAGCTTTTCTACTTGAAGTATGTGACTAAGGAAGGAACTAGGGCACCATTTCACTCCTATTTGGAGTTTACAGTCCCTAAACCATTTTCCTTGGAGTTTACTACCATAAACTCATAAGGTTTATGGTATTTTCGGGGTTTTCAAGTCCTTATCTCATCAAAGAATGGAACCATGATAGTTACTAGGGCATAGGAAGGAATTTGGGTCATTTATACATACTTTGGGGTGTTTACAGTTTTGGGAGCTTCCTAAACCGTAAAAACATATAAATGAGAGATTTTTGTGCCTTTTTATGTTATAAACACATCAAGGACGGATCTAGACATGTCCCTAAGGCATTGTGAAGGACTAAGGCACCCTTTGGCACCTTTACTTGATGTTTACGGTTCAAGGACTTCTTGAACCGTGAACACCTTGTTCTTGGTGTTATTGGGACATTTCCTTGATGTAAAGATGTATACTAAGCAGTATGATACTCTAAGATAGAAGCACTTACAATAAAGAAGCTTGAAATGAGCCAAAAGTCCAAGAACACTAGTGTGTGTTCTTGGTGAAGTTGAAGAATCAAACTTTTGGAACATTTAGACAGATGGATGTGTGTTAAAACACTAGATTAAGTGATATACTAACTTGAAAGAGCTAGAAACACTCACTAGATTGAAGATCTTGAAGAAAACCGGGATGATACTTGAGAGAGTTTGGGAGTTTACTCTTGGAAAGGTGGAAAAATGCTAAAACTGGCTAAGTGCCACTTTTATACCCCTCCCCTTTAGGTTTTATGGCCATAAACACCAATATTAGGCCGTAAAATCAAAACTTTTGATGTTTCGGGACTTTATTGTTGCACAATAAACTGATTGATCGGGGTTTTGTACGCTCGAGTTCGTTGCCGTGGGGAGTGCCAATTTCATTTATTAAAAAGAAGGACAGTACGATGCGTATGTGTATTAATTATAGAGAATTAAATAAGATTACTACAAGAATTGATACCTATTACCACAAATCAATGATTTATTTGATCAACTCCAAGGCGCTTCATATTTCTCAAAAATCGATTTGAGATCAGGGTATCACCAATTAAAAGTAAAGGAAGCAGACATTCCACAAACTGATCTTCAAAAAAGATACGACCGTTATGAATTTTTGGTAATGTCGCTTGGTTTAACAAATGCACCTACAACTTTCATGGATCTAATGAATATGATATGTCGCCCGTTTCTGCATAAATTTGTGATTGTCTTCTTATATGATATTTTGATATATTCGAAAAGTTGTGATGAGTACCGAGAGCAATTACAACAAATTTTGGAAATGTTACGTCAAGAGAAATTATATGCCAAATTTTCAAAATGTGAGTTTTGGTTTTAAGAGGTTCAAATTTTGGTCCACGTGATTAATAAAGACGGTGTGAAAATGTACCCGACAAAAGCTGAGACCGTGATGAATTAGGATCCTCCAAAGAATCCATCAGAGAATCGTAGTTTCCTTGGATTAGCAGGATACTATCGACGATTTATAGAAAAAATTTCTTTGATTGCAGCACCCTTAACTAAATTGATGAGAAAAAGTGAGAAATTCGTTTGGACTAACGATCAACATCATGCATTTCAACAATGGTGGATACGGACGCATCATGAGTTGGTTTAGGATGTGTTTTGATGCAGAGAGGACGAGTAATTGCATATGCATCGAGGCAAATGATGCCAGCTGAACGAAAATATCATGTGCATGATCTTGAACTTGCTACATCAGTTTTTGCCTTAAAAATTTGGCTACACTACTTGTATGGAGTAAAATTTAAAATTTTTATTGATCATAAAAGTTTGAAATATTTATTTGATCAAAAGGAGTTAAATATGCGTCAAAGAAGGTGGATAGAGTGATTAAAAGATTATGATTGTGAGATTCATTACCACCCTGGGGAAGCAAATATTTTTGATGATGCATTAAGTCGGAAATAAAAACCGATTAAAATTTCTTCTGCTAGAATAGGGATTCCCAGTAAACTACCTGAGTTGATCAAAGAGAGCCAAAAAGAAGCAGAAAAGCCAGAACAATTGAAGCAAGAAGAAATGGTTAATTATATTAACCAATTGTTCGGGGATCCTCGAGGTATAAAAACCTTCATGGGGCAAATATGGGTCCCAAGACGTGGTAAGGCACGATGATTATTGTTAGATGATGCGCATTGCACCAGATATACAATACATCCTGGTAGCAGAAAAATCTATCGAGATTTGAAAAAGATGTGCTGGCGGCTTGGGATTAAACAAGAGGTTGGGAGATATGTTGAAAAATGCTTAACTTGCTTACAAGTGAAGACGAGTCACCAAAAGCCCGGAGGAGAGCTTCAATCATTCCGATTCCAATAAACAAGTGGGATGAAATCACTATGGATTTTATTACCAAATTACCGCGAACAACTCGAGGATATGACTCTATTGGGTTATAGTTGATCGACTAACTAAATCTGCTCGATTTATTCCTATAAAGGAAAGTCTTTTAGTAGATCGACTAGCTGGTGAGTATATAAAAGAAGTGGTAAAATTTCAATGTATGCCAATTTCCATCATATCAGATAGAGACAACCGTTTTACATCTTGATTTTGGCAAAGTTTTTAAAAAAAAAAATGGGTTCAAAAATATTATTGAGTAAGGCATATCATCCTTAAATGGATGGATAAAGTGAGAGAACGATTCAAACACTTGAAGATATGCTACGAGCCTGTGTAATTGGTTTTGGCTGTAACTGGGATGAACATTTCCCACTAGTAGAGTTTGCATATAATAGCAGCTATCATTCTAGCATTTAGATGGCACCACTTGAAGCATTATATGGGACACCACGTAGAACCCCAACGTGTTGGACTGAAGCAGGAGAAAGGCTACTTGCGAAAACAGAAATCGTGGAAGAGACAGAAGCAAAAATTAAAGAAATTAGAGAACATATGAGAGTCGCCCAACTTCAGCAACAATTATATGCAAATCATAGATGAAATCCGCTAGAATTTAAAGAAGGTGACATGGTAATGCTAAAGGTAACACATTGGAAGGGCATAATTCGTTTTGGAAAACACGGAAAATTAAGTCCTCGATATATTGGACCCTTCCAGATCTTAGAGAAGATTGGGAATGTTGCATATGTATTAAATTTGCTGCCAGAACTACAAAAAATCCATAATGTTTCTCATGTTTTGTACTTGAGAAAAACTTTGTTTGATAAGACTCAATAGATCTCAATGTCTGAAGTGGAAGTAGATGAGAAACTAAGCTATCCAAAGAAACCCGACAAGATCTTGGATCGCAAGATAAAGAAATTAAGAAATAAGGAAATTATACTAGTTAAAGTGTAGTGGTGTCACCATAAAGGCTCCGATAGGATATGGGAATCTGAGAACGAGATGAGGGTGAAATACCCTTACTTACTTTGTTAAAGGATGCCAAATTTCAGGGATGAAATCTTTTGTAAGGGGAGGTAATTGGAATACTTGTTTCTTAGCATCAAGACTTATACTATTATTGTGTTTATTATGAAAGTAAATTGTGACATATGTTGTTATAAATTATGCCTAAATGAGTGTTCTTGAGTAAAAGAATTAACATTGTAGATGTTATAGTTGAAAGGATAGTTTTTTGAATAAAAATGTGTGAAATGTAGCAAAACCCAGGCCTCACGACGTGAGTAAAGAAGCTCACGACGTGATAGTGAAAGAACGGTGATTAAGTTACGGTTTAGGTTAAATAGTCTAATTATGTTTATTTCCTTTGATTTGAGTATCGTGTGAAGGAAGAGTATTAAGTGTGATGTTAGATGTAAAAATTTTGTGAAAGGAATATATGGTCTTAATAGGTAAAGACATATGATACTATTAATCTATATGATAGTAAAATTGTATGAGAAAGTTATTTATGGATGTTAGATAACTGATAAATATAGTTTTAAAGATTTTAAGATGTTATTTTGTTTATGATCATAAATTCAAATCATACGAATGGTTTCATATTTAGTGATCTTGAAACTTTATTAAATAGGGAATCCAGAAAGGATTCTTGGAAGGGAAGAGAAATTGTTGGAGTATCATCCTCACAGACCATAACTAAGGTGAGTAACTTCTGATTTTACTCATAATAATAGATGTTTATTGTTGATTGTTTATGTAGTTTATTATAATTATTCGATTTTATTATGTTGAGATGTTATGATTAAAGATAAAAGTTTACTTAAATAAGGATTTGGAAAGTAAGATGATTAAATGAGAATTTAGTGATATGATTAGAGAGGTCAAGTGTACAAGTGAGATGATTGGTAAAATAATTAAGACAAATGTTTGAGAATGTATTGATCAACTATATGATTGAGATGATATCATACGAGGTTATATTTGAAGATGAATTAGTGATGATGACCAAATATATGGAAACGAGCATTCCATATGAGATTATCGAGTTGATTACACGAGACTTGTATTAAAATAGGAGTTAGTATTTTTGACCAAAATTATGGGAAAGAGTATTCCATAATCAATGAGTAATGATCATATTATATTATCTATGTGAGATTATTGTTATGATAATGAAACAAATGTGATAATTGAGAAATACCAACTTGTATTAATCGGATGGAAATGATGTATTAGTATGGAAACAACTATTACTCACTAAGCATTATGCTCATATTATTGATTATTTTTGTTTTTAGGTTACATGCATATGGACTGAGGGAAGGCAATGAAGGTGTAGTCATGTTTTGAAATCAACTTTTGAAACTTAACTTGATTTGTAAATATTGTTTGTTTTGTAAACCTGGGTCAGTCCTATAGCATTCAATATGTATGATATAAACTTGTGAAATATGGTTAATTATATGTACACTTTTGTTTACAAAAAAAATTAGTGTACTTATTTTAGCCGGGTGTTACAATTTCAGCCTTCAATTCATCGATTCATCACTTAAATATCGACTTTGACTTTTTCTCAATTTGAATTTTTGAAGTCAAAGATCAACAAACAACAAATTGATGAGTCAATTTTTTTTGGATCAAAGCCTGGTTATCCATCTGTTCTTCATTACATTCATGTGTTCTTGATCAAGTTCATCTAAATCAAAAACCAATTTGACGATTTCTTCACGTGAACTTGAATAAAATCAATTTCATCATATGAAATCGAATCCCATTTTCAGATTATCAATCAACATCAAATGATTAACAAGAAAAAAAATGAGAAAATGAGAATGAGAACACAAGAACAATCGATTATGATCAGAAACAAGATGATCCAATTGTACAACAGATAAAGCGTATGTACCTGTCGACTTACGGACAACAATTTTAGAATCAAACAAATTTGAAGATTTGTGGGCTCACAACAAATTAATATTAGATTTAAAGGAATATATATTGGGCTAAATAAATCATATGAATAGTAACAAAAATCCGTTTAGGCTATGCATCCAAATCAAATTAAATTGGATTCAAAGTATATCCAATGAACAGTAAGAATGTAAATTGGATGACCAGTAAAACTCGAACTTTAGAGAATAATTTTGATTTTGGTTTGAATGTGATCTAAACAAAAATAATTGGATCAACAATAGGGTAGAAACGAATTTGATCCAATGAGACAAGGTGATAAAAAATGAAAAACACAAATCACGAATCGAAATCATGGACGTTGTGGACTGCATTTGAGAATTTGTGAAACCTGTTTTACGATCTGAGTTCCATTTGCAACAAATGAATAAAGTTTTGTAGACCTTGGTTGTTTTGTAGGAACAAGAAAATCTCCAATTTGAACATTGTACCACCGATGATGCATGTTGTACAACTCGTTCTATGTGTTCCTCGTGTTCTTCAACGATCTATGAACATATTCATAAGAACCATCGACACTTTTGGGTTTTGACATCAAATTCAATACAACATTTGGAGATTGTTTCCTTGGAACCCAAATTTGCTACATGGATTTCGGCTTCACAATAACATTTGACGATTTTTGTGAATAAACCCACTTGTTCTTATGTTTGATCTTCTTCTTCTTTTTCTTTCTCATCTTTTTGCATCTTGAAGATTTGATTTCAAGAATAACTTCATTCTTGACAAGTTCAACTTTTCAAGTTTGAGTCATATCTTTTGGAGTTTGATACTTGTGAATTTCGTGGATTGATGGCTTTCGATAAAGGGATCATTCCTTCAAATGAATCACTATCATTGGTTTAAACTCCAATCGAACAAAAAAAATCATTTTCATGAGAATCAACTTGAATCTTCTTGTCATGAACTTCAAGAACATCACATTGAACTCCATAGTCGTGAACTACAACATACTTAAGAAAATGAAGATCATTTGGGTCTTCAACAAGAGAAACATATTCATTTTTGAATTATTCTCTTTCTTTTCCTTCCTTTTAATTTCCACACCAATATAGCGTATTCATGGTGATTTCAAGAAAACATCCAATCTTCAAAAGTGGTTGAAATATCAATCTTCCATGATCATCCTTCAAACCACCATAAGAAACCATGGTATCCCATGAAATCAACCCACCTTTCAAAAATCATCCATAGAATTGCTTTTCATTGACTTTGTATTTCACATCCTCAATGATCACAACCTAAGAATCATAAGGCAAGTATACCATCTTTTATCAATTGAGAAGATCTTGAGTTTTTGTAGAGAGATAAACTGATTTTGAACGGATTTTCTAGAGAGAGAAAGCAAAAGTCACTTGAATTCTAGTAAAGAAAATCAAATTATGAATTGAATCTAAGATGAATTCGATTTCTAGAATCCAAAAACTCTCTAACTCATGAAGATAAAAAATCAAATGAAGAATCACCAAATATAGAATGTCATCATGGATAAATTATTTATAAAATCAAGAACACCCGTTTTGATACGAACTGTAGAAAAAATGAAACATCCAAAAATATGGTCCCAAAAATTTTCGATTTAAAATTAGATAAAGTAGTAATTTTCCATATCATCCAAACATTTGAAATAAACCAGTGTATCAGTTGTCATACATCAGAGTATAACATCATAACAAAATCTCAATGGTGTGTGCGATGCAGTCATCTCGAGCTCTTCCTTCTGGAACCAAAATTACCTGAAACATAAACTGAAAATCGTAAGCACAAAGCTTAGCGAGTTTCCCTAAAATTCCACGTACCAAACATACAGTAAACATACAATGGGCCTTGCCCATTCATTGGAACCCACCTTGTTATCGGACCCCGTCTGGTCAACAGGCCCCGCCCGGTCATCAATCTGAGCTCGGAAAACATATAAACACATACACAGATAATATACATAGAATACAGATAGTCATCGGGTTATGCTTAACATTGGACCTTATTCCACTAAAATATAAAAAAAGGTACGTGCAAGAGTTGTGAAGACAATTAGCATTCTATCAACATAACATAACATAGGCCGACATTGGGGCCTTCGACCTGCTAAAATTGGTAAGGAAACTCACCTAAAATGTTGAAAGATAACTGGATAAATCCCCGACACGGAAACAGTTCTACTCAATCCCTAAACAGAAATAGTCCCTTAGATACCGATACATACTTCAAAGCACATAAAAGGTCAAACTTGGCCAAAGTCAAAGTCAAAGTCAACATCCAAGTCAAAGTCAAAGTCAATGCTTCGAGTTGACTCAATTCGTCAAGTTATCCTTCAAATCACCGATTTTCCCTTAAATTGACCGAGTTCCTCCTTTTTCAACAGAATCGGGACAATCCCAACCCAACTCGCCGAGTTCCCTTATGAACTCGTCGAGTTCATTAATCTGCAACCCACTTAATGCATTGAGCCACTAATCTTCAAACCAAAGCTCTATATTTAAAAACTAGGCTAAAAATACGACTAAAAGGGTAAAGTTTTGAACTTTACCCATGAAGAACCACCACAAAGGCATTATGCTCAAACCTTAATCGAAAAAGGCAGATGTCTTAATCCAAAAACCACCATATCTTCAACATAGAGCTCATGAACACAGGTCTAGACCTTAAAGGATAAAAGGTCACATAAAGTCTTCAAATTTACTCATATGCATAGCCAAAAGAAGCTTAAGAGGCTAAAACAAAGATTTAGAAGGTGCATGGAGCTCTTAGGGCCATAAAGTTGGCACCTTTATGCCAAGAAAGCTCCTTAAGACACTGGATCTGAAAAGGTTTGTTAATATGGGACGTCCAACTCCCAATAACCACTTCTTTTGGACAAAAACTAGCAAAAGAACACAAAGATGAAGATCTAAGTAACCACAAGGCAAGGTCGAGACTTTTTACCAGAAAGATGTCAAAAACGAAGCAAGGATTTAGGATCTAGCAGATCCTTGCTGTATCTCCAATCTCCCTTTTCTTCCAATGCGTTCAAACACACACAAGACACTCAAAGCTGGCTCACAAACACTGAAAGATCCCTTAGGGTTTCGAGATTGGGGTTTAGGAAAGTGGAGGCTGGAAATGAGGCCAAGTTATGTGGCTTAAGTTGTTTAAATAGGGTACAAAACCCCGAAATTATAGTTTCGTTTCTTCCAGGCAACTCGTCGAGTTGAGGCCTCCTAACTCGCCGAGTTGGTCACTCAAAACAAGCAATCCAAAACATTTCAGCACAATGAGTTAGGGCTACCAACTCGTCGAGTTGCTCTACAAAATTGAATAATTTAGGAGTTTAAATACATACCAGAAACCAGGAATTACAATTCTCCCCCACTTGTCTCATTTCCTTCTTTGGCTCCAAAGTCCACCCCAACGCCTTGCAGTGTAGCCGCTACACCTTCACAAGCTCCACCATCTTGTTCCTCAAGTTTTTCGTCTTCCAATCTAATATTTCCACCGGCCTCTCGACATAGTTCAGGAGGTCATCCATTTGAATATCCTCCAAGGGTACAACTGCAGAATCATTAACTTAAAACTTCTGCAACTGAGAGACATGGAAAGTGCTATGAATATGGCTGAGCTCGACTGTAGGATCTAGACGATATGCAACCCAGCCCACCTGAGCTAAAACCATGAAAGCAACGATATATATGGGACCTAGCTTGCCCCGCTTCCTGAACGGAATGACACATTTCCAAGGTGATACCTTCAGAAGAACCATATCACCCAGTTGGAAACTCCAAATATGACCGACGCTTGTCGGCATAGCTTTTCTGCCGACTCTGAGTTGTATGAAGTCTGCTCCGAACCTGCTGGATCATCTCAATGGTCTTGACCACCTCCTCGATACTCCCCATGACTCGCTGACCGACCTCACCCCAACAAACCGGGGTCCTACATCTCCTCTTGTAGAGAATCTCAAAAGGAGGTCGATCAATGCTAGCATGATAGCTGTTGTTGTCCGAAAATGCTGCTAATGGAATATACGTATCCCAACTCCCACCAAAATCTAATACGCACGCATGCAACATGTCCTCAACAGTTTGAATTATCTGCTCCATCAACCCATCAGTCTGAGGGTGGAATGATGTACTGAAATGGAGAAGAATACCCTTCTCATCATGAAACTGCTTCCAAAGTCTTGAAGTAAAGCGAACATCTTGGTTTGAAACTACTGATACTGACACCCAATGACGTTCCATCACCTCCTGGACATAAATCTCGGCAAATATAATATGCACGCACGCAGCATGTCCTCAACTGTTTGAATCGTCTGCTCACTCTGCCCATTGGCTTGCTAGTGGAATGATGTACTGAAATGGAGAAGAATATCCATCTAATCATGAAAGCTCTTCCAAAATCTGGAAGTAAAGCGATCATTTTGATCTAAAACTACTGATGTCGGCACCCAATGACCTGCCACCACCTCCTGGACAGAAATCCCGGCTAGCTTCTCTACGGAAATACTCTCCTGGATCAGGATAAAATGCATGCTCTTGGTCAATTGATCCAAGATTACCCAAATAGAATCCACAATATGCTTTGTCCTAGGGAGCTTCGTGATAAAATCCATTGTGATGTCTTCATATTTCCATACGGAAATCTCCAATGGCTGCATCTTTCCGTGAGACTGATGATGCTTGGCCTTGACTTTCCTACAAGTCAAAGACCGTTCCACAAACCACACTATATCCTACTATATGCAGGACCACCAATAATCAGGGCAAAGATCTGTATACATCTTTGTCACCCCGGGGTAAATGCAGAATCTTGACTTGTGAACCTCCTTCATCAGAACTTGGCGCACACCGCCCAATAAGGAATCCAGACCCTCCGATGCAGGGTCAAAAACCCATGACAATCATAATTGAAGGAAGCCACTTGACCCATAATACGCTCATACTTCCGATGCCTCTCCTTCATACCATCGACCAGAGCTTCCCGAATCCGCTCCAGCAATAGGGTAATCAATGTCATCCTCAAACATATATCCATGATCGGGGTCACGACCGCCTTGTGGTTGAGAGTATCAGCCACCATATTGGCCTTCCTCGGGTGGTACAACATCTTACAATCATAATCCTTCACCACATCCATCCATTGACACTGTCTTATAGTACAACAAACCCTATAGAGGTAAATAGTACAACGAACCCCATAGAGGTAATGCCACCAAATCTTGAGGGCAAAAACCACCGCTCCCAGCTCCAGATCATGTATCGGGTAATTCACCTCATGAGGCTTCAGCTGCCTCAAAACGTATGCAATTACATGCCCCCGCTGCATCAGAACTGCACCCAAAACCGAGATCGAAGCATCATAATAGACCACAAAATCATCGACGCCCTTAGGCAGGGTCATAATCGGGACCTCGTACAATCGCTTCCTAAATGTCTCAAATGTTGCCTGCTACTCAGGTCCCTAACGAAATGTTACCGACTTCTTGGTCAGTTGGGTCAACAGAACAACAATCTTGGAGAAATCTTGGATAAATCTCTGATAATAACCTACAAAACCAAGAAAAATATGAATCTTAGATGGAGACCTTGGAACCTCCCACTGCATCATGACCTTCCATAACTAGAACTCACACTTGGAGAACTTTGCGAAAGTTCTCTCCTTCCTCAATGTCTCTAGCACCTCCCTCAGGTGCTCCTCGTGCTGATCTTGATTCTTAGAATAATCCAAGATATCATTGATAAAGACTATCACAGACCGATCCAGCATTGGTCTGCATACATGTTTCATGAGATCCATGAACATGGTAGGAGCGTTGGTGAGCCCAAATGGCATCACCACGAACTCATCATGGCCATAAAGAGTCCGAAAATCTGTCTTCTGCACGTCTTCGTCCCTAACTCGCATCTGATGATAAGCCGATCATAAATCAATCTTGGAGAACTAAGATGCACCCTAAAGATGGTCGAAAAGACCATCAATCCTAGGGAGTGGATAACGGTCTTCACTGTTACCTTATTCAATTCCCAGTAGTCAATAAACATCCGATGCGGTCCATCCTTCTTCGTTACAAACAAAATCGGGGCTCCCCAAGGCAAACTGCTTGGTCTAATGAATCCCTTGTCTAACAGCTCCTGCAGTTGTGTAGACAACTCCTACATCTCAGGAGGAGCCAACTGATATGGTGGTTTGGCTATCGGATCCACACATGGAACCAAATCAATCATGAGCTCCACTTGCCTCTACAGTGGTACCCCAGGAAAATCCTCCGGGAATACATCCGGGTACCCCCGCACAATCGGCACATCGTCCATGGTTGCCTTCCCATTATCCCGGGTATTCATATCATAGGCAAAAAAACCTGCAGAACCGTGATGAAGGTAGCATCTGGCCCTCACTTCAGAACACATGACTGGCCCACGATGCAGTCTCTCACCATGAATCATCAACTCTCTCCCACTTGTGGTCCTAACCTGAACCAATTGCTGCTCATAGTTGGTCACTACCCCATTGGGGCTCAGCCAATCCATGCCCATGATAACCTTGTTCCCACACAAAGGAATAGGAACCAAATCCACTAGATACTCCTCACTGAACAAGTGAAGAGTACAATCCCGATGAACCCTCGTGACGCTAACCATCCTATCATCAGCAATCTCTACATCTACAGGAACATCTAGCTCCCCTGGAGCTACAACAAATATCTTTCTAAGTGTAAGAGATACAAAGGATTGGTAGCCCCCTAATCAAATAATACCAAGGCAAAAATATCGTTCATGTGGAAGGATCCTAAAGTAAAACACAAAAATGTAAGCAACAATTCAATTTAAATAAGGAGATAAGGAGAATATACATACCCGTCACAACGTCGAGAGCTACACTCACCTCCTCTGTCGTTAGCTGGAATGCCCTACTCTTCACCGCTGGCGCATATGCCCTGGCATTGATGATCATCAGTAATCCTTAATGTCGCGGGAGCAGGTGTTGACACCGGTGCTACTGCAGCAAACTCGAATAATGAGCCTTCTTGTGGCCCCTCTGGTAGAACTGAATGCAAATCAGAGCATATACTGGAATGGTGGTTCTGTCTGTTTCAAGTGTGGTCAGACTGGTCATATTAGTAGAGATTGTAGTGCTACACACATCCCATCATGCACCTTGTCACACCTACCACAACAGCTACGACCCTGCTGGCCTTTTGGCCTAGAATCAAATACCTTAGGCTGCTTGCCCGAAACCTGAACACTCACAGCAGAATCTAGCTTCCTCTTCCTCTAGCCCTCGCTATCATGTTTTCCAGTGTCTTGCAGATGGATCGGGTCACACACTGCTGGATAGCGCTCCTCAACATCTCATCGTACCGGGTCTTCTTCATCTCCTTGTCCGCTACATACTTTCGAACCAGAAGGGCCCTCTCCCTAAAAATATCAGTGATCTCAACCATTGTCTCAGTAGTCTGATGGAGATCCTGAAGCTCTTGCGCCAGCTGCTGCACCTCGATCACTGGTGCGAACTCAACATGGAACCTGGTAGAGAAATCACCATAAGTCATTGAATCAATAGCATCAGCTCCCACATCATTCCCTAACTCCTCCCACCAATCATGAACCCTGTCCTTCAGGAGGCAGGATGCTAGTCTAACCTTGTCCCCCTTGCGAGAAGGACTGGTACGGAAGGCGTTCGCAACATCTGCCAACCATATGTTGCTCGCAATGGGGTCCCTAGCCCCATGATAGGTTGGAACTCCACAAGCCCGAAACTCACTGAAAGTTAGAGGGCGTGTCCCAATCAATTCCATAATCTCAGCACGAAAAGCGCTCAATCTCTCATCAAGAAGCTCCAGACTACCCTCCTTGACTGAACCAAAAATCAAAGTAGACTGATCTAGGATACTGCGCGTAATCTCAGAAGAGACGAACTCTCACGTCTAGTCGTCAAGACGCCTGACTCTAGAACCTGAGCGTGAACCCTCCCAGACACCAGAACTTCCCACTGGACTGCCTTACAATACCACCATACTGAAAATAGACCAGTAAACTATTAGAACAAGCATCAATGTATATCTGGGAAATCATAACTACACAAACTCCCTGGCTTCATTACAGCCCCCCCGAATCGAGTATGGATCCTCTGCTTTCAGTAGTATGGGCCCATACTACCTTCCACGTCTATCCGTACTTACCTTAAGAAGTGCCTTCATTCAGCCAAGTTACTCTATAACCAACAGATCACTCACGGCTAGGGCTCTCACCACTAAATCTCATCCTAGGCTCTCCTAGGACAGACTTCGCACCACTCTCCGCTATTAGTTGTAGAAGGAACTCGTGCCAACTACTTCTAACTAGCTGACGAATACAATTACATATTACAAAAAATAGATAATTCTTCGAATGATAGACCTCTCTCTACAACGGTTGGACTCAGACAAGAGCTATGCAATATAGCTAAACCTAACCTTCAGAAATTATTTAGTTTCTAGAATATGTAACTAACCATATTCACTTACTGACTAGCTGAGATTAGCAAGAACTCCATAAAGCACAAAGCAAGCAACATTCGAGTATCAAGTAAACAAAACTTAGGATAACCTAATCATGTCATCCTATCACAAACTCATCAGTACTGGCATCCAAATCTATAAGCTCATATAACAGACATACAAATGCATCTCTCCTAGATCCTTAGCCCTACTCTAGCATGCGATTCACCTTTCACAATTCATATCATATATAAACATGCATGGGTACTTTGGGATAACTACTTGAGCTCGGCAGATTGCATGCACCACACCCTTTTCCCTTTAGAAATCCTTATATTAAAATTTTTATTTTCCTTTGAAATTTTCCACTAAATCCTTAGTTTGAGTTCAGAAACACACGAGGATGTGCCCGAATCCCTCAAACCAAGGCTATGATACCAACTTGAAACATCCAAAAATTGTTGGATTGGTGTCTAAGTCCATAACTATATTTGGTATGTACTTGATCCGAGAGTAGCATGGTCTATTTGGGTTGCACTTCACCAGAACAATTTGGACTTTTGAGAAGGGAATAATTATGATTTATTAATATATTATAAGTTATAATATATTAATATGAAATCATATTATTTAATTAGTATTGATCAGGAATTGATTTGGAATTAATTTTGTGATTAAAAGAGACTAATTAAATATAGAGGGATTGATTGGGTAAATCATTCATTCTTATAATATGGGCTAATGATTCCTTATGTTGGACTTAACCCATGTGGTGATCCATGGATACTCCATGGAGGCTAAAACCCATGGATCATGAGGAATGTGGAAATTCATGCACATTTGTGTTTACATGGTGTAACCCTAATGTGACAACACTATATAAGAAGCCCTTTGGTTCAAAAAATTGGCACCAAGACTCTTTACAAGAGTGTGGCCACCATTTGTGAGCTAGAGAGTCCTCTTCCAAGTTTCCAAGTGTTAGTGGTGATTTGTGATTCCACTTGAGGCATTCACATTATTGGTCCTAGGCTCTTAATGTTGGATATTATGTCTAAGTCCATAACTTTATTTGGTATGTACTTGATCCGACCCGGCATGGTCCATTTGGGTTGCATGGCATTGCGATACTTGGATAGACTAAATGAGAGAATATGGCACTTATGATTATTAATATATTATAAGTTCTAATATATTAATAATAGTGTTATTTAATTAGTATTGATCAAGTATTAATCTAGTATTAATTTGGCGATCAAAGTGAGACTAATTAAATAGATAGGGTTGATTATGACAATCATCAATTCTTTTATGGTGGATTACTGATCCATGGTTTATGGGTTATGGATGTAACCATTTGGAGCTCCATGGATAGTCCATGGGAGTTACAAACCTATGGGTCATGAGAAATGAAGAGTCATGACAATTATGGGTCTTCTTAATGAAACCCTAATTGTGACACCACTATAAAAGGAACCCTTTGGCTAGAAAAATCGTGACCTAGTGTTACTAGAGAGGGCATAATCGATTTTGAGTGCTAGAAGTATTCTCTCAAGTTATTCTAAGTTTTGTGGTGTTGTGTGAAGCATTTGAGGCACAACATTTGGGGTGCTAGGCTCACAAAGTCTTGAAGGAATCCAAGCAACAACAAGGTATGTATTTCTACTAGTTTTTATGTTTCATATATTCCCCATGCCATGCTAGTTAGGAAATAACCTTGAAAAAGAAATTTGCATGTATATAGAGAAAACATAGATTCAAGGTTATTAGGGTTGCATGTACACTTAGGAAGTGTTAGAATGCTCAAAACCCATCAGTGGTTTCAGAGCCTAGGATTGTTTTCTGTATACTTGATGCAAAACTGCTTGAAAATCGAAAATTCTGCTCACTATCGACTGGACTCGCCGAGTTCATGGGGAGGACTCGCCGAGTCCATGTACAAATTCATCCTACTCGTCGAGTAGGATCATGCACTCGACGAGTATGTGCGTGCTGGGCAGTCTTTTTGTGTTTTGTTGCTGGAAATGGATTAAAATCATTATCCCAATTTTTTTTGGACTTGTAAAAACTGTTTTTCAAAATGATAATGATTATGTTAACCCATTTTCACATGACTTTTATCAATTTTCAAGAATTGTATATGTTAGTATGATTCATGAAATTGCTTGGCATGAATTTGTTTTCTTATGAGTTTTTAGAAGATCATAGGAATTATGTGTAACCTCCATGTGTGTTTAATTCATGATCTTAATTGTAATGATGGTGTTCATAACTTGTCCTCAAGTTATGGATAACCAAAAGTCACTTCTTTAAATTATGATTAAAGAACTAAAGAGGTTTCATAAAATGAAGAGTCTTCATTTTTATGAACCATTAAAACTCATAAGTTACAAATTGAAGAGACTTGGAATAGTTTCAATTCTTTCCCTCAAGTTTTGGAATTTGAAAAGTCTTACACTCTAATACTTTAATTCCAAATTAAACCTTAGATTTTTAAAAAGTTTAAAAATCAACACTTATACTATTATTATAATTTTATTATATAGATATGTATAAGAATATGTCGTTCTTACCGTTAGTAGGCCTCATTCACGAAGCCGGTCTATAAGGGGGGGTATAAGGTTGTTGCCTATAAAATGGTGACTTAATGGGTGTCCACTCTCACCCACCGCTTCCTTGAGCGGTGGAGGGTCGTTAGCCGAACGTGTAGGATATGACTTTAAATTCTCATTAAAAGCATAATGAATTATAAAGTAACTATACATTATAAATTCCTAATCTTAGTTACTTTAGGAAAATGTGAATTTGGTGCTAGCCAATAAAATTACACTTTGTACCTTACCAAGTCGTTAGTGGAGCGTGTGTGGTTAACCGGCACACTAACATGGACTAGTAAGAGTGGCAAAGGGTAACTTGACTTTATTATAGATCGGTGGAGCGTGTGTGGTTAACCGACACATCGATTAGGTAATATTGTTAAGGGTACCAAGTCAATTTGTATGGTTATTCACACCTTGTTTGTGATCCTCGGCATCCCAGTCGCAAACTTGAGAGGGCACATTCGAGATTCAAACATGCCATTGAAAAGTTCAATGTATCTCAAAAGATCTAGGAGTTTCAAAACCAATAAAACCTAATAATAAAATATTTCGTCTTATGGTGGAAATTGGTAAATCGTCATTTACCTACCTTCAAATATTTTATAGTGTGGATTACGGCATCCCTCTTCCACCTATAAATAGTTTGTTGGATCCTAGCCTTAATATTTCATTTGGGTGACTTATTAAGGACTCTTAATCTAATGAAACTTATCTTCCTTTTATTCCAGATGTCTTCTAATAACACTGCTGGCTCAAACCCGACAGACTCCTTCTCCCTAATGAATTTGTGTGGTAAGGTCATCTTTGATGGATCCAACTTTAATGAGTGGATCAGAAACATCAGGATGATTACCCGCTATGAGGAAAAAAAATATGTCCTTGACAGGGAGCTTAAGGTTGTTAATGAAGCCACTGCTACTCCAGAAGAGCTTGCGGAGTTCATTGCACATGAAAAGGATGCCACCAAGGTGTCCTGCATCATGATGGCCACAATGACTTCGGAACTCCAAAAATCTTATGAAGATTTCTACCCCTATGAGATGCACCTAGATCTGATGGAAAGGTACCATCAGAGCACGCGTCAAGAGAGGTATGAAATCATTTCCTCCATGATAACTACCAGGATGAAGGATGGTGAACCCATCACCGGTCACTTGCAGAAGATGCAGAGGTTAGTTGACCGGTTGCTAAAGCTTAATGTTGACTTCCCTGAGGAATTGGCGATTGACATCATTCTCCATTCCTTACCTCAAACTTATGATCAGTTTCGTATGACTTATCATATGAACAAAGAAGAAGTCACACTTAGAAAACTTCAAGGACTCTTAAGGACAGCTGAAAATGGCTTAAGGGTAAAGCGGTTGCTACTTCTACTCCTTTAACAACCCCTGTTCTTACAATTGGGCAAGGGAAGGGTAAGAAGAGGAAAAGCCCTTCAAAGGGTACCAAGGGTAAGACTCTTGATGGTTCCTCTTCAAGCGGGAAAAAGAAAGGTCCCATTACTCCTTCTTCGAACCCAAAGGAAGCACAATGCTTCTATTGCCAAGATAAGGGACACTTCAAGCGAAGCTGTGCCAAATATCTGCAAGATGTAAAGGATGGGAAGGTTAAACCCACCCATGTAGGTATTTACACAATATTGTCTAACAACTCATCTAATGCTAATTCTTGGGTGCTTGATACAGGGTGTGGTATTCACATTTGTACTGATTTGCAGGCACTAAGATGAAGTGAGCAAGTGGAGCACGGGAAGATAAACTTAGTCATGGGCAATAGGAAAGCATCATCTATTACCAAGATAGGAGTTTATTCTTTATTTCTTAATAATGGGTTAATGTTAGATTTGAATAAGTGTTGTTACTCGCCCGAAATGGCGAGAAATATTATTTCTTTTCATGGCTTGTACAAACAAGGTTTTACATTTTCATTTGATAATAAAAATGGTGCTATTAATGTTTATTACAATGATGTATTTTACTTTAAAGCAATACCTTGTGATGGTGTATATGAAGCTGGGAATGTTGTAGACAATTTAGGAAATAATGTGTTGTATATTGATTCTTCTGATAGCTTGGACAAAGCATCCTTGTGGCATTGTCGTCTTGGACATGTTAACAAGAATCGCATAGGCCAACTCCAAAAGGCTGGAGTCTTGGAATCATTTGACCTCAAGTCAGATGATAGTTGCGAGTCTTGTTTACTTGGAAAAATGACAAAGTCACCCTTCACAGGTACTTGTGATAGGGGTGAAGGTTTGTTGGACCTTGTACACATGGATGTGTGTGGGCCCTTTAGAGTTGCTACAAGGGATGCTAATCGTTATTATGTGATTTTTATTGATGATTACAGTAGATATGGATATATGTACTTAATAAAGCATAAGTCAGAAACCTTTGAAAAGTTCAAAGAGTTTAAGCAGGAAGTTGAGAATCAATTGGGCAGGAACATCAAGATGCTCCGATCCGATCGGGGAGGAGAGTATCTTAGCATTGAGTTCCTTGACTATCTTAAGGAACTTGGGATTGTCTCACAATTGACACCTCCCAGGACACCACAGTTGAATGGTGTAGCTAAGAGGCGCAATCGGACCCTATTGGATATGGTTCGTTCCATGATGAGTCGAGCTTCGTTACCAATCTCTTTCTGGGGGTATGACTTAGAGACTGCCGCCCATATCCTTAATCTAGTCCCTACTAAAAAGGTTGCCAAAACACCTCACGAGATGTGGACTGGGAAAGTGCCAAATTTGGACCACATCAAGATTTGGGGTTGTGAAGCTTTTGTGAGGCGTGAGACTCATGACAAGCTTGAGCCCTATAGCGAGAGGTGTATTTTCATCGGCTACCCACAGATATCCTTTGGTTACCTCTTCTACAGACCCAGTGACAATGTGGTCTTTGTAGCAAGAAGATGAGTCTTTCGTGAGAGAGAATTCATAAGCCAAGGGGACAGTGGGAGGCAAATTGACCTTGAAGAGCTTCAAGAGTCAAGTGGTGAAGGAACCTCAAATGCTGTCAGCCAACCTGAGGAGGAAACTCCAGTTGAGCCGATAGATAAGTCTGTACCTCCAAGACGTTCCACTAGGGTGAGGAGCACACCTGAATTTTATTATGGTTATCACATCACCACTGAAGGTGATACAATTATCAGTGATAGTACACTGATAGATTTGGATGAACCTAAGAATTATAAGGAAGCCATGGCAGGCCCTGAGTCTGCGAAATGGAAGGAGGCTATGGACAGCGAGATTCAGTCCATGTATGACAATCAAGTTTGGAACTTGGTTGACAATGTACCAGGTCGTAAGACAGTTGGGTGCAAATGGATCTTCAAGAAGAAGACCGACATGGATGGGAAAGTACACACTTATAAAGCGCGACTGGTTGCGAAGGGCTTTACTCAAATTCCAGGAGTTGACTATGATGAGACCTTCTCACCAGTAGCTAAGATTAAGTCTATTAGAGTGTTGTTAGCCATAGCTGCATTTCATGACTATGAAATATGGCAAATGGATGTCAAAACCGCTTTCCTTAATGGGAAGTTGGCTGAGGATGCTTACATGGCTCAGCCAAAGGGTTTTGTCGATCCAAAATACCCTAATAGAGTAGTGTGTAAGCTTAGGAAATCTGTTTATGGATTGAAAACAAGCATCTTGCAGGTGGCATCTTTGCTTTGATGAGAAAGTCAAAGAGTTTGGCTTTTCTAGGAGTGAGGATGAGTCTTGTGTGTATGTCAGGGCTAGTGGGAGCATAGTTATCTTCTTGGTATCTCATAGGAAACGACATCCCAACTTTGCAGGAGCTTAAGGCCTGGCTTGGGAAGTGTTTTGCTATGAAGGACCTTGGGGAAGCTGCCTATATCCTAGGGATAAGGATATTGAGAGATAGGAGTAAGAGACTAATTGGACTTAGTCAAAGTACTTATGTGGATAAGATACTGAAAAGGTTCAGTATGCAAGATTCCAAGAAAGGAGAGTTACCAATCCAGAGTAATGCCAAGATAAGTAAGACTAAGAGTCCGAGTACAGAGGCTGAGATAGCTGAGATGAGTCAGATACCATATGCTTCCGCTATGGGGTCGATCATGTATGCTATGACCTGCACTCGCCCTGATGTGGCCTTTGCTTTGAGCATGGTCAGTAGATATCAAGGGAACCCTGGAAAGGCACACTGGACAGCGGTAAAGAACATTCTCAAGTATTTGCGGAGGACTAAGGACTGGATCCTTACACTCGGAGGTAGTGATGACTTGAGAGTGGAAGGATATAGTGATGCTAGCTTTCAAACTGATAGGGATAATTTCCGCTCTCAGTCAGGCTGGGTCTTTATCCAAAATGGAGGAGCAATTACTTGGAAAAGTTCCAAGCAGGAGACAGTAGCTGATTCGACTTGTGAATCAGAGTACATAGCAGCAAGCGAAGCAGCAAAAGGGGCAATTTGGCTAAAGAACTTCATCGGAGACCTTGGAGTTGTACCAACTATAAAGGAGCCAATGGAAATTTTCTGTGACAGTGAAAGTCCGGTTGCTTTGGCGAAAGAACCAAGAGATCACGAGAGATCTAGGCACATTGACAGAAAATACCATTTCATCAGACATTGTAACAGCCCGGAATTCCAGGTATCTTTATTGATTTGATCATTTTGTGTTTTGAGAGGGGACTCGGCGAGTTGGAGCTCAGACTCGCCGAGTAGGGTCGCAATTCTAGACGCAGGATTCGTTTGGACTCGGCGAGTCCAGGATATGGACTCGGCGAGTCTGCGTTGTTTAATGAAACCCTAATTTCTCGGGTTTGGGACCTATTTAAAGGGCCTTATGGCCTTCATTTGTGCCCATCAGCCCCTTGAGTGAAACCCTAATCGAGTGTGAGCGTTTGGAGCATAGAAGGAGGCTATTATTGATCTTGGAGGTGTCATTTTGCAAGGAAAGAGGAAATCAGCCAAGGGGAAAGCAAGAGGAGCCATCTTCTGAGGATTTGGAGTCCAGAGCATCTCTATTGGGGTAATATTTCGAGCTATTCTCTTCTATGTTGGTGTTTTCATTGATTTAGGGTTTATTGAACCCTTTTGTGGCTAGATCTTGTGCTCCCTTGGACCCCTACGAGATTTAGACTATAGATCTGGACCCCTAAAGGTCCAGAGTGTCCCTTTGCCCAAGCTTTTGGGAATCAATGGAAGTTTTGGGTTGGAACCTTTATGCTTTAGATCAAAATGTTCATTATAAGCCATGGGGTGTGTTATGGACACCAAGATAGGGACTTTACGTGGTGAATCAGTCTTGAAAGGCTAGATCTATGAATTGATGGAACAGATCTGACCTTAGAAGCGAGTTTGAGTAATTGCATGGCATGGACTCGCTGAGTCCGATGAGCAGACTCGGCGAGTAGCTTGAAGATTGCCTTGGATCGGACAGTGAGTGATCCAGTCGAGTCACGGGTTGACTCAGTAGGTCAGGATGAGTTAGAGAGGGTCGACAGGTGGTCTGAGTCGAGTTGGGACTCGCCGAGTTGTTCTTGAGACTCGGCGAGTTGAGTCGGGGTGGCCCCGCGACTCTCCCAGGTGGAACTCATCGAGTCAGGGGAAGCACTCGACGAGTAAGAAGGGAATCCTATGGGGTCGGCGGATACGTCTAGACTCGCCGAGTTGCCCTTGTGCACTCGCCGAGTCCGGTCAAGTTGACCGTTGACCAGAGTTGACCTATGTTTGACTTCTTAGGGATAGTCAAACTTAGAAGATAAAAGTGTTAACAAGAGATGTATGATGTTATAGGGAGATTGTAGCTTGGCGGATCGAGCACGAGTGACTTCGGGATTTGCTAGCTTTCGATATTTACGAGGTGAGTCTTCTCACTATACTGTACCCGGAAGGGTTTGACTGTGTGACCGGAAGGTCGGATATGATATGAGATATATGTGCTATATGTGATAAGTTAATTGTTATACGTGCTATGTATGTTATGTGGGCCAGAAGGCATTATGTTAAGGGCCGGAAGGCGATTATGTTATGGGCCGGAAGGCATTGTGTAATGTGGACCGTAAGGTTGGCGTGGGTAGGACCGGAAGGTTTACCCAGCAGGGACGGAAGTCCCCTGAGACACGTGGATCGGAAGGTCAGGGCCTGGAAAGGCGTATGTGCGTAAGTTGTATTTTGGGGAACTCACTAAGCAATTATGCTTACAGTTGTTGTGTATGTGTTTCAGGTACTAGCGAGGACCGTGGGAAGGCGCCGGCGTGATCTATACACACTGATAGATGTTTTGTGATCTTGGGATTCATATGATTTGTATTCTGTTATGACACATGGAATGTTTATGCCTTGTTTTGAATGAAAATACTTTATTTTGAAATGAAAAATTTGTTTGAAAAATTACGTTGTTACACACATAGAATAGAAGAAGGACTCCTCGTGGCAAAGAGGGTATCATCACATGAGAACCCGACAGATCCCCTCACGAAGGGACTGAGTAGGGTTAAGCATTTACAGCATGCAAGGCGCATTGGGCTGAAGGATGATATTAGTTTCAATAATTAGATTCCTGAAACTTGTAAAATGTAATTGACATTTGATGATAAATAAAAGTTGTTATTTATTTATGAGTAAGGTGTTACTATCTTGTGTTGATTGTTTACTATGTTTCAATTTTGCATGTTTTTACTTCCAGAATAATCATGTTATTATTCAAACCATCCACAATCGGTCAAACTTTGGAAGTAAGTATTGATTCAAGACTGTCATGAATTTGGCTTGTATGATTTGTCTAAAGTGCTTTAGACAATGCAATGGTTGCTACAAACATTCATGAGTACTCATAAGGGCTGAGTATTGGATTCAACCCACGCTCACTTGCATCACTTCATGGAATTTATCTCGAGTGATCGTGAGACGGTAATATCATATAAATCTTCAAACCTAGAGATATGAGTTGTTGACTCTGAGTTGGTTATTCATTGATTGTACGAAAATGCATTGGTAACTCGATGTTATAAAACGTGCCTTGTGAGTAATTCAACGAGTAGTTAGTACAAGCATATCAGTCGAAGTTTATATGTTCCGTCTAGAAATAGAAGCGATATTTGGGCCCCTCGATGATTTGGTTTTGACCTATGTACCGGGCCTTCTCAGAACCTAATTGATGTGTTCAATTTAGTTCTATGTCGAAACAAATCGGAGATCTAGAAACAAATTCTGGAAAATAAGTAAGACCATGTTCCATGTGTTTGTCCGGCTGATATCATGAGAGTAGAGGATTATACGATCACTTATCTTAAATGGCGTATCATCATCATCTCAGTTCCAAGAGACTTTGAAAGAGCTACGATTGCTAGTCGGATTTTGATGTCATATTTGCAAATATAGTTATTAGACTTATCCAAGTGGGAGACTGTTGGATATAGTGTCTAAGTCCATAACTTTATTTGGTATGTACTTGATCCGATCCGGCATGGTCCATTTAGGTTGCATGGCATTGCAATACTTGGATAGACTAATTGAGAGAATATGGCACTTATGATTATTAATATATTATAAGTTCTAATATATTAATACTAGTGTTATTTAATTAGTATTGATCAAGTATTGATCTAGTATTAATTTGGTGATCAAAGTGAGACTAATTAAAAAGATAGGGTTGATTATGACAATCATCAATTCTTTTATGGTGGATTAATGATCCATGGTTTATGGGTTATGGATGTAACCATTTGGAGCTCCATGGATAGTCCATGGGAGTTACAAACCCATGGGTCATGAGAAATGAAGAGTCATGAAAATTATGGGTCTTCTTAATGAAACCCTAATTGTGACACCACTATAAAAGGAACTCTTTGGCTAGCAAAATCATGACCTAGTGTTACTAGAGAGGGCATAACCGATTTTGAGTGCTAGAACTATTCTCTAAAGTTATTCCAAGTTTTGTGGTGTTGTGTGAAGCAATTGAGGCACAACATTTGGGGTGCTAGGCTCACAAGGTCTTGAAGGAATCCAAGAAACAACAAGGTATGTATTTCTACTAGTTTTTATGTTTCATATATTCCCCATGCCATGCTAGTTAGGAAATAACCTTGAAAAAGAAATTTGCATGTATATAGAGAAAACATAGATTCAAGGTTATTAGGGTTGCATGTACACTTAGGAAGTATTAGAATGCTCAAAACCCATCACTTAAAGCTCCAAGCAACAAGCTACAACAAAAGGTATGTTATCTAACTTGTTTTATTACCCAAGTATCAAATTTTTGTATGCTAGTTAGGGTAATACCTTGAAAAATGGAAGTTTGCATGTATAATAAAGAAAACATAGATCCAAGGGTATTTAGGGTTGCATGTATACCTTAGGAGTGTTAGAATGTTCAATACGCAGAAGTGGTATCAGAGCCTAGTCTTGTTTTCTGTTATAGTTGACGCTACATGCTTAGAAGTGCTTTAAAAATAAAAATATGTTGTCTGGACAGTGGAATCGCCGAGTCCATTGATGGACTCGCCGAGTCCACTGATGGACTCGCCGATTCCACTGATGGACTCATCGATTCCCTTCACAATCCCGACAAACTTGTCGAGTTAGTTCATACACTCGACGAGTTGGAGCCTCTGAGTGTAGATTTTCGAGTTTTAAGGCAGGAATTGGACTAAGATCATTACCCTAAGCTGTTTTTGAACTTTAAAATCTATTTCTGATATGGTAATAATCATGCTTATCCAATTTAGAAGGTAATTGTCAAAGTTTTATGTTTTGTATTAGTTTATGTGGTTAGGCTAATTAGAGGAAATTTGTTTGATATGAATTGTCTTGTTGTTATGAGTTTAATTCATATCATAGACAAATTATTTGATTTTCTAAGTTAGAATAGTTGATCTAAATCTTTTGATGAATTCCATAACTTGTCCTCAAGTTATGAAAAATGTAAAGTTTTTCTTTTAAAGATATCACTAAAATCATAAGTTATGAACTTGAAGAGTCTTTTTCCCATAAATGGTTTGATGAACTTCATAACTAGTTCTCAAGTTATGGATTTTCGAGTTATTTATTTCAAACCTATTTTAAACTCATATGTTATGGTTTCCAAAAGTTTTTGAATAGTTCAAAATTTTCCCTCAGGTTTTGGAATTTGTAAATATAAAAGTCTAACTTTTGAAACATTTAATTCCAAACCCTAGAATTTTAAAGTTTAAAATTCGACCCTTATACTATTATAATATTATAGGTTTAATATTTATGTATATATGTATAAGAACAAAGTTTGTGTTACCGTTAGTAAGCCTCATTTACAAAGCCGGTCTATAAAGGGGGTATAAGGTTATTGCCTATAAAATGGCAGTTTAATGGTCCTCCACTCTTACCCACCGCTTCCTTGACTGGTGGAGGGTCGTTAGCCGAACGGGTAGGATAGGACTCTAATTCTCCCTTCATTAAAAGTATAGTGATAAATATAAAGTAAGTAAACACTTATAAATTCCCAAATCTTAGTTACTTAGGAAAATGTGAATATGGTGCTAACCCATGAGATTGCACTTTGCACCTTGTTAAGTAGTTAGTGGAGCATGTGTGGTTAACTGGCACACTAATCTGGACTGACAGTGTGTGGCAAAGGGTAGCTTGATGTTAATCATAGATCGATGGAGAATGTGTGGTTAACCGGCACATTCATTAGGTGGTTGTAACATTGGGTGTACCAAGCTAATTTACATGGTTATTCACACCTTGTTTGTGATCCTCGACATCCCAGTCACAAAATTGAAGGGCACAATCGATATTTAAACTTTCCATTGAGAGTTTAAATGAATCTCAAAGGATCTAGGAATTTTAATTCACTTACAACCTAAAATTCTTTTTCTTTTTTCATGATGGAAATTGGTAAATCGTCATTTACCTACCTTCAAATATTTTGAAGTTTGGATTACGGCATCCCTCTTCCAAATTGTAAAATATTTTGTTGGGTCCTAGTCTTAATATTTCATTTGAGTGTTATATTAAGGACTTAAATAAACTAACTTGAATTTCTCCCATTGTAGATGTCTAGTTCAGACAACTATGGCCTTCCCAAATTCTTTGGAAAAAGCATTCCTCTTGAAGATGATATCTCGCGGTTGGATCGTGGGAGTCATACTTCACTTCCTCAGCCTCCTCCAATAATTCTCTCTAATCAACAAGCTGGAAGACTTTAAAAATTCAAGGTCACGCAAGCCCTACTTGCAATGAAACATAAAGATGGGAGGCCTATGCGTACTCACGTCTTAGAGATGAAGTCACATATTGATAGGCTGATAGTATTGGGTGTCGTTGTCTCGAGGAAGTTGGTTGTTGACTGGGTTCTTCAGTCACTTCCTGATTCATATAGTGAGTTCAGTAACGACTACTATGTGACAGACCACGACATGACCCTTATTGATCTTACTTATTTGCTTTTTGCTGTTGAATCAACAATGATTTGGAGCATTAGAAAAGCAAATTTGATAGGAAGATCTACTTCCCAAAATTCCATGGACATTAACAATGGAAACATTGGAAGTCCAAAAATGATTTTTCTTTCCAAGAGAAAGAGAACGGCTAAGTCTAAGATTGTCCCATGTACCATTCCCAAAGAGTCTATATGCTTCTATTGCCAGGAGAAGGGACATTAGTTGCGAAGCTGCCCTGACTACCTGAAAGATTTGAGAAAAGGTAGAATTGAAAAGTTTGACTCTGCTTCAGGTAAGTCTACTGTCTAACTCTATTAAGTTCCTAATTGCTTATTCTTAATACATGATGTAACAAGGTCGCATTTTGACGTTTTGTAGGATCATGCAGAGAGAAGGAAGCTTAAAGGAAGAGTATGTTGAATCTTGTCGTGAAGATGGATTTCAATCGCATGGTTCGATGATCGGATTTTAGAGCTGCTGCTTAAGAGTTATGATAGATTGCTTAGAGATATGTGGTAACATAGTTTTCATTTTTAATTACATTGTAAGGAAAAGTTTTTCTGCATTTTTATAAATAAGTAAAATTTTGTTTTATTTTTATTATATCTACTTGCAATGGCATTTGTGAAAATTGATGTTTGTATGTTTCTATGTTAGCAATATGAATTTGATTCTTTCGTTTGTGGTAGTCTCAAAATTTACCAAATAAGGAAAGATTCTCACCGCCCAAGTTTTAGTTGGACAGAAACTTGTAATCATGCAAGTTGTTTTGCATGATGAATGAGAATTTGCATCTTTGGTAAATTAAGACTAATTCCTTATTCACATGTATATGTGAGTCAAGTGAAGGACTAGGGGATCGGGTATACTGGGTGTGCGTTGGTGAAGATCTACCACAAAGATCAATTCATCATGATTTAGTAACATTTTGTAAATATGGTTATGCATATAAGTTTGAGTATAATTCTAAAACATTGGAAAATTTCAATGTATGGCAGAGCGAATGAGAAGAATCAAATTAGGCAGAAAGATTAAAGTTTCTCCAATCTGAAAAGATGGGAGAGTACTTTAGTATCGTGTTTTATAATCATCTTAATGATTTTAGAGAACCATATCACAATTGATCCTCTAAGGATATAGTAGTGCAGTTGTATACTAAGAAGAGGAATAGTGAATTGTTGGGATGGTTAAATCAAGAAGATGAGTCATACTTCGTTCCAAGAACAAGTCTTAGAGTCATACTCCAAGATTAAGCCTTGAGTGACATAATCTTAAGAAAGTTTTATAACACTTATCAAATGTAGAGTAAAATGTTTTCTACTCTTGTACATTTGAAATTGGTAAGTTGTGATGTTTTGGATAAAACAAAGACCAACTAAGACCAATAGTGTGAAGTGTTTGTCTTGATAATAATCTGCACTAACTCTTGAATATTTGTTTGTCAAGGAATGGTTCATGACAAGAGAATCTTATATGTAAAGAGGTCAGTGGGAGTCTTAATGAAATTGAAAGCTTCAAGAACTAACCAAGAGTGAACCTATTGTTGGACACTAGCACACTACTTGGAAGCAATGGTAGGCCCTTGTGCTGCCAAGTGGCAAGAAATTAAGATTGAACAAGTTCAGTCCATATGAGTTTGGATTTGGCACTGACCATGTCTTGTAATTATGGTGATGACAAATTTACATGGATAGGAACATATACACCGTAAAATCTAAGTGCCATAAGGCTTCTCTCCAACTCATGAAAATGACAGTGAGGAAACGCTTTCACTAAGTAGATTTTAAGGAGATAAAATTGTGATATTTGCATTCTCAAATTCAATTATGATTATGGCATCCTTTTCATAATTTGAATTGTGAGAAAAGGCAAAGGGTCTAAATATTTGAGACTTATTGCTATAAGTTCTAATATAATTTAGACACACATGTGAGCTATCTAAGTAAAGGTATATGAGTTTGAGAAGCCTAGATAAAGTCTTATCGAAGCATCTCATATCAGAAATATGACCTTTGGTAATGAGAGTCAACAAGTATTGACTTCTAGAAGTCCAGCTGAATTCTGAATACATGTCAAAGCTAGTGGGAGCATAAGTGTTATGCTAATAAAGATAATAATTATTATGCTAATGGGAGCATAATTATTATGGAAAGTGTTGCAAGTAGGCAATGTTAATTATAGAAAACAAAAGTTTCAAGTCGCAAAGTCGTAGGGTTGAAAAGTTGTTTTGCTATAATTAAGGGAGAGGAATTCATACTTCATTTCAAATCTAAAAGCTTAGATTGAGAATTTAATCAATTTTAGTCAAATATATATGAGTGTTATGTTGGAATGGTTCGATATAAGGAAATTCTATATATAGAAATGTAAAATGCGTTCTCAAAAATTTGATTGTGATTACGGCATCCCTCTTCATAATCAAAATTATGAGAACATGGCAAATAGAAACATTATAGCAAAAGGCTGATTGAGTATCATGTCTTTATGTTAGACATTATGAATCATATCCCGTGTATAGGATCGATTGCATATGCTATAATATTCTCGTGTTCTAAATGCGTAGGGCATTTAGAGGGAAAAAGGAATAGAACCGGATATGACTAAAGTGGTTAAACAACTGTTAAGGACAATCTAAGGTACGCCAAAGATTTGTCGTTTAAGGACATTTGGAAGTATAGCAATGGAAGGACCGTATTAAAAATATTATGAATAGAAATGAGTCTATTAATAATGAGTTGTCATATGGAAAATACAGAATGCTTCCATATTGGTAGTTGAAGGATAGATGAGAAAGTTAGAAACTTTTATGCAAGAAAGATGTTCAAAGGAATGTACTTTGAATTTGAGACTTCATTTCCATGGAATTTTCTTGTAACAATCTCCAAAGGAATATTTTTTTTATATCATTACTCAAGTCTCTTAGACTTTTGGCACCTAGACATTACAAAAGAATCATTGAATGGTAGTTTAGAATCTAACACTTTCTAGTAGTGACAATAATTTGGAATTCTTTCACTTACAATAAGGATTTAGAATTTGGAAATGAGCATCATCGAAATGTTTTTCAATTGATCTATTTCACAAAGTAAGGACCATAGACAAACATAGTGTGCATGCTTGGTGCATTTCATAACTATTGTTTAGACAAACATAGTGTGCATGCTTGGAGCATGGCATAACTATTGTTTTAATTCAAGTATTAAGTTGATTATTCAAAACATTATAGGATTAGTATTATTCTTATGTTTCACTTTGCATGTTTTGAATTCCTGAATAACTAGGTTATTCAAACCATCCATAGTCGATCATAATTTGGAATTAGGTATTGAGGCAAGACTGTCATGAATGCGTTTGTAGTTTGTCTAGGACAAGGTGGCTGCAGTGTTCATAAGTACTCCTGGAATCAGATTCGAGTATTGGACTCAACCCATGTCCATCTAAATCACTTCATTGATTTTATCATGAGTGATTGTGAGACAATAATATCTTATATTCTTGAAACGGAGACATGTGAGTTGTAGTTACAAGTCGGTTGCACATTGACATATGTAAACGAACCAGTAACTTGGATGTTATAAAACATATCGTTGTCTATAATTTGATGAGTAAGTACAAGCAAGAATTTAGGTCGAAGTTTATCCGTTCCTTTTAACCCATGTGGATAAAAGCAATATATGTAGGCCCCTCGATTATTTAATGATGACACCAGGCCTGGACTGATTTGATTTGTTCAATTAGTTGGTCGTCATAAATCAGAAATCGGGAAACACTAGATAGACAGGGAGAATGATTATGATCCATGTGTCAGTCCATATGATATCTACAATGAAGGAACATATGATCCCTTATCTATTGGATGCGTCATTGACTAGGTCAGAGTTCGACAGTGGCTTTAAAGAGCTACGATTGCTAGTTGGGTTGTGCAGTCATACTGGCAATAATAGTTATTAGACTTATCCAACTGGGAGACTGTTGGATTAGTGTCTAAGTCCATAACTATAATTGGTATGTTCTTGACCCGAGAGTAGCATGGTACATTTAGGTTGCACTTTACCGGAACAATTTGTACTTTTGAGAGGAGGATAATTATGATTTATTAATATATTATAAGTTATAATATATTAATATGAAATCATATTATTTAAGTAGTATTGAGGAAGACTTAATTTGGAATTAATTTTGTGATCAAAAGAGACTAATTAAATATATACGGATTGATTGTGTAAATCATTCATTCTTATAATGTGGGCTAATGATTCCTTATGTTGGGCTTGACCCATGTGGTGACCCATGGATACTCCATGGAGGTTAAAACCAATGGATCATGAGGAATGTGGAAAGTCATGCACATTAGGGTTTACATGGTGTAACCCTAATGTAACAACACTATATAAGAAGCCCTTTGGTTCAAGAAATTGGAACTTAGAGTCTTTACATAAGTGTGGCCGATTTTTGTGAGCTAAAGAGTCCCAAGTTTCCAAGTGTTAGTGGTGATTTGTGATTCCACTTGAGGCATTCACATTATTGGTGCTAGGCTCTTAAATCTCCAAGCAACAAGCTACAACAAAAGGTATGTTATCTAACTTGTTTTATTACCCAAGTATCAATGTTTTGTATGCTAGTTAGTGTAATGCCTTGGAAAATGAAAGTTTGCATGTATAATAGAGAAAACATAGATCCAATGTATTTAGGGTTGCATGTACACATTAGGTGTGCTAGAATGCTTAAAATCCATCAAAAATATGGTCCCAAAAATTTTCAATTTAATATTAGATAAAGTTGTAATTTTCCATATCATTCAAACATTTGAAATAAACGAGTGTGTCAACTGTGATAAATCAGAGTATAACATCATAAAAAAATCTCAATGGTGTGTGCGATGCAATCTTTCCGAGCTCTTCCCTCTGGAACCAGAAGTACGTGAAACATAAACTGAAAACCGTAAGCACAAAGCTTGGTGAGTTCCCCAAAAATACCACATACCAAACATACAATGGGCCCCGCCCGATCAACGATCTGAGCTTGGAAAACATATAAACACATACACAGATAATATGCATAGCATATAGATAGTCATCGGGCTTCCCCCGACATTGCACCTTCGTCCACTAGCATATAAACATAGGTACATGCAAGATTCATGAATACAATTAGCATTCTATCAACATAACATAACATAGGCTGGCATGGCGCCTTCGACCCGCTAAACTTAGTAAGGAAACTAACCTCGAATGCTAAAAAATAACTGGATAAATCCCCGGCCCCAGAAACAGCTCTACTCAATCCCTAAACAGAAAACAATCCCTTAGATACCCATCCATACTTCAAAGCCCATAAAAGGTCAAACTTGGCCAAATTCAAAGTCAAAGTCAACATCAAGTCAAACTCCAAGTCAACGCCCCGAGTTGACTCAACTCGTCAAGTTATCCTTCGTCTCGTTGAGTTTCCATGAATCATAGAATCGTGATATTTCAAATAAACTCGTCGAGTTTCCCTTAAACTCATCTCGTTCCTCCTTTTTCAACAAAATCGGGACAATCCCAACCCAACTCGCTGAGTTCCCTTATGAACTCATCGAGTTCATCAGTCTTCCAACTCACTTAACGCATTAAGCGACTAATCTTCAGACCAAAGCTCTATCTTCCAGAACTAGGCTAAAAATCTGACTAGAATGGTAAAGTTTCCAACTTTACCCATGAGGAACCACTCAAAAGGCATTAAGCTCCAACCCTATTCCAAAAAGGCTTATGTCTTAATCTAAAAACCACCATATCTTCAAGATAGAGCTCATGAACACAGATCTGGACCTTAAAGGATAAAAGGTCATGTAAAGTCTTCAACTTTACTCACATGCATTGGAAAAAGAAGCTTAAGAGGCCAAAACAAAGGTTTAGAAGGTGAATGGAGCTCTAAGGGCCATAAAGTTGGCACCTTTATGCCAAGAAAACTCCTTAAGACCCTGGATCTGAAAGGGTTTCTCCATATAGGACCTCAAAGTCCCAATGACCACCTCTTTTGGACAAAAACAAGCAAAAGAATACTAGGATGAAGATCTAAGTTAGCACAAGGCAGGTTTGAGACCTTTTACCAGAAAGATTTCAAAAATGAAGCAAGGATTCTGGATCTAGCAGCCCTTTCTTGTATCTCCAAGCTCCCTTTTCTTCCAATGGTTTCAAATACATACAACACACTCAAAAAATGGCTCACAAGCACTCAAAGATGCCTTAGGGTTTAGGACAGTGGATTCTGGAAATGAGGCCAACTTATGGGGTTGAATATGAATCATTATTGATTGCTCCATTTATCATCCATCCCATTTTGTATTTTGACCCTTTATTTCCCCACACCTACATATATCAAACATTTTTGTTAAGAACACTTGATTTCCCTACTCTTAAGTGTCAAGAAAAAAATTTGGTCATGTCTCTCATCATTCTTCTCGACTCTTGTTTTCTGTAATAGTTAACCTAAAAAATCTCGATTTCTCATATTATCTTTCAAGAACACATCAATATGTAACTAGCAAACCATTCTTCATTTCTGATATTTATTTTCTAACACACACTAAATTTTCTATTCTTTCTAGCGATTTTGATAATATCATAAATCTCCTTACAAATGACAAAGATGTGAAGATAGAAAATAGTAAAAATGTTGTAGAGGTTGATGTTAAGCTCAATGGAATTTTCAAGGACAATGAGGAGATTTCTACCAAAAGAAGAAAACTGATATATGAGGTATGAAAAGAATTTGATATAATTGAATATCATAATGGGAGTGAAAGTATAAACTATAAGTATTATTGTAAGTAACTAGTTTCGAGGTGTAAATCTAGAATAAGTCACTTACGTATTTAAAGATGAAACATATAAATGAATAAACAAGATAAATTTTGAAGGTGTTAAAATATGTATGGGTTTTGGATGAGTTTGCTAGGCATGCACTTGAACGTTTGAAGACGTAACTTGATGTCTGTATTTTCTCATGCATTATTTTTCGTAATGGAAATTTATCTTATTTAAGAAATATTAGTTTAGGTATTAAGTAAAATATGATTCTTATTAAATTGAATTTTGAGGATATTGCATTTAATTTTATTGATAACTTTTTATTGGATAATACATTGCGCCATGCATAACAATTTTGTAATTTATAACACTGTAAAATGATCAACTTAATAGGTTGGGTATTCCTTGATTTGGTGGATACATGTATGTATTTCTTTATTCAACACTTTGTGGGTTACTAAAGTGGAACAACCCAAATTTGAAATTCTTTAAAACCATTTTTATCAAGGTCGATTTGCTCAAAACTCTCCGACGGTTAACCCGTCTCATGTAACAGCTATACTTTTAAAACTAATATCATAATGTTGTTATACAAATATCATGATATGTAATCATCATAAAAATATAATTTTACAAAAAAATTTCATAAATTTATCAGATTTTACAAACTATTTGATATTACAACAACAATGTCAACAACCATAGTAAAGAGAAGGATTATACGATCTGAAGACTCTAATAAGTCTTCCTTAAGCGTAACTAGTAAGGCTCTTCCATTCCTTGACTTCTCAGCCTAAGTACATACTACATTTAGAAAAGTACATAAGATGAAATACTTACAAAATACATTGGTTTAGACTCTGCAAATAATCTATATATTCTTTCAAAGCTAAACTTGAAATGTAGTTTCAAAATTTCATTACTTATAAATTATATTTTCAATCTTTAAAACTCTAAAAAATCATAAGAAACATTTTGAAACATAATTGATGGGATAACCCCGTAAACTATAGGGAATCTATACCCCTGGTTCTCTAATTACCAACTTCTATCGAGTTTAACCCGGAAAGTATAACATAAACTTTAGTGAGTCATAAAAGACAAATACGAGGAATCTACACCCTAAAACATACGAGAATATGTATCCCTAAAATATAAGACTTGCAAATAACTTACATATACGGGGAATTTGTAACCCTAAAACATAAGCTTTGCACATGTAAGCACATGTGTGGAATTCATACACTTTTTTGATTCACGACTGTCTCCTTACTAACCACAAGAGAACTAATCATTCTAAGGTCGGTGGTCAAGTACCATCCCTTTAACAAGTATTGTATAGGGAAGTACCAACCTGGTAGTTGTCACGATGTCCTGTTACAACTGCTATCTATGAGAAGTCCATCCTAACAGTTTTCACGATGTCCTATTATGGGGACCTATTAACATAATGCACTCTTTGGCAACTACTATCTATGAGCAGTACCATCATGGTAGTTTTCATGCATTCCAAACTCTTATCATTAATACTCAGTATAACATATCACTAGCACATATAAGGATATCTAATACCTTTTCACATAAAACATCTATAAATCTTAAGAACTATACATATATGGATTTCTCCAATCTTGTCAAGAAATAAGTTAATCATATACATGGTATGCTAAAGTTTATTGGAAATAGTGCAAGGTCATTAACTCATTGGTAATATGAAACATCCCAAAATTCATGACCAAAAATATCATTTTTAATTATTAAATAAAACCATAGTTATCAAAACATTTGTTAGAAACATAAGTCAAAGTATCCAAAACATCACAATCAGAGTATCCATATCAAAAATATCATAGTAAACATCCCAGGCTAAAACATCATGGTGTGTGCAATGCAGTCATCCCGAGCTCTTCCCTTTGCTACCGGAAGTACCTGAAACCAAAACTGAAACTGTAAGCATGAAGAATAGTGAGAGTATCCAAACTACCACACACCATACATATAACATGTCACACCCCCAAACCTGAACGGCGGAAACGTTCGGGGGCGGATGACTTCATGTGGTAACGTAACAAATGAATACATAGTAAAGAAAGCAATACAACCATCATATATATATAATTGAAAGTTTACATTTGTCAAAAGTTACATGTTCAAAACCAATTACAATATGATGTCAAAATATAAGATTAAACTGGCGTCGCAGCATCCCTTCATCAAAAGCATAATGATACCTGAAATTACTGATTTCCTGGGACATACAAGTAATTTTGAAAGAGTAGATCAGCATTTAAGCTGGTGAGTTTCATAATTATTTAAATGACAATGTTTGTATGAGATGGAATGTTTTGTCTTTGTTTGTTTGTGTTTAGAAAATCCTATATTTTCTACTAGTATAAAAGTAGCCTTCACTCAAGACCAATGTTTGTTTCTAAAATGTATGTAAGTGTAAAATAACAAATGTGTTTGAAAACCTTGTAAATCAATGCATTTTTAATACCCCATGTGAGTTTTATAACCATACTATTGACTCAGAATGCCTATACACAACGTTCTTTAGGCGTTGGAATGTTATGACGTTTATCACCTCAAACGGTGGACTGCAGCTAACAGTCAGGGTGCGGGTTGTCAAGCCCGTATAGATCTATACACAAACACCATGCTCCCCCTCCAAGGGATTCTGGTATATAATACAGGACTTGAAATGTGTACTCGAACGTACGTGAGGTTAGTGTCTCACAAAAACCGTGGTATAAAAACAGATCTATTTGTTAAAATGTTACGTTTGTTCTTGTATATGAAAGTGACTTCTTAAAATTCATGTTTCTAGTACATAAGAGTTAGAAATTTGTTCGTAAAACTATACCTATTATAGTTTTCTAAAAGTGTGTCTCGTTTGTTTAGAAATACCTAGAAAAGGAATCATTTGTTATGAAAGCATAGATTTTTGGTGTAGAGTCTATGATAGACAAGTATACATATAATCTAAGAAAAGTTTAGTTTATACATGCATTACAACAATTTATATTTCAAAAGATAGAATGCTATTTTAACATATGTTATATATATATGAAAGTTCCCTATAAAGTTTGTAAATCGCATGTGATATGGATATATAAAAGCATATAAAATAGTTCTTTATGTAAAACACGATAATACTCGTGTGTTTTACTTGTAATCCCCCCCTTGAAAGCATATAAAGGAATTTATAGAACATTTAAAAGGTAAATTAAGGGGGTATGAACTCACTTGAAAGTTTGAAGATAGCGAGATGGAAAACCGGGCAGAGTTTCGTCTCAGGAAACGGATTTTTCTCAGGATTCTCAGAAATCTCGGGAGTGAAATCGACCCTCGGGACTTGAGCAAAAAGACCAGAGCTTCGGGTTTGAACGGGCATGGAAAACGAGGCAAGATCGTGAGAGAAAGGAGAGAAATGAGCATTTTTTTCGGAAAGCCTCGCATTCTATTTATAGGGGGGTCTGAGAAGCCTCGTACGCGGGGCGTATGCTCGTACGCAGCGCGCACGCGTACGTCATGCATGACCAAAGCCTCGACTGCCTCGGCTTCGGATGGGACGGCGGGTCGGACGGGTCGGTCGGACGGGCGGGTCGGACGGGTCGGTAGCCTCGCATAGGGCGACATGGATGATCCGAGGCCAAGGCCCTCGGGTACGCAGGGCGTACAGGGTTACGCGGCGCGTACCTCGGATGAGGACGCTGACTCCTCTTCGGATAATCCGGATTTTTGAATTAAATAAATATATAATTTATTTAATAAACTTCAGAAAATCATATCTTGTTCATACGAACTCCGTTTTCGATGGTCTTTATATCCACGTGTAGGTGAGACTACGCTCTACAACTTTCGTTTAGATTCCGTTGGCAAATTCCGAAATCATTTTTATTATTTATTTATTAAAATGACGTGATTAAGGAATTTCTTTAAAAATTCATAACTTCTTTATCTAACGTCGGTTTTTGCCAGACTTTTTACCGCTGAAATACCATTGTCGAGACCTTCGATTCTCGTTTAGGTCATTCCGGCCAAAAGTTGCTCGATCTCCGATTCGAGTTTTTAGTTGTCTGTTGCTAAGCCGAACATGGAAAAATCATAACTTTAATATACGAAGTCGGATTTGGGCGTTCTTTTTACGTACGATCATGGTTTAAAGACATTTAAACATAGAAGGAATTTAAATAGAACTCTTTGGACATTTTATTATCAAAGTTAATTTTATTAACTCAAAAGTGGTTACAATACTTGACTTTTTAGGTCATTACAAGGAATTGAAATATCGGGTTGTCACATCATCCCCCCGTTAGAGGGAATTTCGTCCCGAAATTTAAAGTAGTAAAGATACTAGTGAACATGAAAAAGATGAGGGTACTTTTGTTTCATCTGATCTTAGCGTTCCCATGTGAATTCAGGTCCCCGCTTGGCGTTCCAGCGAACCTTCACGATGGGTATGCGACTTTGTTTTGTTTGTTTGACCTCTCGGTCCATGATTTCTACTGGTTCTTCCATAAAGTTGAGGCTCTCGTTGATCTCGATCTCGTCGAGTGGAATAACAAGAGTCTCATCGGACAGACACTTTTTCAAGTTTGAGACGTGGAAGGTTGGATGTATGTTACTAAGTTCATGCGGTAGGTTAAGCTTATAAGCCACAGGGCCGATTCTGGAAAGAATCTCGAAAGGCCCTATGTATCTTGGATTTAGTTTCCCATGCTTTCCAAAGCGTATTACACCCTTCCACGGTGAGACCTTTAATAAGACGTGGTCCCCTACCTGGAATTCCAAAGGTTTCCTCCTTTGGTCAGTGTAGCTTTTTTGTCGGTCTCTAGAGGCTTTCAATCGTTCACGAATCTGAACGATCTTCTCTGGAATTCCAAAGGTTTCCCCTATCCGAATCGTAGGTCTATTTTGGAGAAGTAGTTTTCTCCTTGAAGTTGATCGAATAGGTCGTCAATACGGGGTAGAGGATAACGGTTCTTGACAGTAAGTTTGTTCAGCTCTCTGTAGTCGATGCACATACGAAACGATCCGTCTTTCTTCTTTACAAACAAGACCGGTGCTCCCCAAGGTGAGAAACTTGGTCTTATGAATCCTTTCTGAAGGAGTTCGTTAAGTTGACTGGAAAGTTCCTGCATCTCTGCTGGTGCGAGACGATAAGGCGACTTTGCTACTGGGGTAGCCCTTATAACTAAGTCGATTCTGAACTCGACTTGGCATTGCGGTGGTAATCCTGGTAGTTCTTCTAGAAAGATATCGGGAAAGTCGCGTACTACCGAGATGTTCTTGATGTCCTTCAGTTCTTGACTTGTATCAACGATGTGCGCTAGGAATGCTCGACAATCCTTCCGCAAGCACTTTCGAGCTTGGATGCACGAAATGATGCGAAGGTTTGTACTTGATTTGTCGCCGTAGATAACTAGTGTTTCGTTGTTAGGGAGGTTAAGACGGACTGCTTTCTCAAAGCACATGATGTCGGCGCGAAGAAGACTCAACCAATCCATGCCGACTATGACGTCGAAACTTTTAATTTGGACCGGCATGAGATTGATTGGAAAAGAATGGCCGTCTAAAGTTGACATACAACCCATGTATATGTAGTTAGTGTTTTCGGTTTTTCCATTGGCCATCTCTACAGTGAATGATTTTTCTAACTTGCTAGGTTTAGGTTTAAGTAAATGAATAAATTTTTGACTCACGAAGCTTCTCTCCGCTCCACTATCGAATAATATGCATGCATATGAATTATCGAGAAGGAACGTACCAGCAACTATAGTTGGGTCAGCTACAGCTTCGTCGTGGCCTATTGCCAAAACTCGTCCCACACCGCCGGTGCCAGCTGCCTTAGGACAGTTCCTCTTGTAGTGGCCCACCTCGCCACAACCGTAGCAAGTCTGCCCTACACCCGCACTGGGAACTTGAGTGATCGGCTTCGTGGGGTCTTTGCAGAAACGGGTTGTGTGTCCCTTTCTATTGCAGTTGGCGCACTGCATTTTTCGACAAGGTCCATGGTGGTGGTAAGTGCATTTGGTGCACTTTGGGAGGTTACCTACATAAGGCTTTGTTGGGTAGGTATTTGTAGGAGCTGTAGTAGGTACAGTGGCAGCATTCACTGAAACCAGTTGTTTCTTTGCGGATTCTTGGGAAGACCCACCCTTCCCTTTAGTCCACACTCTCTTCCTGCTATTGTTGTTGTTGTTGTTGTTTCCTTTCTGTAGTTCTGGTGCAGAAGTGGTTGAGTTCTGATGACCTCCGTAGTCAATCAGAGATTGTGCCAGTTCCTTAGCACTTTCAAAGGTGTCAGGTTTGGAAGCTAACACGCTTGATCGTATTTGGGGCGTCAGTCCCCAGATGTACCTTTCTATTTTCTTGCTCTCGGGAGCAATCATATCTGGACAAAGGATTGCCAGCTCGCAGAATCTGTTGGTATAAGTAGCGATGTCGGTACCAACCATTCCGAGAGTCCATATTTCGTGTTCGAGCTTTTGAACCTCTCCCTGTGGGCAATATTCTCTCATCATCATGGCTTTCAGGCTCTCCCAGCTTATGGAGTTAGCCACGATTAGGGTAAGTACTTTAACGTGGCCATTCCACCAAGTTAAAGCTTTATCAATAAGGGTGAAAGTTGCAAATTTGACTTTGCTGTGCTCGGGACAGGAGCAGATTTCAAAGACTGCCTCCGTCCTTTCAATCCACTGCCTCAGGGCCATCACACCATCAGTTCCATAAAACATTCGGTGCTTGGCATTAGTGAAGTCCTTATAGGTGCATTCTCGAGGTAGTCCATGACTCTCGCCATGGTTGGATGGGTGTGTGCCAGATCCCGAGCCATTAGTACTCGAGTTATTGATCTGTGACATGGCACCAGCCACCGCTGCGGTGACTGCTGCTTGGAACATAACAGCATCAAATTGAGGTGGTGGAGGTGGTGGTGGTACAGGTGTTTCCCCACCTTTGTTTCGCCTTGCATTCCTACGTGGAGGCATCCTTCAACTATAGGTTGAAAAGGTAAAGATAAGAATTCCATAGAATAGAAAATGAATGTGTCTCATGAACTAAATCGCTATAGTTCAACAACGGAAGATAGTATGAGTCTTAAAATAGAAGAATGAAAGTTATTTGTAAGACTGAAAGTATGAAACAAGTATTTGGTTTCACAAAGACCTTTCAAGGTTTGAACGAAATACTTAACGTAGTAATAATAATGTCACTTATATTAATATAAAAGTTGTTACAACGATCATGAAAATTTGACCCCTATAAGGGTCTCCAATTACAAAGTTCGAGAAATTTAAAGACTTTTAGCCGATGTCCTAAGCTATAACAAAATTTGAGTCTTTGACAAGAACTACTTGCGACGTAGGTTGCGCTTGGAGCTTGACTCCGCATCTGATTACTTCGACTCCATTAGACGCCTATCAAAAGTGACTTGTTGTTCCCTCAGTTCAGCGAGGGCTGCAATCATTTGCGCTTGAAATACTTCGGTTTGGAGTTGAGCATTGTCTTGTATCTTGTCCAGCCTACGGATGTCATAAGTGTGAACCTGCACTTCCACGCTGACATCCCGGAGTCGGCTAGCTTGAACTCCGGACTGATAGGACTAATTGGCTAACTTACCCACCATTACCAGGAGTGCTCGATCAGCCGAACCCCCACCGCGGACATCATAGAAGTCCCGGCACATGCCGTAGGGAGGGCGTAGGTTTTGTTGTTGGCTCCAATGGTGGAGGTGACTTCCCCAGACGGGAGTCGGTCCTTGAAAGTTCCTTACGAAGACGGGAGGTTGAATGGGTGGTGGATCGATAACTTCCGGCTCTGAGTCGGTACTGGAGTCATCACCCACTTCTATGGGTTCCTCGTCCTCTTCGGGATCATCTTCGATCCATCCTCCGTTGCCTTGGTTGGGAAAGTAGGGGTTGCCAGGGTGGTGAAATCCAGCCATTTGACTGTACGAGAAATAGGGTTATAAGAATGGAATAAAGTTGAAACATGCAAAACATGTAAGTTAAACTAGTTTAGATAGCAAATATTCCTATAGTATTTAAATTCTTGTGTTTGATTCTAGTAATGGTTTGGTAAGTTTTGACTTGTTGCTTACTACGATCATTCCTCGATATACGTTGGTCCAATCTCGGGCAAATATAGTTGATCACGCTATATTTGTCCAAAATCTGATTACATATATCGAGTCTCAATCGTAGTGTCAACTTGTCTAAATACTTGTATAGTTGGATAACACGAAAATAATTTGTGGTATGCATGTAATTGTACTTTAATGAACTATCAACTTAAGTTGAACGCAACGCTGCTTAAGCATAAAAAGAAAAATTGTTTTGTCAGAGAGTATTAGTCCCTTAAGCATTTATAGTTTGTATATCTTATGTGGTTCGATATACTTAGTTCACTATAAACATTGCTCTGATACCAATCTGTCACACCCCCAAACCTGAACGGCGGAAACGTTCGGGGGCGAATGACTTCATGTGGTAACGTAACAAATGAATACATAGTAAAGAAAGCAATACAACCATCATATATATAATTGAAAGTTTACATTTGTCAAAAGTTACATGTTCAAAACCAATTACAATATGATATCAAAATATGAGATTAAACTGGCGTCGCAGCATCCCTTCATCAAAAGCATAATGATACCTGAAATTACTGATTTCCTGGGACATACAAGTAATTTTGAAAGAGTACATCAGCATTTAAGCTGGTGAGTTTCATAAGTATTTAAATGACAATGTTTGTATGAGATGGAATGTTTTGTCTTTATTTGTTTGTGTTTAGAAAATCCTATATTTTCTACTAGTATAAAAGTAGCCTTCACTCAAGACCAATGTTTGTTTCTAAAATGTATGTAAGTGTAAAATAACAAATGTGTTTGAAAACCTTGTAAATCAATGCATTTTTAATACCCCATGTGAGTTTTATAACCATACTATTGACTCGGAATGCCTATACACAACGTTCTTCAGGTGTTGGAATGTTATGACGTTTGTCACCCCAAACGGTGGACTGCAGCTAACAGTCAGGGTGCGGGTTGTCAAGCCCGTATAGATCTATACACAAACACCATGCTCCCCCTCCAAGGGATTCTGGTATATAATACAGGACTTGAAATGTGTACTCGAACGTACGTGAGGTTAGTGTCTCACAAAAACCGTGGTATAAAAACAGATCTACTTGTTAAAATGTTACGTTTGTTCTTGTATATGAAAGTGACTTCTTAAAATTCATGTTTCTAGTACATAAGAGTTAGAAATTTGTTCGTAAAACTATACCTATTATAGTTTTCTAAAAGTGTGTCTCGTTTTTTTAGAAATACCTAGAAAAGGAATCATTTGTTATGAAAGCATAGACTTTTGGTGTAGAGTCTATGATAGACAAGTATACATATAATCTAAGAAAAGTTTAGTTTATACATGCATTACAACAATTTATATTTCAAAAGATAGAATGCTATTTTAACATATGTTATATATATATGAAAGTTCCCTATAAAGTTTGTAAATCGCATGTGATTTGGATATATAAAAGCATATAAAATAGTTCTTTATGTAAAACACGATAATACACGTGTGTTTTACTTGTAATCCCCCCCTTGAAAGCATATAAAAGAATTTATAGCACATTTAAAAGGTAAATTAAGGGGGTATGAACTCACTTGAAAGTTTGAAGATAGCGAGATGGAAAACCGGGCAGAGTTTCATCTCCGGAAACGGATTTTTCTCGGGATTCTCAAAAATCTCGGGAGTGAAATCGACCCTCGGGACTTGAGCAAAAAGACCAGAGCTTCGGGTTTGAACGGGCACGGAAAACGAGGCAAGATCGTGAGAGAAAGGAGAGAAATGAGCATTTTTTTCGGAAAGCCTCGCATTCGATTTATAGGGGGTTTGAGAAGCCTCGTATGCGGGGCGTACGCTCGTACGCAGCGCGTACGCGTACGTCATGCATGACCGAAGCCTCGACTGCCTCGGCTTCGGATGGGACAGCGGGTCGGACGGGTCGGTCGGACGGGCGGGTCGGACGGGTCGGTAGCCTCGCATAGGACGACGTGGACGATCCGAGGCCAAGGCCCTCGGGTACGCAGGGCGTACAGGGTTACGTGGCGCGTACCTCGGATGAGGACGCTGACTCCTCTTCGGATAATCCGGATTTTTGAATTAAATAAATATATAATTTATTTAATAAACTTGAAAAAATCATATCTTGTTCATACGAACTCCGTTTTCGATGGTCTTTATATCCACGCGTAGGTGAGACTACGCTCTACAACTTTCGTTTAGATTCCGTTGGCAAATTCCGAAATCATTTTTATTATTTATTTATTAAAATGAAGTGATTAAGGAATTTCTTTAAAAATTCATAACTTCTTTATCTGACGTCGGTTTTTGCCAGACTTTTTACCACTGAAATACCATTGTCGAGACCTTCGATTCTCATTTAGGTCATTCCGGCCAAAGTCGCTCGATCTCCGATTCGAGTTTTTAGTTGTCTGTTGCTAAGCCGAACTTGGAAAAATCATAACTTCAATATACGAAGTCGGATTTGGGCGTTCTTTTTACGTACGATCATGGTTTAAAGACATTTAAACATAGAAGGAATTTAAATAGAACTCTTTGGACATTTTATTATCAAATTTAATTTTATTAACTCAAAAGTGGTTACAATACTTGACTTTTTAGGTCATTACAAGGAATTGAAATACCGGGTTGTCACATAACATGCAACTAGGAGATACGGGCCCCGACCACACTCAAGGAGATACGTGCCTCACCCACACTCGGATAACGGGCCCCTCCCACACTCGGCTATCTAGGAGATGCAGGCCTCACCCACACTCAACTATCAAGGAGATACGGGCCCCACACACAATCAACTAATAGTTAGATCCGGGCCCCGCCCACACTCAGCTAACTAAGAAATACATACAAGTATCGCACAGAAAATAAGTATAAACACATCTACCAATCCATTCCATATCTATACTCAAATAATGCTAAGATACAGGCCCTGCCCACACTTAGCTACTAATCAGAACACATAGCATACACGGGCCGACATTGGTGCCTTCGACCCGTTCAATCCAGGAGGAAAGTCACCTCAAATGTCGGATGATAGCTGAAACATCTCTGCCCGGAATCAACTCTACTCACTCCCTAAACAAAAACAACCCCTTAGATACCATTTCATGTTTATAACCCTTTAGGGTCAACTATGGTCAAAGTCAAAGTCAAGGTAAAGTCAAAGTCAACGCTCCGAGTTGACTCAACTCGCCGAGTTTCCATGAATCATAAAATCGTGCAATCGCGATCCAACTCATCGAGTTCTTCCTTTTAACAAAATTGTAACACTTCGACGAAATCGTCAAGTTCTTCAGTCTATTAGCCCTTCTTAATGCATTAAGCCCTGATTATTCAGATCTACACCCCATACACTAGATCTGAATTGAAAATTCTTGTAGAAGGGTAAAGTTTCCAACTGTACCGATTAATACCTTTCCTAATGGGATTAAGCTTAAACCCTAACCAAAAAAGGCCAAGGTCTTAATCCAATCACCATCAAAACTAAAAGATAGATCATGGGGTCCTGGATCAGGACTCTAGGGACAAAAATATCATGTAAAGTCCTAGCTTTCTCCACGTGTATGACCATTAGAAGGTCCAAAAGGCTAAAATGATAGTCTAAAGGTTGCATGGGATTTCCATGGCCATAAAGTTGGCACCTTTATGCCATGAAAACCCCTTAAGGCCCTAGATCTGAAGTCTTCTCCACTTGGGACGTCCAAATCTCGAGAATCATATCATTTGAACCAAAACAAACAAGGGACTTCAAAAATGGAGATCTAACTAACCACAAAGCAAGGTTCAAGCTTTCTACCAACAAAATATTGTGGATGAGGTAAGGATTCTAGATCTATAAACTCCTTCTTGTGTCCTCAAGCTTCTCCTTCTTCCAATGACTTCCAAATACACACTAAAACACGTTAAATGGATTGCAAACACTCACAATAACATTTGGATTTTGGACAATGAAGGCTGGAAATGAGGCCATCACCTTGGGGTAAAGGTGTTTAAATAGGGTGCAAACCCCAAATGTTAAGGTTTCACATCTGCCAGCCTACTCGTCGAGTTGAAGCCTCCCAACTTGTCGAGTAGGTCTCTTAAAATGCGAGGCCCTTTTGGATCTCTACTCGACAAGTTTGGGGCTCCCAACTCATTAAGTTGCTCTATAAATTAGAATAAACTATAAATTTAAATACATACCATGAACTAGGCGTTACAATTCTCCACCACTTGTCTCAGACTTCATCCTTAAAGTCCGTTGTCTCAAATAATCTTGGATAGTGCTCCCTTATCTCCTCCTCTCACTCCCACTTCCACTCTAACCCTTTGCGATGCAGCCACTACACCTTCAGTAATTGTACAACCTTGTTCCTCAAGGTTTTTGTCTTCCGATCCAGAATCGCCACTAGCTTGTCAACATAATTCAGGCTGTCGTCCACCTGAATATCCTCTAAACGCATACAATCACAAAATATACACATAACAAGTATATCATATAAAATACTTCATAGTTACTCGTTAGAAGAAAGTAACTATACCCTCACACATATAAACCACAATTTACTTAATACACTCAAACCGCACTTGTATTATTATCGTGTTTATGAAAGGTAGTATACACTCACTTGATCAGAAGATGATCGGACAGCACTACGACTTGTAGAAGTAGAAATCCACAGCAGATCTGGAAGATCTCCACAAAAATCGAACTTCTCGCGGGCAGAGCTTTGGCTCGGGAACCGCACTTCTCGAGACCTTCGGGATCTCGGGACTTGCCTTGGGGCGTACTGCAGTACACAGCGCGTACTGCTTCCGAAATCGTCACTGCATGCGTCATCCGAAGTGTCGACACTCTCGGAGTACGCGGGGCGTACTTGCGTACACGGGGCGTACGTCGGATCGGACTGGTGACTCCCCCTTCGGATAATGCCGGATTTTTGATTTAAAAAATAAATACAATTTATTTATCAAACTTCGGAAATTCATATCTTCTTCATACGAACTCCGTTTTCGACGTTCTTTATATCCACGGAAAGGTGAGACTACGCTCTACAACTTTCGTTTAGACTCCGTCGGCTAACTTTGACTTTATTTTTATTATTTATTTTTAATAGGCCACGACAGAAAAACTTCGTTATAAATTCATAACTTCTTCGTTTGACGTCCGTTCTCGCCTAACTTTTTATCGCTTCGACACCAACAATGAGATCTTCGATTCTCATTTAGATTGCTTCGGCTAAAAACCCCTCGATCTCAAATCGAGTAAAACAGGCTGCATACTGCTAAGCCGAAACTTCGATAAATCATAACTTCCTCATACGAAGTCAGATTTGGGCGTTCTATATATATTCGAAAACCTCGTTTCAACTACTACAACATTAACCAAAGATATTAAGTTTATTTTACACTTAAATTTTGATGCTTCTTTTTATTCTTAATTAATCAGACTACAAAATTAAGCAATTAAGCACAAAACACATAATACTCAAATAATACATTCTTATTATTTCAAAATGGGTTACAATGGTTAACCTAGACTATTACATTGCTAAAAATGGCAAGCCCGGAAACACAGGCGTTACAATTCTCTCCACCTTAGAATGATTCCGTCCCCGGAATCACACATCAACAAACAAATGCGGATAGCGACCCATCATGTTACTCTCCGTCTCCCAGGTGAGATTCGGCCCATTCGTGTGTTTCCATCAGACAAGCACTAACCCAACCATCTTGCGTCGCAATTTCTTAGTCTTTCGGTCAACAATTGTCTCTGGTTCTTCAATCAACCTTTTGTTCTCATCAATTCTCAATTCAGAGATTGGAATTATGTCGGGAACTTCTCCCATGAACTTCCTCAAATAACACACATGAAAAGTGTTATGAATTCCATTCAGTTCTTCTAGTAGTTCGAGCTTGTAAGCTTGGTTCCCAATCCTCTGAAGAACTTTAAACGGTCCAATAAACCTTGGACTCAACTTTCCCCTTTTACCAAATCTTATAAGTCCCTTCCACGGCGAGTCTTTAAGCAAAACAGAATCCCCAACCTCAAAAGTTATCGGTCTTCGCTTCTTGTCAGCATAGCTCTTTTGACGATCCTGAGCTGCTAACATTCTTTCCCTAATTATTTTCAACTTTTCAGCAGTTTGATGAACCATCTCCGGTCCCATAAACTGCTTTTCCCCAGCCTCAAGCCAACAAGACGGCGTACGACACTTCTGTCCATACAAAGCTTGGTAAGGTGCCATCTTAATGCTCGAGTGGAAACTATTATTATAGGAAAATTCTACCAATGGTAAATGTTAATCCCAATTACCTAGGAATTCCAGAGTACATGCTCTCAACATATCTTCAAGTGCTTGTATCGTTCTTTCACTCTGACCATCAGTCTGCGGATGGTAAGCTGTACTTAAACACAACTTGGTACCCAAATCCTCTTGTAGACTTTTCCAAAACCTCGATGTGAAACGGCTATCACGATCCGACACAATCGTCAACGGAACACCGTGAAGCCTCACAATTTCCTTCACGTAAGAATTCGCAAGCTTCTCCATAGACCATTTCTCCTTGGCCGCTATGAAATGCACACTCTTAGTGAATCGGTCAACGACCACCCAAATCATGTCGTGACCATTCTTTGTTCTGGGCAGTTTAGTGACAAAATCCATAGCAATGTCTTCCCACTTACCCATAGGCACAGGCAAATGTTCTAAACTCCCGTACGGTTTCTGATGTTGTGTCTTGACTCTCGCACAAGTCACACACTCGGCCACATACTTTGCAACATCAAGCTTCATCGTCGGCCACCAGTAGTAGGGTTTCAGGTCCCTATACATTTTAGTGCTACCCGGATGAATCGAGTACATGGTCTTGTAAGCTTCTTCCATCAGAAGATCTCTGACTCCTCCTGTCTTAGGTATCCAAATCCGATCTTGGAACACCTTCAGTCCATGACTGTTTACTCCGAACACCAACGTTTTGCCCAAACGTTCCTCCCTTCGGTCATTCTTCTCAGAAGCTTCGCTCTGAGCTTTCTTTATACTTTCCAAAATAGTCGAGCAACTTCAATTCTCAACGCTCTTGGCCTTTTCTTTTCAAGATTGACTTTCCGACTGAGAGCATCAGCAACAACATTAGCTTTACCAGGGTGGTAAAGTATCTCGCAGTCGTAGTCTTTAAGTAATTCTAGCCAGCGTCGTTGCCTCATATTTAATTCTTTTCTGATTAAAGAGATATTAGAGACTCTTATGATCAGTGAAAAGTTTGCACTTCGTGCCATAGAGGTAATGCCTCCATATTTTTAGAGCGAAAACTACCGCTGCCAACTCCAAATCATGAGTCGGGTAGTTCTTTTCATGCTCTTTCAGCTGTCGAGACGCATATGCTATCACCTTTTCTCTTTGGGTCAAAACACAACCCAATCCAACCCCAGACGCATCGCTATAAACAGCGAAGTCTTCAACTCCATCGGGTAGAGAAAGTATCGGTGCCTATCATAGCTTCTCCTTTAGCTTCTCGAATGCTTCCTTTAACTTCTCACTCCAAGCATACGTAGCTCCTTTGTGGGTCAAAGCTGTCAACGGAGTAGCAATCGAAGAAAAGCCTTGGATAAACCTTCGGTAATATCCGGCTAATCCTAAAAAGCTTCGAATCTCCATGGGACTTTTTGGTTGTTCCCACTTCGTTACAGCTTCAATCTTTGCTGGATCAACCATTATCCCTTCTTGGTTGACCACATGACCCAAGAATTGGACTTCACGAATCCAAAAATCACATTTGGAGAACTTTGCATAAAGCTTCTCCTTCTTCAAAACTTCTAACACTTCCCGCAAGTGTCTGCCATGCTCCTCCTGGCTTTTCGAGTAAATCAGAATGTCGTCTATGAACACTATGACAGATTTATCAAGGAACGGATTACAAACCCTATTCATTAAATCCATAAATGCTGCTGGAGCATTGGTTAGTCCAAACGACATAACCAAAAACTCGTAGTGTCCATATCGCGTTCTGAATGCAGTTTTCTCTATATCCTGCTCCCTTACTTTCAGCTGATGATATCCTGACCTCAAGTCGATCTTTGAGAAATAACTTGAACCTTGAAGCTGATCGAATAGGTTATCAATCCTCGGCAACGGATATCTATTCTTTATTATTGCCTTATTCAGCTCTCGGTAATCAATGCACATTCTCATACTTCCATCTTTCTTCTTCACGAATAACACCGGAGCTCCCCAGGGTGAAGAACTAAGTCTAATGAAACCTTTGTACAATAACTCCTGAAGTTGCATCATTAGCTCCTTCATCTCCGTTGGTGCTAATCGATAAGGTGCTTTTGCAATTGGCGTTGTTCCTAGCAACAAGTCAATACGGAATTCCACTTGTCGATCTGGTGGTAATCCAGAAAGATCTTCGGGAAATACTTCCGGATAATCACACACCACTGGAATATTCTGCATCACCTTCTTTTCCTTCTTAGCATCAATCACGAATGCTAAATATGATGTACACCCCTTGGTCAAACATTTTCTAGCTTTCATCAATGAAATGATTCAAGAATTCACTTTGCGTTTATCTCCATACACCATAAACGAATCTTTCCCAGGCGGGTTTACCTTGACTATTTTCTTCTTGCATAAGATTTCGGCGTCGTTGGCGCTAAGCCAATCCATTCCCAATACGATGTCGAAACCATTTAGTTTGATAGGCAATAATTCCTCGTCGAACTTATTCCCATTTAGATCAATTAAGATGTTTTTCATGCGATAGCTAACAGGTACAAACTTGCCACTAGCAACTTCGACTAATAAGGCATTATCTAGTCTAACAACAGGCAAAGCTAGCTTTCTACCAAATTCATGCGATATAAAGGAGTAGTTGGCTCCAGAATCAAATAAAAATTGGGTAGGCAATTCGTTAACGCGAAAGGTACCTGAAGCGACATCAGCTTCATCTTTAGCAGCTTCTAGCGTCATCTGGAATGCTCTCGCCTTTGGCTTTGGCGGAATGTTGGGTCTAGCTGCCTCCTTCTTCTTCGGGCTGTCCCTCGACATATGACCCTCCTCACCACAACCATAGCAAACTTTCTTTGTGAGGGTACACTCATTGGCATAGTGCCCTGGCTTTCCACACTTGTAGCATGTGTTCGCCACCTCACATCTTCCATGATGCTTCTTCTTACATTTTTCGCACCATTTCGCTTCACCTCCACTTCCCCTCGAACCAGACTTCGAGAACTTGTTTTTCTTGTTGGACCCTGAAGTTCCATCGAACTTCCTCTTTTCACCAACATCAATTCTTTCCAGACCCTTTTCCTTCTGCTGGGCCTCCACATTCTTAGCTGCACGAACAGCCGTGTTCAGAGTGGTTGCCATCTTGACTGTCGGACCAAAGTCGCCAGGCAGTCCATTAGCAAACCTCTCAATTTTGGAGAGTTCCGTTGGCACTAGGTACGGAAACAACTTCATCTTCTCAGTAAATGCAGTAGCATAGTCATCTATGCTCACCTTCCCCTTCTTCAAGTTTTGGAACTCATTGTTTAGATCAATCAGATCTATCTCTGAACAATACTGCACCCTTAACTGTTCCAAGAACTCCTCCGATGACATTTTCAGGGCTTCTTCTCGTGGCATAGTATCTGCCAACAACTTCCACCAACTCAAGACTCCAGTCTTCAGTTGTCTAACCGCAAAGACGGTCTTCTGTTTGTTGCTACAGTCGCAACTTTCAAATACCATCTCCATCTCGGAGATCCAATCCATTATCTCAACAGGCTTTGGGCTCCCAGAAAGACTTGGCGGTTTGGCGCCCAAGAAGTTCTTGTACATACGCCCATCCTTGTTGTTTCTCCTTTCTGGATCGTTCCTTCATTCCTCTTGAGTCCCAACTTGACTCACCATGCGACTATTGTTCCCTTCCTCCGATTGCTCGGGAATCAATTCAGGTTCCTCAATAGGTATGATAGGTTCATCCCTATTATTATGCAAAATTCGTCGCATCTCCTCCCTTTCTTCGGCTAGCATAGCCCGAATCATGGCTTGCACCGCAGCCATTGTTACTGGTTCTGGTGCTGCTGCTACAGCAGGTATTTGCTCAATCACTAGTGGTTGATTCCTATTTTCATCCGCGTTTCCAACGCCACTCCTTGTTCTCACCATTTTGATCTACACACCGAATAAGGTGAAATTAGATCCTTGTTCACGATATATATTCAAATCATCCTTATTACTCTGAAACGTTTACATGCTAGTTCTAATAACGTATACACACGCTTAGAATCCTACACACATAAGGTTTCCAGATCCGGTCGGCAACAGACCGTAGATTCGAACAAATAATATCATATATGGCAACATATAACATTTAGCACATAAAGCATTTTAGGCAACTTTCCTAAAATAAACTAGTGCTCGTGTCTAAAATCCAACAGACACACATCTTAAAATTCCACTTAGCATTCTAAGTTTAAGTCTAGAAATCCTAAAAATTTCCTAGTTTGCTTAAACTAATGCTCTGATACCAACTGTGACATCCCCAAAATCTCGGCCAGAAAAGACCGATTTTCATTTACGCTTTTAAATAATTTCAGAGTAAATCCTTTTGATTTGAAAGAGTTGCGGAATTTGTTCCCAAAACAAAACATGATAAAATAATATTTATCAAAGCATTTCTTCAAGAGATGCATTTCATTATATAATCAAAACTCAGGATGTCATGTTCCGATACAGACCATAAAGCATTAACGATAACATTACAAGTCATTCAACAAATATATACATATACAGACTTGTAAACAAAACAACAAGATGATCCATCCATCTTACGCCCTTGTGCCACTTCCTGTAATACAAATAAAACTGAGTGGGTCAGGCTTCGGAGCCTGGTGAGCATATAGGGTTTTCAACCCACAATAAATAAGTTATATTTAATTTCACCAACCAATCACTATCCCGATTACCCATTCCCGTTATCCTCACTTTACGTCCCTAAAACAACATCTATCTCAAGGGACCTAATCTAGGATTTTCATCGGGACGGACATCACTGCTAAGGGGTTTCCTCAACAATAGACATCCTAGAGGCAACCATGAGGGGGATAGAGTACACCGGTGAACACATCGTTCACAACACCTACAGGTTATGAACCTGCTAGCGTTCCACTGGACTGTCTAGAATGAGTCCGTGGTCGTTATCCATACTCTGCTGAATAACTAGATCAACAACAACAACAACAACATCGAGGCCTCTCATCTGTTTATTACACACCAACTATCTACCCATGTTCTACCTAACATATTAGTAGACAAAAATATATATTTTCATACATAGTTTAAAACCTGTATATCATTTTCATTCAATATATATTCCAGATAACAGATAAGGCATACCACATAACACGTATTCCATAGAAAACAATTCAGATCTATGAGATAGAATAAAATGAATATCCATTCACGCATACAATCACAAAATATACACATAACAAGTATATCATATAAAATACTTCATAGTTACTCGTTAGAAGAAAGTAACTATACCCTCACACATATAAACCACAATTTACTTAATACTCAAACCGCACTTGTATTATTATCCTGTTTATGAAAGGTAGTATACACTCACTTGATCAGAAGATGATCGGACAGCACTACGACTTGCAGAAGTAGAAATCCACAGCAGATCTGGAAGATCTCCACAAAAATCGAACTTCTCGCGGGCAGAGCTTCGGCTCGGGAACCGCACTTCTCGGGACCTTCGGGATCTCGGGACTTGCCTCGGGGCTAGAGAATAATACCGGGGCTTTAGGGTATTTCTGGCATGCAAAACGATGCAAAACGGCAGAGAGAAGAGAAGAAATTGGAAAAATAGCCGGCTGCCATCGGATCCCTTTTATAGAGGCTGGAACCTCGGAGTACGTGGGGCGTACTACAGTACACAGCGCGTACTGCTTCCGAAATCGTCATTGCATGCGTCATCCGAAGTGTCGACACTCTCGGAGTACGCGGGGCGTACGTCGGATCGGACTGGTGACTCCCCCTTCGGATAATGTCGGATTTTTGATTTAAAAAATAAATACAATTTATTTATCAAACTTCGGAAATTCATATCTTCTTCATACGAACTCCGTTTTCAACGTTCTTTATATCAACGGAAAGGTGAGACTACGCTCTACAACTTTCGTTTAGACTCCGTCGGCTAATTTTGAATTTATTTTTATTATTTATTTTTAATAGGCCGCGACAGAAAAACTTCGTTATAAATTCATAACTTCTTCGTTTGACATCCGTTCTTGCCTAACTTTTTATCGCTTCGACACCAACAATGAGATCTTCGATTCTCATTTAGATTGCTTCGGCTAAAAACCCCTCGATCTCAAATCGAGTAAAACAGGCTGCATACTGCTAAGCCGAAACTTCGATAAATCATAACTTCCTCATACGAAGTCAGATTTGGGCATTCTATATATATTCGAAAACCTCGTTTCAACTACTACAGCATTAACCAAAGATATTAAGTTTATTTTACACTTAAATTTTGACGCTTATTTTTATTGTTAATTAATCAGACCACATAATTAAGCAATTAAGCACAAAACACATAATACTCAAATAATACATTCTTATTATTTCAAAATGGGTTACAAAGGTTAACCTAGACTATTACATTGCTAAAAATGGCAAGCCCGAAAACACAGGCGTTACACTACGCCCCATACACTAGATCTTAACTGGAAATGCCTCTAGAAGGGTAAACTATCCAACTTTACCCGTTAATACCTTTCCTAAAGGGATTCAACAAAAACCCTAACCCAAAGTGGCCAAGGTCTTAATCCAACTACCATCAAAACTAAAAGACAGATCATGGGGTCCTAGATCTCGACTCTAGGGACCAAAGGATTACATAAAGTCCCAACTTTCTCCACATTCATGGCTATTAGAAGTTCCAAAAGGCCAAAATGATAGTCTAATGGTTACATTTGACTTCCATGGCCTTAAAGTTGGCATCTTTATGCCATTAAAACCCCTTAAAGCCCTAGATTTGAAATGTCCTCCACTTAAGACGTCCAAATCCCAAGAATCAAATTATTTGAGCCAAGACAAACAATGAACTTCAAAAATGGAGATCTAAATAACCATAAAGCAAGGTACAAGCTTTATAGCAACAAAATGTCGTGGGTGAGGCAAGGATTTTGGATCTATAAACTCCTTCTTGTGTCCTCAAGCATGCTTCTCAATCTTCCAATGGCTTCAAAACACAGACCAAAACACTTGAAATGGCTCACAAACACTCACAATAGCATTAGGGTTCGAAATTAGGGTTTTGGATAGTGGAGGTTGGAAACGAGGCAAGAACTTTGGGGTTAAGGTGTTTAAATAGGGTGCAAACCTCGGAAATTATGGTTTCACATCTGTCAGCCCACTCGTCGAGTTGAGGCCTCCCAACTCGTCGAGTTGGTCACTTAAAATACGCGACCCTTTTTGATCTCTACTCGACGAGTTTGGAGCTCCCAACTCGTCAACTTGTTCTATAAATTAGAATAAATTATAAACTTAAATACATACCAGGAACCAGGTGTTGCATAATATTTCTAAATAATAACTGGGTCCTTTTGGGTTGGCCTCATGACACAATTAACACTAAGAAAATGGAGAAAAAAGTTGTTAATTTATTAAGTAATTAATAAATTAATTGGAATATTCTAAAACCCTCAAGAAAGAGGTGGTGGATGATTTATGCTTATCACTGATAGGGATAAGGCAATTTTTGAATACGCTAAGGATAATATGTAAGAGTTTGAAAGCCTTTAGCATTATTCAGATGCCTATAAATAGGATGCTAGGGATCAAACCCTTAATGATCTTAGCCTTTAATTTATTCACCTCTCTCTCCTCACTCTCCATGGATGAAAATTATAACCCTTGTCTAGGTTTTCCATGTTTTGCTCCTTGGAGTCTGGGAGTGACTACATTAGAAAATTCTACTTTGGGTTCTTCATCCATTAGAAAGGTTGCCACCTACAAGGTCTCACTGAAGAGATTAAGACGTAAGTGTATTGTCCTTTTCGTTAGTTTGATTATGAAAGTAGGTTGCTATAACTAGTAAAACTTAGATCCTAGGGTGCATGTAAGTGGTCATTTTTTCTAACACTATTACTTTTAGTCTTTTTAGGTAGGAGGGTGTGACATCCCCAATTTTACGGCCCAAAAAGACCTTTTCTTTATATATATATATATATATATATATATATATATATATATATATATATATATATATATATATATATAAAATAGAGTATCCTTTATAAGTGTAGAATCTGTCCCATAATAAATATGAGATAAAAGCAGTTTGAAGATACATTTTCATTAATTATTAAAACACTTGGGATCTCATAATTGATACAAAATGCATAAACATAAACTTAATCATTACAGGCCTTAGAACAACTAATTGTACTAATGGGCTAAACTCCTCAAATCTCTCAGCGGATTCAAACATCACTATCCTTGTACCTTCATACCGCTACATGTGATCCAAAGAAATTGATACATGTGATACAAATAAACTGATTGGGTCAAGTTGGGAAGCTTGGTGAGTACATTGGGTTGTCAACCCACAAGAACAATTAGATCTCTTAAATATACATCTTTTACACCCAGTAAATAACATGATTACCCATTCCAATTATTCTCACTCCTTATGTAGTGGTCAATTCACCATGGATGAAAATATATATTATTCAATTTAAAAGTGGAAAAGGGTTCGTGAGAACGTTGGACATACACTAGTTACATACGACGTATTCCTTACATGCGCGACATCAGGGTGATCCCGGAGTACGTTGGGTGTACCCATGCATATGCTGGGCGTACTCAAGCCAGGGGAAAACCCTATTTTTTAAAGTTTTCACCCTATTTAAGATCATTAAGTCCTTCAAGTGTATCCCCTTTTCAGCTCCCTTTGTCTTTTAGTGCTAATCTCGAAACCCTAGCATCTTGAGTGAATTTTGCTCTTACAAAGAGTTTCTGGGTGTTGTTTTGTGGTTTTGAGGAAGAAGGAAGCTTAAGGAGAAGCAAAGGAGAAGAAGAAGAAGAAGCTTGTAGATCCAAAGTTTGTGCATCATTTTCAGCCAATTGGAGGTATAAAGTCTTAAACTTGTTCATTCTAAGCTTAGATCTAGGGTTAGGGAAAATTTTAACATCTTTTGGTCCCATAATGTAACGACCCGTCTCCGGTATGATGATTCCATGGTATTTATTTTGAAGTTTGAAAGAGGGACTCGGCGAGTTCATAGCCTGACTCGCCGAGTAGGGACGGGATTTCGAGCACGTGTTAGTCGGCGACTCGGCGAGTCCATATTCGGGACTCGGCGAGTCTGCCTGCCTAGAAGAAACCCTAAATCCCCGGGTTGCTCACTATTTAAGCCACCTTATAGCCCCCATTCTCGCCTCCTTCACCCTCAAAAAGCTGTGAGAAAACCCTAATCCATCCTTGAGTGATCTAAGTGCTCTTGTGTTAAATTTTGAAGGTTTGAAGAAGGAAAAGAAGAAAGGAACAAGGAGAAGAGTTGTAGAGCAAAGATTCAAGGGCAAACCAGAGTTCTTTGAGGTATTCTTCGGATTTCCTTCCCTTTTATGCTTTAAAACCCCATTAGAACTCTTGTAGATCTAGTTGATGCTTTTCTCAAGCCTTATGATGATATGGAAGCCCTATTATGTCGAGATATCCTTAGATCTATTCATTTAGGAGTTGTAGAGCCCAGATCTATTGCCTTTATGGAGCTATTTTGCATAATAACCCTAGATCTACCCTTTTAGGTACCTTTTTAGCCTTTATCTCCTTTTTCATGTGTTTATACACGTAATGTTGGAAACTTTACATGGTGAATCAGCTTATTGGACTCAGATCTATCATTTGTATGTAACAGATTCAAGTAGAATCGAGTTTAGAATAGTTGCATGGTTGTGACTCGGCGAGTCGGAAGAACGACTCGGCGAGTCGAGTCGCAAGTCCCCGATTTCTTCCTTTTTGAGCGATGACGAGTGGGACCAGTGAGTAGTGGAGTGGACTCAGCGATTTCGAGGTCAGACTCAGTAATGGAGGGACTCGGCGAGTTGTTCATACAACTCGGCGAGTCCAAGGCAATCTTCTTAAGCTCAAGAACAACTCGTTGAGTTGTTCATATGACTCGGCGAGTCGGATGAAGATTGTCTGAGTTCTTGGATCGAGAGGGTACTCGTCGAGTCGATGTCATACTCGACGAGTAGCCACGAGTAGGGTTGAGAAGTGAGACTAGAGACTCGGCGAGTTGGCGGCCCAACTCGGCGAGTCAGGTCAACTGTGGGTTGACTTTGACCGAGAGTTGATTTTGACCAAGGGTAAAAGAGTCATTTTACCCCAGTGCAGTGTTTAGTATTTGATTGAGTGTGTTTATGGACTTGTAGTCGGGGAGATACCGGAGCAGCAGCAGTTAGCTTTCAGAGCCATTCACACAGCAGCCAGTTCACGAGGTGAGTTTCCCTTCAGTAGGAACGGGTCTACGGCCACAATGTCGGCCCGTTTAATTAGCAGTAGTCCCGGATTTGGTCTGATGCAGTAGTTAGAGTGCTTGATGTCTTTGTGATTCAAGCATGTTTGTGTTATGTGTCCCGGACTCTGTTCCGATGCAGTATGCAATATATGTGATTATAATAGTTGTTATGTGTTATGCTATGCCATGATCAATCAGTTCCGGACTTCGGTCTGATGCAGTCAGTTCCGGACTTCGGTCCGATGCAGTCAGTTCCGGACTTCGGTCCGATGCAGTTAGTTCCGGACTCTGGTCCGATGCAGGGGACAAGGTCCCGGTCAGTTCTGGACTTCGGTCCGATGCAGCTAGTTCCAGACTTCGGTCTGCTGCAGTGGGCAAGGCCCAGTATGTGCTTTATATGTATTGTATGGTATGTGGTAGTTTGGGGGAGCTCACTAAGCTTCGTGCTTACAGTTTCAGTTTTGGTTTCAGGTACTTCCGCAAGCAAAGGGAAGAGCTCGGGATGATGGCATTGCACACACCACAGCTTCAGTTTTTATCCTGGGAGTTGACTCAGTCTTCTTAGATATGTTTTGATACAGTTGTGACACAGTTTTCTTGTTACAGTATTTTAGTGTGGTTTTTGAGAAGTGCAACGCATGGTTTTATTATGATATACTCAGTTTTATGATTTTTGGTTATATTAAAAATGAAATTTTCGGGTCGTATTTTTGGGTCGTTTCAAGTTGGTATCAGAGCCTTGGTTTGAGGGATTTAGACATACTTGAGAGTGTGTCTGGACTCAAACTAAGGAAGTGGTATAGAGTTTTCAAAGAAAAACCATGGTTACAAAAGGATTTTGAGAAAAGAAAACAATTTTAGAAAAGTATAAAGAAAAGAGTTTTAGAAAAAGCAAAAAGAGTTTTGAAAAGAGAAAAGGGTGTGGTGCATGCAATCAACCGAGCTCAAGTAAGTACTCCCAAATTACCCATACAAGTTATTTGTTCAGTTTTAGTTTCAGTAGAACAGCATGCTAGTATAGGACTAAGGATCTAGGAGGATGCCTTATGTGCCTGCTTTATGTGTTACAGCTTTATGAGTATTGCATGCTAGTATTGAGTAGACAGCAGTAGGATAGCCTATTTAGGTTATGCCTAATAGTATAAGCTAAGCATTATATGCTAGTACAGTTTCTTGGTATCAGAATAGTTTTGCCTGAGTATGTTTCCTTTATCCGAATGCTACTTGCTTTGTGCTTTGTGGGACTCTGAGTGGTGGGAATTAGCCATTAGGTGAATACGTCGCATCACATGTGATCAGGGTTGAATAATCTCAGAGTGTTGGATTTGGCCCTATTGCGCAACTCTTGTCTAAGTCCAACCGTTGTAGGGACGAGTCTTTTACTCGAAGGATTATCCGGGCCTCATTGCATGTGATGGTATTCAGGTGGTGGCTAAATAGCATTTACGAGGAGGCCTTCAGCAGCTGAGGACTGGTTCGAGTGGAGTCAGAGATTTCCCTAGGGCAAGCCTAGGATGAGAGTAGCAGAGATCAGTAGTAGTAGAAGTGACTTGGTGGAGTCAAGGCAGTTCTTGAGGAAAGTACGGATAGATGTGGTAGGTAGTATGGGCCCGTACTGTAACAGCCCGGAATTTCAGGTATTGCTTTAAAACTATTTTTGAGGGCATTTTAGGAAGGGACTCGGCGAGTTGGAGCCAGACTCGCCGAGTAGGACCGCAGACTTGGTCGCGGGTTCGCGACTGGACTCGACGAGTCCAGATATGGACTCGGCGAGTCGACGCTGTTCAGCAGAAACCCTAGCCGTTTGGTTTTGGATCGTATATAACGCCTCTTAGGCCGTCATTGTCCGTCTTTTGGCCGATTGAGAAGAACCCTAATCGTTGTGGACGTCTAGAGCAGGAGAGAAAACTATTGGAACTTGGAGGAACTTGTTAGGCAAGAAGAAGAAGAGTTTGGCCAAAGGAATATCAAGGAGGATCGAGTCCTGAGGTTTGGGGACACAGAGAGTGCGTTTTCAGGTAATACTCGGACCATTTCTGTTATTTTGATGTGTATACGAATCTAGGGTTTATGAAACCCATTTAGTGATTAGATGGGTTATTATGTTATTACCCAGACGTTTATACCCCAGTAATAAGATGTTTAGAAGTCCAGAAAGTCCCATGATTGTATATCTCGGGACCATACGTATTTCAGGAAGCAGTTGCTCGTCTGCATGGCATGGACTCGCCGAGTCCAATGATCAGACTCGGCGAGTAGCTTGAAGGTTTACTGGGACTTGCCGAGTTGTTCTTCAGACTCGACGAGTAGCTTGAAGATTCACTGGGACTCGCCGAGTTGTTCTTCTGACTCGGCGAGTGGAGTCGGGGTGGCCCCGCGATTCTTCCACGTGGATCTCGTCGAGTCAAGGGGGATACTCGACGAGTAGAAAGGGAACAACAGGGAAAGTTGGGGAGGACGTCTAGACTCGTCGAGTCGCCTTTGCACTCGACGAGTCCGGTCAAGTTGACCGTTGACCAGAGTTGACCTGTATGTAATTTCTTAGGGTCAGCTGTCTTGGATGATAAGAGTATTAATAAGGGTATATGGTATTATAGGGAGTCTGTAGATCGGCGGATCGAGTGCGAGTGGTTTCAAGAGTTGATAGTTTTCATTACCACGAGGTGAGTCTTCTCACTATACTACACCCGGAAGGGTTTGACTGTGAGACTGGAAGGTCGAATATGATATGTGTTATTTATGCTATAAATAGAAAGGTAGTTGCTATGCATGATATGTATGTTTATACGGGCCGGAAGGCGATATGTTATGTGACAGAAAGGTCAGGTATGATGTATGATATATGTGCTATGTGTGCTAGATTAAATGTATTATGTGTCGTAAACGTTATGGGCCGGAAGGCAATATGTTACGGGCCGGAAGGCAATATGTTATGGGCCAGAAGGCGATTATGTTACGGGCCGGAAGGCAATGTATTGTGGACCAGAAGGTCAGGGCCTGGAAAGGCGTATATGTGTAAGTCGTATACTGGGGAACTCACTAAGCATTTATGCTTACAAGTTGTTATGTATGTGTTTCAGGTACTAGCGAGGACCGTGGGAAGGCGCCGGCATGATGCATACACACTGCTGCTATTTGAGATCTTGGGGATTTTATATATGTATTTGATATGAAACATGGAATAAATGCTATTGGTTGAGTAAAATCACTTTATTTTAAATGAAAAATTTGTTTGAAAATTTGCGTTGTTACAATTGGTATCAGAGCCTTGGTTTGAGGGATTCGGGTGTACCTTCGGGTGTAACTGAACTTAAACCGAGGATTTGAGGAAAAATCTTTTAAAAATAATAAAGACATAAAATTTTTATAAATGGTAAAGTGGTAAACAAGAACGGAGCAGTGTGTACGATCAGCCAGCGCCCGAACGGTAAAGATCCCCAGAATACCTTACAATGTTATGTTATGCACTGAATTATGAATTGTTATGCATGCTAGAAGACTAGGTATACATGATAGGACTAGAATGGCCTGTTTTGTGATGCCTTAGTCTAGGGAGATTACTTATATGAGATATTCGGTAGCGTGCAAGTAGATAGTGCATACTAGAAGTAGAGTACTCATTATTCGGGGTTTGGGGAGGAAGATTTGGGACGAATACTGATACGGTGTGGTCGGTAGTATTGGGCCCGTACTACCGAAGGCACCGGGTCGGTGGAAGACCCAAGTAAGAATCCCTGGATATCAGAGATTGAGTAGGGTTGCGTTATCGAGTACAATAGTACTTGATGGAGTCTCTGATAATTTTATGTTGTATTTCAGAGACATCATGGTTATCACACGTCATGGGGCGAGTTCGAGCACCGTGAGTGACGAGGATATTCATCAGATGATCCAGGAGGAGGTAGCTGCCGCGATCCGGGCCGAGATCTCGGAGATGTTTGGGTCGATTAAGACCACATTGATGGAGACGTTCGAGGAGCGGTACGCCGCACTGACTGATGCTGCAGCCGCTGCCGCTACCGCAGCTGTGGCCGCTGCCAGGCCGCAAGGGGGCGATTCGTTGTTGTTCCGGGAATTCAGCAACACGAAACCCCCTGAGTTCGATGGGACGCAGGACCCGCTTGCTGCGATGAGGTGGATCGCCGACATTGAGGGATGCTTCTACACTTGCTCATGCCCGGAGCATCTAAGGGTACGGTTCGCCTTGAACCAGCTCCGTCTGGGAGCGAAGGATTGGTGGAAGTTCGTGACGGCGAACTTCACACTGGCGGAGATTACAGCGGTGACATGGGAGAGGTTTACTGAGATGTTCAGGGACGAGTATGTTCCCCCAGTGGAGAGGGAACGGTTGATTCATGAGTTCTTGACCCTTAAGCAGGGTACTGATTCCGTTGCGGTGGTCACACGGAAGTTTCACGAGAGGGCGATGTTCTGCCCAGAGCTGGTGTCTTCGGAGCAGTCACGGATGAGCCGGTATTTAGGCGTTTTGAGGAGGGATATCCAGGAGTTTGTGTCAAACTCCACCTATTGTACTTTCACTGAGCTTCAGGCGAACACCAGGAAGCGCGAGATCGAGTTGGAGACCCAGGCCAGGGAGGAGGCCGAGTCTCGGCAGGTGGATCGGCGGCCGGCTCAGTCTCAGCCGGCAGCCAAGCGGATCAAGTCCGCTGATTCGAGGATGGGAGGACCGAAGGGCCGCACTTGTGGAAAGTGCGGCAAGAGTCATGAGGGGGCGTGTCGAGCTGGTGGTTGTTACAAGTGTGGTAAGGAGGGACACATTGCCAGGGATTGCCCTAAGGGGTTTATGGTTTGCTTTTACTGGAACCAGACAGGCCATCGGAAGGCCGAATGCCCGCAGCTTCGTCAGGGATCTACACCGACTACCAGGACTACTGAGACCCGACCGGCGAAGGTCGAGGCCCCGAGGGCACGCGGGAGAGCCTTTCAGCTGACTGTGGAAGAGGTCCGCGCTGCGCCCGATGTTGTGGCCGGTATGCTGTAATTCACGTATTTACTTTAAAGTCGAAATGTTATGCTTATGTTAATGTATGTGTAGGTACTTTTCTTGTGAACTCTATGCCTGCTCTAGTGTTATTTGATTCGGGTGCGAGTAGATCCTTTGTATCTTTAGCTTTTAGTCAGCATATCAGCATTAGTCGTGAGCCGTTAAGTCGCCCTCTGAGCGTTTCTATAGCGGCCGAGAGGGTGGTTTGTGCCACGGAGGTTCTTCGGGGATGCGTACTAGAGATTTTCGGGGTTGCGTTTCCGATTGACCTAATTCCTATTGCGATGGGGGATGTCTGTGTCATCGTGGGCATGGACTGGTTGAGCCGATTCAGCGCTGTCATCGACTGTGAGCGCCAGCTGGTGACTATACGAGACCCTAGTGGGGGAGTTCTTACGGTATACGGCGAGGGTACCCGTTCAGGATCAGCTTTTTGTTCGGCCGCTAGGGCGAGGCAATGCCTACAGCAGGGATGTAAAGGTTTTGTGGCGTATGTGACGGATACGCGGGAGGCTTCCGAGAGACCGAGGACAGTGGAGGAGGTTCCAGTGGTGTGTGAGTTTCCAGATGTTTTTCCCGAGGAGTTGCCGGGAGTACCTCCTGCGAGGCAAGTGGAGTTTGGTATCGATCTGATTCCGGGGGCTGCGCCTATTGCGAAGGTGCCTTATCGTCTTGCACCTCCAGAGATGCAAGAGTTGTCCTTGCAACTCCAGGAGTTGCTGGGGAAGGGATTTATTCGGCCGAGTAGCTCGCCGTGGGGAGCACCGATTCTGTTCATCAAGAAGAAGGATGGTTCACACCGGATGTGTATTGATTACCGGGAGTTGAACAAGGTGGCGGTCAAGAACCGCTATCCGTTACCGAGGATCGATGATCTATTCGATCAGTTGCAAGGGGCATCTTGGTTTTCCAAGATCGATTTGAGATCAGGGTACCATCAGGTAAGAGTACGGGATGAGGACGTTCAGAAGACAGCATTCAGGACGCGGTATGGGCATTATGAGTTCGTGGTGATGCCTTTCGGGCTCACCAATGCCCCGGCAGTGTTCATGGACCTCATGAACAGGGTATGCAGGCCGATGCTGGATCGGTCTGTGATTGTATTTATCGACGACATCCTAGTGTATTCGCGAACTAGAGAGCAGCATGAGGGACATTTGAGAGAGGTCCTTGAGGTACTGAGGTCGGAGAAGCTATATGCAAAATTCTCCAAATGTGACTTCTGGTTGCGGGAGGTCCAATTTCTTGGACATGTTGTTAATCAGTCAGGGATATTTGTCGATCCGGCCAAGGTGGAAGCAGTGATGAGTTGGGAAGCACCGAAGTCACCTTCCGAGATCAGGAGTTTCCTTGGGTTGGCGGGGTACTATCGGAGGTTTATTAGGGACTTCTCCAAGATCGCAGTACCGCTCACCAGATTGACCCGGAAGGGTGTTACATTCTCATGGGGACCCGAGCAACAGACTTCCTTCGAGACACTATGCCAGAGACTGTGCGAAGCCCCGGTATTAGCCCTCCCGGAAGGGATGGAAGATTTTGTTGTATATTGCGACGCATCGATTTCGGGACTGGGTGCAGTGTTGATGCAGAGGGGCCGTGTGATAGCTTATGCATCGAGACAATTAAAGCCTCACGAGGCGAGATATCCCACGCATGACTTGGAGTTGGGGGCAGTAGTGTTCGCTCTCAAGATTTGGCGTCACTACCTGTATGGGGTTCGTTGTAGTATATACACGGACCATAAGAGTTTGAAGTATTTGATGGATCAACCCAACCTAAATATGCGTCAGAGGAGATGGTTGGACGTGGTTAAGGATTATGACTGTGAGATCCTATACCACCCAGGCAAGGCTAATGTGGTAGCCGATGCATTGAGTCGTAGGGCGGAGAGCACTCCATTGCGAGATGTATGTCTGAGACTGACGGTGATGACTCCGGTATTGGATGCTATTCGTGGGGCGCAAGCCGAGGTTGTGAGATCCGAGATGCAGAAGAAAGAGCGGGGCGTTGGGTTAATTTCAGAGTTCGTTAAGGATGGACGAGGACTTCTGACGTTTCAAGGTCGGATTTGGGTACCATTCGTGGGCGGTACGCGTACTACTTTGATGGAGGAGGCTCATAGATCGAAATTCTCGATCCATCCCGGTGCTACGAAGATGTATTTGGACTTGAGGAAGGAATATTGGTGGCCTTGTATGAAGAGAGACGTCGCATGGTTCGTTGAGAGGTGTTTGACCTGCCGTAGGGTTAAGGCCGAGCACCAGAGACCGCATGGTAAGTTGCAGCCATTGGAGATTCCCGAGTGGAAGTGGGAACAGATTACTATGGATTTCATCACCAAATTGCCGAGAACTGCCAGGGGAGTCGATGCAATTTGGGTGATTGTGGATAGATTGACGAAGAGTGCACACTTCCTTGCCATTAGCGAGGGTTCATCAGCGGAGAAGTTGGCAGAGTTATACGTGAGAGAGGTAATATCTCGGCATGGAGTGCCAATCTCGATTGTTTCAGACCGTGATGTACGTTTCACTTCCAGGTTCTGGAAGAAATTCCATGAGGAGCTGGGTACTAAACTACATTTTAGTACCGCATACCATCCCCAGACAGACGGTCAGAGCGAGCGGACGATTCAGACATTGGAAGACATGCTTAGAGCGTGTGTGTTAGACTTCAGGGGTAGCTGGGATGCGCATTTACCCTTGGCTGAGTTTTCCTACAACAACAGCCATCATTCGAGCATTGGTATGCCACCAATTGAGTTGTTGTATGGTAGGAGGTGTCGGACTCCCATTTGCTGGGGAGAGGTGGGACAGAGAGTGATGGGCAGTACAGAGATCGTACTCCAAACGACAGAGCAGATTCAGCAGGTTAGGCAGAGGTTATTGACCGCCCAGAGCCGACAGAAGAGTTATGCGGACAGACGCCGGTCCGAGCTTGAATTCCAGGTTGGCGACTTCGTTCTCCTGAAGGTTTCTCCTTGGAAAGGAGTGATCCGGTTCAGAAAGAGGGGCAAGTTGGGACCCCGGTTCATAGGTCCATTTCGAGTAATTGCAAGAGTAGGTCGGGTAGCTTATCGGCTAGAGTTGCCAGCAGAGTTGGGACAGATTCACAATACCTTTCACGTATCATAGTTGAGGAAGTGTATAGCCGATGAATCGGCAGTGGTTCCGTTAGAGGATATTCAGGTGGATGCGAGTCTGAATTACGCCGAGAGACCAGTAGCTATCAGGGATCGGAAGATCAAGGTTCTGCGAAACAAGGAGGTACCTCTGGTGTTGGTTCAGTGGCAACACCGGAAGGGATCGGAGATGACTTGGGAGCCGGAACGTGAGATGCGGGAGCAACATCCGGAGTTATTCGCAGAGTAAGACTTCGAGGGCGAAGTCTAGTTCTAGTGGGGGAGAGTTGTAACAGCCCGGAATTTCAGGTATTGCTTTAAAACTATTTTTGAGGGCATTTTAGGAAGGGACTCGGCGAGTTGGAGCCAGACTCGCCGAGTAGGACCGCAGACTTGGTCGCGGGTTCGCGACTGGACTCGACGAGTCCAGATATGGACTCGGCGAGTCGACGCTGTTCAGCAGAAACCCTAGTCGTTTGGTTTTGGATCGTATATAACGCCTCTTAGGCCGTCATTGTCCGTCTTTTGGCCGATTGAGAAGAACCCTAATCGTTGTGGACGTCTAGAGCAGGAGAGAAAGCTATTGGAACTTGGAGGAACTTATTAGGCAAGAAGAAGAAGAGTTTGGCCAAAGGAATATCAAGGAGGATCGAGTCCTGAGGTTTGGGGACACAGAGAGTGCGTTTTCAGGTAATACTCGGACCATTTCTGTTATTTTGATGTGTATACGAATCTAGGGTTTATGAAACCCATTTAGTGATTAGATGGGTTATTATGTTATTACCCAGACGTTTATACCCCAGTAATAAGATGTTTAGAATTCCAGAAAGTCCCATGATTGTATATCTCGGGACCATACGTATTTCAGGAAGCAGTTGCTCATCTGCATGGCATGGACTCGCCGAGTCCAATGATCAGACTCGGCGAGTAGCTTGAAGGTTTACTGGGACTCGCCGAGTTGTTCTTCAGACTCGGCGAGTAGCTTGAAGATTCACTGGGACTCGCCGAGTTGTTCTTCTGACTCGGCGAGTGGAGTCGGGGTGGCCCCGCGATTCTTCCACGTGGATCTCGTCGAGTCAAGGGGGATACTCGACGAGTAGAAAGGGAACAACAGGGAAAGTTGGGGAGGACGTCTAGACTCGTCGAGTCGCCTTTGCACTCGACGAGTCCGGTCAAGTTGACCGTTGACCAGAGTTGACCTGCATGTAATTTCTTAGGGTCAGTTGTCTTGGATGATAAGAGTATTAATAAGGGTATATGGTATTATAGGGAGTCTGTAGATCGGCGGATCGAGTGCGAGTGGTTTCAAGAGTTGATAGCTTTCATTACCACGAGGTGAGTCTTCTCACTATACTACACCCGGAAGGGTTTGACTGTGAGACCGGAAGGTCGAATATGATATGTGTTATTTATGCTATAAATAGAAAGGTAGTTGCTATGCATGATATGTATGTGTATACGGGCCGGAAGGCGATATGTTATGTGATAGAAAGGTCAGGTATGATGTATGATATATGTGCTATGTGTGCTAGATTAAATGTATTATGTGTCGTAAACGTTATGGGCCGGAAGGCAATATGTTATGGGCCGGAAGGCAATATGTTACGGGCCGGAAGGCAATATGTTATGGGCCGGAAGGCGATTATGTTACGGGCCTGAAGGCAATGTATTGTGGACCGAAAGGTCAGGGCTTGGAAAGGCGTATATGTGTAAGTCGTATACTGGGGAACTCACTAAGCATTTATGCTTACAAGTTGTTATGTATGTGTTTCAGGTACTAGCGAGGACCGTGGGAAGGCGCCGACATGATGCATACACACTGCTGCTATTTGAGATCTTGGGGATTTTATATATGTATTTGATATGAAACATGGAATAAATGCTATTGGTTGAGTAAAATCACTTTATTTTAAATGAAAATTTTGTTTGAAAATTTGCGTTGTTACACGTACTACTGAAAGTAGAGGATCCGTACTCGAATCAAGGAAGGCCGAGACAAGACCAGGAAGCTAGTAAGTAGTATCAGTGATCCCTTGGGATATTTCAGTTTTCTGATGTCGTTGTGATGTGTTTCAGCATGGTGGTTTTGCGTTCGAGACCAGCAGCCGGTAGTGGAGGTGCCGGGGAGGGATCAGGTTCAGGCTCGGGGGACGAGCGTATGGATGGGCAGACCAGAGAGTTTCTTTCTTTAGAGATTACTCGTATCATTGTAGAGCAGACTCCTGTGATCTTCGGTTCGATCAAGGAGAGCATCCTAGAGCTGATGGATGAGAGATTGGGCACCTTCCGTGCCGAGGTGGCGGCCATGATGGGGTCGCGCACCCTTACATTCAGGGAGTTCAGAGCATGTGGAGCTCCGGACTCTCATGGGGCATGGGACCCCATAGCGAGTACTAGATGGTTGGCGGATGTGGCCAACGTTTTCCGCACTAGCAGGTGTCCCGAGGGGGACAAGGTCAGATTGGCGTCCTGTCTTCTGAAGGACAGGGCACGGGATTGGTGGGAGGAGGTCGGACATACCATTGGAGATGATGCAGCATTGGATGCCATGACCTGGGCTGATTTCTCTACCAGGTTCAGGGCGGAGTTTACACCAGTTATTGAGGTGCAGCAGCTAGCCAGGGAGTTTCAGGATCTCACCCAGACTACAGAGACCGTGGCGGAGATCACCGCCAAGTTCTGGGAGAGGGCTCTTCTTGTTCCTCAGTATGCGGCCGATGAGGAAATGAAGAAGGCCCATTATCATGAGATGTTGCGGACCGATATCCGTCAGTTTGTGAGCCGGTCCAGCTGTAAAACGCTGGATGACATGATTGCTAGGGCTCGGGAGAGGGAGATTGATCTCGAGATGGAGAAGAAGAGGAAACCGGAGGCGGTTTCAGGTACAGGTAGTTCAGGCAAAAAGCCCAAGGTTTCAGATCACAGATCCAGGAGTCAGCAGAGCCACGGTCGATGTGGCAAGTGTGGGAGATTGCACGAGGGGGCGTGCAAGGCAGGGAGTTCCGGCTGCTACAAGTGCGGTCGGATTGGGCATTTGAGCAAGGATTGTACGGCCCCTGCTACTGCCGTTGCAGCATCAGATCTGATTTGCTTTCAGTGCAATCAGAGGGGACATAAAAAGTCCCAGTGTCCGAGTTTAGCCGCAGCAAGGAAAGTGACTGCACCTGCCCCTGCTACCTTGAGGATTACAGATGGCCGGCAGGGCCGAGCTGATGCGCCAGTGGCGAAGAGTAGGGCATTTCAGATGACAGCAGAGGAGGCGCGAGCGACTCCTGATGTGGTGACGGGTATGTATCTTCCCTTCATACCTTTATTATTATTGATTGATTATTTCTTATGATTGTATGTTTTATTTAGGGTCGTTCTCTGTGAACGGCATTTCTGCTATGGTATTATTCGATTCGGGGGCTACCCGATCATTCGTATCGCTTGCGCTTAGCAAGAGATTTAGTAGAGCTCCAGGGGAGCTGGATTGTCCATTAGAGGTTGAGATAGCATATGATAGGACTGTGATGGTCAGCAGAGTGCATAGAGAGTGTTCTCTTCAGTTGTTTGATGAGCAGTTTTCAGTAGACCTGGTTCCTATTCCCATGTGAGGGAATAAGGTTATTGTGGGTATGGATTGGCTAAGCCCCAATGGGGCGGTGATTGATTGTGAGCAGCAGTTAGTGAGGGTCCGCACTCCCAGTGGGGGAGAGTTAGTGATTCAGGGCGAGAGGCCACAGCGCGGACCGACCTTTTGTTCCGCCGCAAGGGCGAGGTGCTATGTTCAGCAGGGTTGCGCCGGTTATGTAGCTTACGTCTTGGATGCCCGGGAGAAGGGCAAGATGACAGTCGATGATGTTCCTATAGTGCGAGACTACCCGGATGTGTTTCCCGAGGATTTGCCGGGGATACCTCCTGAGAGGCAGGTTGAGTTCAGGATCGACCTAATTCCTAGTGTGGCTCCGATAGCCAAGGCACCGTATCGACTAGCTCCCCCTGAGATGCAGGAGTTGTGTACGCAGCTGCAAGAGCTGTTAGACAAGGGTTTCATTCGGCCAAGCAGTTCGCCTTGGGGAGCGCCGATCCTGTTTGTGAGGAAGAAGGATGGGTCGCATCGTATGTGTATAGATTATCGGGAGTTGAATAAGGTAACGGTGAAGAACCGTTACCCACTTCCGAGGATATATGATTTGTTTGATCAGCTTCAGGGAGCGTCTTGGTTCTCCAAGATCGATCTACGCTCCGGTTATCATCAAATGCGGGTTAGAGATGAGGATGTACATAAGACTGCTTTCAGGACCAGGTATGGTCATTATGAGTTTGTGGTGATGCCATTTGGGCTCACCAATGCTCCAGCCGCGTTCATGGATCTCATGAATCGCGTGTGCAGGACGATGCTGGATCGGTCAATGATAGTATTCATAGATGATATCTTGGTGTATTCCAAGACGCAGGAGCAGCACGAGGAGCACCTGCGAGAGGTGCTGGAGGTCTTGAGGAGGGAGAGACTTTTCACAAAGTTCTCCAAATGTGAGTTCTGGTTGCGTGAGGTGCAGTTCCTTGGTCACCTCGTCAACCAGAAGGGTATTTTGGTAGATCCGGCCAAGATAGAGGCCGTGAAGCAGTGGGAGGTCCCGAAGTCTCCATCTGAGATTCGGAGCTTCCTAGGGTTGGCAGGGTATTATCGGAGACTTATTCAAGATTTCTCCAAGATAGCAGTGCCGCTCACCCGACTGACCAAGAAGTCGGTGGTATTTCGTTGGGGGCCTGAGCAGCAGGCAGCGTTCGAGACCCTCAGACAGAGATTGTGCGAGGCTCCGATCCTTACCTTGCCAGAGGGAGTAGAGGACTTCGTAGTCTACTGTGATGCTTCGATCACAGGTATGGGAGCAGTATTGATGCAGCGAGGCCATGTGATAGCTTACGCCTCGAGACAGTTGAAGCCTCACGAGGCTAACTATCCTACCCATGATTTAGAGCTGGGGGCAGTTGTGTTTGCCCTCAAGATTTGGAGGCATTATCTTTATGGGGTCCGTTGTACTATTTACACGGATCACAAGAGTTTGAGGTACCTTATGGATCAACCGAGCCTGAACATGAGGCAGAGGAGATGGTTGGATGTGCTAAAGGATTATGATTGTAAGATCCTTTATCATCCAGGGAAGGCCAACGTGGTGGCCGACGCCCTAAGCCGCAAAGTGTCGGCATCCCTTATCAGAGATCTGTGTTTGAGGATGACAGTGATCACTCCATTGTTGGAGCGGATCAAGGAGGCTCAGGTGGAGGGCCTCAAGGAGGAGAGGCAGAAGTGTGAGAGGATAGTGGGCCGAGTAGCCTCGTTTGATTATGACAGTCGGGGATTGCTGACGCTTCACGGGAGGGTGTGGGTACCGTACTGGGGTGGAGTACGGCAAGTGTTGATGGACGAGGCTCATAAGTCTCGATTTTCTATCCACCCAGGGGCGACGAAGATGTATCGAGATCTTCGACCTGATTATTGGTGGCCCCGCATGAAGCGGGACGTCGCCTGGTATGTTGAGAGATGCCTGACCTACAGGAAGGTCAAGGCGGAGCACCAGAGACCTCACGGCAAGATGCAGCCGTTAGACATTCCCGTGTGGAAATGGGAGGACATCACCATGGATTTTGTCACCAAACTTCCCAGGACCGCACGAGGAGTGGATTCGATATGGGTAGTAGTGGATCGGTTGACGAAGAGTGCTCATTTTATCCCGATTCAGGAGAGTATATCGACAGAAAAGTTAGCCGATATCTATGTGCGGGAGATCGTGGCACGTCATGGGGTGCCGGTATCGGTGGTGTCAGACCGAGATGTCCGTTTTACATCCAGATTCTGGAAGCGGTTTCACGACGAGATGGGTACTCGTCTTCATTTCAGCACCGCTTTCCACCCTCAGACGGACGGGCATAGTGAGAGGACGATTCAGACTCTCGAGGACATGCTCAGGGCATGTATTTTAGATTTCGGTGGCAGTTGGGATATGTATCTTCCGTTAGCGGATTTTTCGTATAACAACAGTTATCATGCGAGCATTGATCGACCTCCCTTTGAGATGCTTTATGGGAGGAAGTGTAGGACCCCGATTTGTTGGGGCGAGGTGGGTCAGCGAGTCATTGGTAGCACGGAGGTGGTGCTCAAGACGACCGAGCTGATTCAGCAGGTCCGTAGTAGACTGCAGACTATGCAGAGTAGGTAGAAGAGTTACGCCGATAGGAGGCGTTCAGACTTGGAGTTTCGGGTGGGTGATATGGTCCTTCTGAAGGTCTCACCTTGGAAGGGTGTCATCAGATTCCGGAAGAGGGGCAAGTTGGGCCCCAGATTTATTGGTCCTTTCAGGGTTTTGGCCCGGGTAGGTTGGGTTGCTTATCGGTTAGATCTTCCTGAGGAGCTTAGTCAAATCCACAACACTTTCCATGTGTCTCAGTTGAGGAAGTGTTTGGTGGATGAGTCAGCAGTCATTCCCCTAGAGGATATTCAGGTTGATAGCAGCCTGAACTATATTGAGAGACCGGTCGCGATTCTGGACCGGAAGACCAAGACCTTGAGGAACAAGGAAATTCAGTTAGTGAAAGTGCAGTGGCAGCACCGGAAGGGGTCTGAGTGGACGTGGGAGGCTAAGGAGGAGATGAGAGAGCACTACCCAGAGATATTTGCAGATTCAGTCGTAGCAGACTTCGAGGACGAAGTCTGAGATAAGTGGGGGAGAATTGTAATGACCCGTCTCCGGTATGATGATTCCATGGTATTTATTTTGAAGTTTGAAAGAGGGACTTGGTGAGTTCATAGCCTGACTCGCCGAGTAGGGACGGGATTTCGAGCACGTGTTAGTCGGCGACTCGGCGAGTCCATATTCGGGACTCGGCGATTCTGCCTGCCTGGAAGAAACCCTAAATCCCCCGGTTGCTCACTATTTAAGCCACCTTATAGCCCCCATTCTCGCCTCCTTCACCCTCAAAAAGCTGTGAGAAAACCCTAATCCATCCTTGAGTGATCTAAGTGCTCTTGTGTTAAATTTTGAATGCTTGAAGAAGGAAAAGAAGAAAGTAACAAGGAGAAGAGTTATAGAGCAAAGATTCAAGGGCAAACCAGAGTTCTTTGAGGTATTCTTTGGATTTCCTTCCCTTTTATGCTTTAAAACCCCATTAGAACTCTTCTAGATGTAGTTGATGCTTTTCTCAAGCCTTATGATGATATGGAAGCCCTATTATGTCGAGATATCCTTAGATCTATTCATTTAGGAGTTGTAGAGCCCAGATCTATTGCCTTTATGGAGCTATTTTGCATAATAACCCTAGATCTACCCTTTTAGGTACCTTTTTAGCCTTTATCTCCTTTTTCATGTGTTTATACATGTAAAGTTGGAAACTTTACGTGGTGAATCAGCTTATTGGACTCAGATCTATCATTTGTATGTAATGGATTCAAGCAGAATCGAGTTTAGAATAGTTGCATGGTTGTGACTCGGTGAGTCGGAAGAACGACTCGGCGAGTCGAGTCGCAAGTCCCCGATTTCTTCCTTTTTGAGCGATGACGAGTGGGACCAGTGAGTAGTGGAGTGGACTCAGTGATTTCGAGGTCAGACTCAGTAATGGAGGGACTCGGCGAGTTGTTCATACAACTCGGCGAGTCCAAGGCAATCTTCTTAAGCTCAAGAACAAATCGTCGAGTTGTTCATATGACTCGGCGAGTCGGATGAAGATTGTCTGAGTTCTTGGATCGAGAGGGTACTCGTCGAGTCGATGTCATACTCGACGAGTAGCCACGAGTAGGGTTGAGAAGTGAGACTAGAGACTCGGCGAGTTGGCGGCCCAACTCGGCGAGTCAGGTCAACTGTGGGTTGACTTTGACCGAGAGTTGACTTTGACCAAGGGTAAAAGAGTCATTTTACCCCAGTGCAGTGTTTAGTATTTGATTGAGTGTGTTTATGGACTTGTAGTCGGGGAGATACCGGAGCAGCAGCAGTTAGCTTTCAGAGTCATTTACACAGCAGCCAGTTCACGAGGTGAGTTTCCCTTCAGTAGGAACGGGTCTACGGCCACAATGCCGGCCCGTTTAATTAGCAGTAGTCCCGGACTTTGGTCTGATGAAGTAGTTAGAGTGCTTGATGTCTTTGTGATTCAAGCATGTTTGTGTTATGTGTTCCGGACTCTGTTCCGATGCAGTATGCAGTATATGTGATTATAATAGTTGTTATGTGTTATGCTATGCCATGATCAGTCTGTTACGGACTTCGGTCCGATGCAGTTAGTTCCGGACTTCGGTCCGATGCAGTTAGTTCCGGATTCTGGTCCGATGCAGGGGACAAGGTCCTGGTCAGTTCCGAACTTCGGTCCGATGCAGCTAGTTCCAGACTTCGGTCTGATGCAGTGGGCAAGGCCCAGTATGTGCTTTATATGTATTGTATGGTATGTGGTAGTTTGGGGGAGCTCACTAAGCTTCGTGCTTACAGTTTCAGTTTTGGTTTCAGGTACTTCCGCAAGCAAAGGGAAGAGCTCGGGATGATGGCATTGCACACACCACAGCTTTAGTTTTTATCCTGGGAGTTGACTCAGTCTTCTTAGATATGTTTTGATACAGTTGTGACACAGTTTTCTTGTTACAGTATTTTAGTGTGGTTTTTGAGAAATGCAACGCATGGTTTTATTATGATATACTCAGTTTTATGATTTTTGGTTATATTAAAAATGAAATTTTCGGGTCGTATTTTTGGGTCGTTTCACATAACTTGGTCTTTTGGAATATAGGATACTCCATGCCATTTGAGTTGTCCTTTTGGACTCTTAGGAGTGCATTAAGTCATAGAAATCATATCTTGAAGGTTAAAACTCAACCATGCCTGAGTTTTTGAGCACCTAAGAGAGATAGGGGGCTTAATACATGGTTTGAGTTCCATTAAGGTATGCAAGAGCGTAAAGATTGCAACTTTATGGCTTAAGACACTTTTATAAGTTGGGATCTTAGTTTTGGACATTAGAGCTTAATGGGTTAATCCATCGGAGAAACTTTGGGCTAACTCACCAATACGTCGGGCGTACTATAGAGTATGTTGTGTGTATTGGCCTAATTCCCCGATTCCGGATTATCAGCACATGTCAGGCATACGAGCCATGTACATTGCACCTATGTAGTCTGTGGGCCTATGTTATTTTTGGGCTCAAGTTTTGTTGGACTTTTTACTTGTTTTGGTTTGGGCGTCATGCCTACCCGTTATAGCAGGACATTTTTGGGCTTTAGGCCATTGTGGGTGCTCTTGGGCCATATTGGGCCTTAAGGGCCTTGTAGTTGGGTTTGAATGCCTTTTTGGACTAGTTGGATTTGGGCCTTGGTGGGGCAAGCCCAGTGAGGCAAGGGTTAAGCATTTTGCTTTGAAGTCAAGAATTAGGGTTTGAACCCTCGGGTTAGATATTAGCCGAATTTCTAATTACGGATTTATACTTGTGACTTAGGGAGATGATTTCGCAAGTCAGTCGATGAGTATGATTTGATACCCTCAGTCTAAGGTGAGTTTCCTTCATTGTATTTGTGGGTCGAAGGCACCATTGATGGCCCACTAGTTTATGTTGTAGTATGATGATTGTCTTCGTGACAACTGTCAGTTATGCATGTGTTTTCTTGATGACTCTATGATTCTTTTGTTATGATATGATGTGGTAATGGTTGGGGTGAAATAGACCTAGTATCCAGTTGAAATAGACTGAAGGGGATTTCAAGCACACATGTTTGCTTTATTGTATCTGGTAGAACTAGACCGAAGGGGATTGCAATCACCCATATATGCTTGATTGTATCTGGTTGAAACAGAACGTAGGGGATTAAAAACACCCATATATGCTTGGCTATATGTTTGAATGGTATCGGGTATTTTAGGGGAACTCTCTAAGATTTGTGCTTATGGTTTTCAGTTTATGTTTCAGGTACTTCCAGCTCGAAGGGGAAGGGCCCGGCCTATTCACACTGCATCACCCTTTAATTTCCTACATTATATGACTTTGCGAATTTGTACTCTGATAAACTATTGCTATGATACACTTTTGAATATTTGATATGATTATTGCATGTTTTGAATCAATTTTAAAAACAAAAAATATATTTGTTATTTTTGGATGTTACAAGTTGGTATCAGAGCTTGGTTTAAGGGATTCAGGCATACTCTCAGGTGTCCATGGACTCAAATCGAGGGTTTGGTAGATTTTCTATAAAAGAAACATTTTAATTAAAGGATTTTAATAAAAGAGAAAAGGTATGATGCGTGCAATCAGTCCAGCTTAATTAAGTCTTCCCAAAATTGCATACATATTATAAGTATATCGTATGATATGAGAATTGCATGCTAGATTGTGGGCTAAGGATCTGCTCAAAATTGCATGATAGTTAGCTAGGAGAGATTCCTTTATGTGCCTATTTGTATGATCTGGTAGATTGTCATGCTAGTATTAGATCAGTTACTTGATAGGATGGCCTGTATAAGTTATGTTCTGATTTGAATTGCATGATGCTCAAATGTTGCATGCTTTGTGCTTTAGGAAATTACGTTGGTACCAACTAACTAGTGGATGAATTCGTTGGGTTACATATTATTGTGATTAGATAATTTTAAAAGGATATGTTTAACTCTATTGTGTAGCTCTTGTTTGAGCCCAGCCATTGTATTATGGGACCTATCATTTGAAGAATTATCTAGTACTCATAGTATGTAATTGTGTTCATTTAGTAGTTAGGTGGTATTAGTGGAAGTTCATTCTTAAGCTGATAACAGAGAGGGGTGAGGAAAGGAGTCATAGGAAATCCTTGAGAGATGAATTGGTGTGTAGGATGCGTTATAGTATGAGGAGTGTACTAGTTGGGAAGAGTGAATTGGAGGATTCAGGGTAGTCCTTCAGGAGGGTAAAAATAGGTGTGTAAGGTAGTATTAGCTCGTACTACTGGAAGCATCGGATTTATACCCGAGACCAGGAAGACCATGATGAATCTAGGGAGCCTAAGCGTGTGAACCTTCTCATGTTTTAGCTAATTGTTTATTTGGTTATGTTTTCGTATGGTGGTGACATGTCATTGAGTAGGGGGTTCAGGATCGGGATCTAGCTTTGGTACGAGCACCGAACCGATTGATCAGAGGCTATGCAAGTTCATTGCATTAGAGGTTAGTAAGGGCATCCTCAATGCAACCTGATGATGTTCGGTTCGGTTAAAGAGGGTATCATCGAGCCAATGGGGGATCATCTTCGGATCTTTAGGGCCGATCTTGCTGCTAGCCAAATTGGGGACCGCACTCTCTCCTTCATGGATTTCAGGGGATGTTGGCCACTAGATTTCTTTGGGATGAAGGACCCCATTGCAGCCAAGCATTAGATAGTTGAAATTGAGTGTGCCCGGATGACGAGCTTCTACCCCAAGGGGTTGAATGTGAGGTTCATTGCAGGATGTCTGAGGGAGCGAGCCCGAGATTGGTAGGAGGAGGTCGGATATAGTTTGGGAGCCTCATCCATTGAGGCCTTGACCTAGTTAGATTTTGTGACCCGGTTTTGAGCAGAGTTTGCACCAGCGGTTCTGGTGCAATAGTTAGTTAGGGAGTTTCTAGACATTAGATACATGACTAAGACTGTGGTGGAGATCAGCACCAAGTTTATAGATAGAGCTTTGTTGGTAACACAGTATGCAACAAATAAGGAAGACCCGATACCAAGACATACTAAGATCTGACATCAGTAAGTTTGTTAGTTTCTTTGCTTGCCCCACACTGGATGACATGATATCCGGGGCGCAACAAAGAGAGATTGATCTGGAGCAAATAGGGCAGAGAAAGGAAGAGCATGGGCAGACGATTGGGGTTTCGGTGAAGAAACCCAAGGATTTTGACTCCATCTCGAAGGGTCAGCAGGGTCGGAGTTGCCGTGGAAACTGCGGCAGGTCGCAGGTTGGGACTTGCAGGGTGGGTGGTTCGGACAACTACAAGTGCGGCAAGACGGGGCACTTTAGTAAGGATTGAACTGCTAATATCATCACAACCTAGAGATCAAAGCTGATTTGCTTTCATTGTAATCAGAAGGGCCACAAGAAGGCCAACTGTTCGAGTTTAGCATTAGGAGAACCAATATCAAAACCTGCTCTAACGACCCTACGGATTACTGATGGCCGCGTAGGAAACGAGGATGCACCTATTGTGGAGAGCAGGGATTTTCATCTAACAGCCGAGGAGGCTCATACTGCACCGGATGTGGTGACGTGTATGTCTCTTTTACTTAGCTCTTTATTTATGTTGATTTCTATGCTTATTTTGTGTGTTTTGTTTTAGGATCGTTCCTTGTGAATGGTATCTTTGCCTTGGTATTATTTGATTCAGCGGCTACCCAATCTTTTGAATCTCTTGCCTGAACAAGAGGTTTGTTGGAACCGTAGGGGAGTTGGATTGTTCGTTATAGGTTGAGATTGTAGATGATCAATACGTCTGGGTATCGAAGGTTTATCAGGATTCTGTTCTTGAGATGTTCAGCGAGGAGTATCCGATTGATTTGGTTCTTGTTCCTTTGCGTGTGAACAAGGTTATAGTATCGATGGATTGGCTGATGCCCGAGGAGGTGGTGTTGGATTGCGAACATTAGATGGTGCTTGTTCGGACCCAAGTGGGGGAGAGTTGGTGGTCCAGGGAGAGGGTGCTCAGCGCAGGCCAATTCTATGTTCAGCAGCTAGAGCCAGTCGCTACCTTCATCAGGGTTGTTCTGGTTATGTCGCCTATGGTATGGATAGTCGTGAAGGTTAAGGTAACTATAAATGATGTGCCAGTTGTATGAGAGTACCCATATGTGTTTATGGAAGATTTTCCTGGAGTGCCTTTGGAGAGGCAAATCGAGTTTCAGATTTACTTGGTTCCTGGTGCGGCTCCGATAGCCAAATCACCATATGGGTTACCTCCTCCTGAGATGCATGAGTTTTCTACAAAGCTGCAGGAGCTGTTAGATAAGGGTTTCATTCGACTGAGTAGTTCTCCATAGAGAGCGCGTGATCTTGTTTGTAAAGAAGAAGGATGGGTCACATTGAATGTGTATTGACTACCAGGAGCCAAATAAGCTAACAGTGAAGAACCGTTATCCGCTCCCGAGGATTGATGATTTGTTTTCCAGCTTCATGGTGCATCTTGGTTTTCAGAGATTGATCTTCGTTCGAGTTATCATCAAATGAGGGTTAGAGATGACGATGTGTAGAAGATGGCCTTCCAAACTAGTTATGGTTATTACGAGTTCGTGGTGATGTCCTTTAGGCTCACCAATATTCCACCCGCATTTATGGACCTCACGAACTGCTTTTTCTGACCGATGTTGGATCGGTCTGTGATTGTATTCATTGATGACATATTGGTATATTCTAAGTCCCAGGAGCTGCATGAGGAGCATTTGAGGGAGGTTTTGGACACTCTATGGAGGGAGAGACTATATGCGAGGTTCTCTAAGTGTGAGTTCTGGTTGCACGAGGTGCAGTTCTAAGGGTACCTTATCAACCATAATGGTATCTTGGTTGATCCGGCAAAGGTCGAGGCCGTGATGAGGTCGAAGGTTCCGAGGTCTCCATCTAAGATTTAGAGTTTCCTTGGGATGGCAGGTTACTACCAGAGATTCATTCAGAATTTCTCCTAGATAATGGTTCCTTTGAATCAATTGACGAAGAGGAGTGTGAATTTTCATTGGGGGTGTGAGCAGCAGGAAAATTTCGAGACCCTGAGATAGAGATTTTATGAGGTGCCGATTCTAACCCTACCGGAGGGTGTTGAGGATTTCTTGGTTTATTGTGATGCATCAATCATGGGTTTGGGATCAGTTCTGATGTAGAGGGGTCACATTATTGCTTACGCTTCGAGGCAGCTGAAGCCTCATGAGACGAATTATGTGACGCATGATTTGGAGCTGGGGGCCATTGTTTTTTCCCTCAAGATTTGGCGACATTACCTCTATGGGGTCTGCTATACAATTTACACGAATGGCAAGAGCCTAAGGTACTCGATGGATCAGTTGAATCTGAACATGAGGGGCATCGTCGATGGTTGGATGTGGTGAAGGATTATGATTGTGACATCCTTTACCATCTGGGGAAGGCTAATGTGGTGGCTAATGCTCTGAGCAGCAAGGCGGTCGCAGATTTGAGTAGGGATAAATGTATGAGGATGACTGTGACTTCACCACTCTAGGAGCAGATTCGAAAGGCTCGGGTTGAGGCTATGGAGTAAGAGCATCGGAAGAATGAGTACAGAGTGGGTCAGGTGGCTTCCTTCGATTATGATAGTCAAATTTTATTGACTCTCCATCGGAGGGTGTGGGTTCCTTATTGTGGTGGTGCGCTTCATTCTCTGATGGAGGAGGCACACAAATTGAGATTCTCCATTAATCTCGAGGCGCCAATGATGTATATAGATCTCCGACCTGATTATTGGTGGCCCCTGTATAAAGCAGGATGTAGCTTGGTATATGGAGTGGTGCTTGACTTGTAGGAAAGTCAAGGCCGAACATTTGTGGCCTCACGACAAGATGCAGTTGTTAGACATTCCCGTTTGGAAATGGGAAAAGATTAGCATGGGTCTCATTACAAAGTTTTCTCCGACAGCGCGCGGACTGGATTCCATTTAAGTCATCGTGGATCGATTGCCCAGGAGCATGGATTTTATTCCGGTTCTGGAGAGTATCTCTATGGAGAAGTTGGCTAACATTTATATCATGGAGGTTATGGTACGACATGGAGTGTCGGTTTTGGTGGTTTCAGAGAATGAAGTTCGGTTTACTTCCATATTTTGGAAGAGGTTCCATGAAGGGCTGGGTACTCGTCTGCATTTTAGCACAACCTTCCATCCGCAGATGGATGGTCAAAGCGAGTGGACCGTCAATACATTGGAGGTTATGCTGCGGGCATGTGTTTTGAATCTCAGTGGTAGCTACGATACATATCTTCTTTTAGCCGAATTCTCGTATAACAATAGCTATGACGCCAACATCTATTGACCTCGTTTTAAGATGATCTATAGGAAGAAATGCAGGACCCTGATATGATCGGTGAGGTCGTTCAGTGATTCATGGGGGAATATCGAAGTGGTACTCAATAGTACCGATTTGATTGAAAAGGTTCAGAGTAAACTTCAGACAGGTCAGAGTCGGCAGAAGAGTTATACCGACAAGCACCGATCAGACCTAGAGTTTCAGGTTAGGGATATGGTTCTCCTGAAGGTGTCACCTTAGAAAGGTGTCATCCGATTCAGGAAGCGAGGAAATTTGGGCCCCAGGTACATCGACCCTTTCAGGGTTGTAGCCCCGGTGGGCAGGGTAGCGTATCGGTTGGATCTTCCGGAGGATCTCTGTCAGATAAAAATTAATTTTCATGTCTCTCAGTTGCGGAAGTGTTTGGTTGATGATTACGCAGTGGTTCTATTGGAGGATACTCAGGTGGATGACCGCCTGAAGTACACTGAGAGACTGGTAGCAATCCTTGATGGGAAGACGAAAACCATAAGGAACAAGGTTGTTGACTAGGTAAACGTGCACTAGCAGCACCACAAAGGTTCAAAATAGGACATGGGAGCCATAGGATGAGATGATGGACCATTACCCAGAGTTATTTTTGGCAGCGGACTTTGAGGAGGAAATCTGATTCAAGTGGGGGAGAATTATAACGCCCGAGTCGCCAGGTATGAAAATCTATCTATTAGTCAATTTAAAAGTGGTGAAGGGTTCGTGAGTATGTTGGGCATACACAAGGTATGCACATCATACTCCTTGCATGCACGACATCAAGGTGATCCCGGCATGTAACACCCCGAGATTTAGGTGCATATCTTTCATCCTTGTTCTTTATTGGATTGCCATGTTTAGTCCTTGAGTGGAGGATGTGTAGCAAGTGAGTACGCTGGGCGTACCAGAGGGGTATGCTGCACGTACTCACGCGCTTAATTTGGACGCGGAGTCGCCAAGGTACGCTGAGCGTACCTGGAGTTACGCCGGGCGTACCCGACCCAGGTGCAAAAACCATAATCCTCTTTGTGCACTATTTAAAGGGTGTTATGGCTCATTCCTTACCCTCCATATCAGTGAGTGAAACCCTAAAAGAGAGCCCCATCATTCTTAGGGTGTGAGAGTGTTGATTTGGGCTCATTGGTGCTTTAGTGGCTTGGTGAAGAACAAGGAAAGGAGATCGTGGAGGCTAAAGCTTGAGCTGCCATTTTGGATCTGAGATCTACAGAGGAAAGAGCTACTCTTGGAGGTATAAAGTTCAAAACTTTCCTCTTCTTTTGGTTGTTGTTGTATGTGTCCTTTTTAGGGCTAAAACCCCAAAGGTGGAGACTTTATGAGTGTAAAGTACTGCATGCTCCGAGATCTGTCCCTTTTCAGTGTTATTAGTGATGTAGAGGCATAAAGTTCCCATCTTGGATGTTACTTTGGAGTCATGCATGTGTTTTAAGCCATCTAGAGTTGAAGGTTGGATCACTTTGGGAGTTAGTGACTTGTTTAGCCATGCAAAGGCTTAAAGTCATCAACTTTATGGATTAAGGGGCTTAGAAGGGGTCAGATCTAAAATATAGACGTAGGTCTTAACTGTTTCAGACCTCAAGAGCAAAAGGGCTGAAGCAGGGGAGTACACCGGGCGTAATCCCTAGTACGTGTTGCGTACTGGGTGGCGCTCCCCGATTCTATGGTGCAGCCGGGCACGCCCAGCGTACACATCTGGTACACGCAGCGTAACCCGGAGAGTTGACTTTTAGGGTATGGTCTAATGTGCGGCCTTTGAGCTATGAGAGGGGTAAAATGGTCTTTTACCCTTTTAAGAGTGTCATAAGAGAACATAGTCTAGCCTTTGAGAGTTATACTAAATGGAGTATTATTTTATATGATTAGACGGAGACTAGGCCAGCATTTACCGAGTCAGAGATTTACCGAGATACCCAAGGTGAGTCTTCTCACTATACTTTACCTAGAGTGGTAACAGAGTTATGCGACAGAGTTATTGTATGTGACGTGTGGCTCCACATTATCTCTATGTGATTTATGCTGTGTGTATATTAGAGATAGGACCAGAAGGTCCACAGAGCTAGGACCAGAGGGTCTGTAGAGTTAGGGACCAAGGGCCCATAGAGTTATAGCCTCGAGTGGCTAATATGTGCTATATGTGGTGTTTTTTGTATTATGTGCCAGTATATTTGTATGCTATTTATATGATGAGATTTAATGTGATATGTGATATGCATGATCCAGAGTTAGGACCCTTGGGTCCATAGAGTTATGGCCAGAGGGCCCACAAAGAGCTGGGACTGGAGGGTCCCACTAAGACACACTGACCGGAGGGTCAACAGAGTTATAGCCTCGAGTGGATAATATGTGCTAGAGTGGTATTTTGGGGAACTCACAAAGCTTCGTGCTTATAGTGTTTTGTGTTATGTGTTTCAGGTTATCACAGTATCACGGGACGGCACCGGCTCGATTGTACACACCAAAGGAAGCGTTTATTTTGAGGATCATGGTTTATTATTTGATTGGACAAAAGAGTCATGTATTGTAAATTAAACAAAATGGAGATTTTTGTGAAAAGTGTTAAAGAGATAAACGATTTTAAATGAAAATTTTGTTTTGAAAATTTCGGTGTTACAAGTTGGTATCAGAGCCTTGGTTTGAGGGATTCGGATGCGCCTTCGGGTAAATCTGGAGTCAAACTGAGGAAGTAAGAAAAGTTTTCAGAGAAATAATTTTCTAAAGCGAATAAGAGTTCAAAGAGAAAGCAAGAAAGAGCAGTGTGTACAATCAGCCAGAGCCCGAACGGTGATTTCCCAAAATACCCTTACTTTTGTGTTATGAGATATTTATGATGTACTTTATGAAATATTATTGCATGCTAGAGACAGGCTAGGTATTCCATATCTTAGGACTAGAGTGGCCTGACTTGTGATGCCTTAGCCTAGGAGCTGTTGTTATATGTGATGTGCTTTTGAGTATGTGATGAGTGAGAATATTTAGTTGGAATCCTTTTAGGGGATTTGAGTAGAGGAGTAATCTAAGGGAGATGCCTAGATGAGTACCGTGGTGCTTATCGAAAGAATAGTCCAAACCCGTGAGGGGTAGAGTTGCAGAGTTCGGTGGTACTTTCGAGGATGAGTAGAGCAAGCGGAGTTATCACCCAGAGTGAGTCATATTTATTCTTCGATGCTCAAATCTTGCTTGCTTCGTGCTTTGTGGAACTCTCAATGATGGGAGTCAACTACCAAGCAAATATGATGATATTCAGGAGGTAGATGATTGGCATCATTAGGAGCTCTTTAGCAGCTAATGCAGAGAAGTGTGGGAATCTAGGAAGAGCCTAGGGAGTAACCTTAGGCAGATGAGTACGCTGGCAAAGTAGAGAATTTCGCTGGGGAGCGAGCGCGCGACGGAATGAGTGAACTAGAAGGTCGAGCAGCTACTTAGGAGCTCCGGGATAGTCCGTGTGGAAAGTATGGGCAGATGTGGCAAGTAGTATGGGCCCGTACTACTGAAAGCAGAGGACCCATACTTCATACAGGGAGTATTCTGAAGGTTCTAAGGAGTAGATTGAGGAGTGATGTTATGGTTCGAGTACCATACATCGGCGCAGATTGAGGAGTGATGTTATGGTTCGAGTGCCATACATCGGAGCGGATTGAAGAGCGATGTTATGGTTCGGGTACCATACATTGGAACAGATGAAGGAGTGACGATGTGGTTCGGGTACCATACACCGGAGCATATTGAGAAGAGATGTCATGGGATGAGTACCATGGTTCATAGTGAATGATACTTGTGGTTCTCCGGTTGTCCGGTCGCGATTGATGAGGTAGAGATTGGACGTTATGGGTTTTAGGCCTATGGGCCATGATTGAGTTCGAAGAGGCGTCCCTTGAGAGGGAGGTCGAGAGCCTTTTAGAGAATTTTGGTAAGGAGTCAGAGGGAGGGTAGAATTTTGGTCTGAGTTGAGCAATCAGTCGATAGAGGAGATGACACCTTCTATGACCTGGGTGGTACAATTTATGTTCGTGTGCGGAACATTAGGGGTATGATGTTTAAGTTATGGGTTGGGGGTAAACCCTGCAGGTTGTCATTGGTGATGGTTGTCCATCAGAGTATCAGGTAGCATGTGTGCCGCGAGACAATGATTTACCATGAGAAGATAGTCCGTTGGGACTAAGATAGTCGAGGACCACGTTGCACCTATTTGAGTATAGTAGGGCGTATTGTAGAGGTATCAGTGGGGAGTCCAGTCGAGTTAATTAGTGCAGTGGTTTTTCTATCTATGTTGGGTATTGAAGATAGGAGTGGGTCCTTGTTCTTGGGATGATCCATGTGTTGGAACGTCGGTTGATGAGTCGAGGTGGGGGAGTATGATGATTTTGTGGTCCAGAGTCAGTGATGTTATTGGACAGTTGAGTTGTTTGGAATTGGATTGGTGCGAGACTTGGAACGACTAGAGGCAGTCGTGACGAGAAGTTTTTGAGGAATTCATCTGAGGTTCATAGTTATAAGATCGATTGATTTCCTTAACGGGGATTATCGGGCGTTGTGTAGCACTTTCCAGGGGCAAGTGCGTTATTGCTGGTGAAAATAATTTGTGAGGTTGTTGATTTGTCAGATAGTGATGGTTCGAACCCTAAGTGGGGAGAACCGGGTGGTTTATTGAGAGAACCAGAGATTTGTGCAAGAGGGGTTAGGGGTTGGATACAGAAACCTGCGGCTTGAATTCATGAGATCAGGGTCATTGATGATCAAAGAAAGGTGCAGGGCGAGATAATGCATGTGGTATATGTCTGAGAGAAGAATGGGTGTTTCCATGGCGAGTGGTCAATGGTCAGGAATTTGGTGGTGGTCAGAGTCGTGTCAAGTGGAAGACTCGTAATGATGGTATGGGCAGTTAAGAACTTCTGGGTTGAAATATGGGTAGAAGATTGTCAAGTAGCCAACTCCCAGGTCGGGATGTGTATTTTTGCTTGGATTTTGAACAGTAGTGGAAAGGGTTTCGGAGGATCATCAGTGTGTTCTGAAGAGTTAGCGCCTTCCTTGTATTCCAATTGAGTGTTTGGATGCATTGAAGTTGCGCATTGAGTGAAAGAGGAAATGTATTTTTGTATGTGTATGGTGCTGGGAGTAAGGGAATTAGTGGTAGAGGTAGGACATTGTGACGCTCTGTTAGGGTGTTCCGTGGTTTCCGCGTATAGCGTCCTGATTTCGGAAGTTATTTAGAGTCTTGGGTTTAAGATGACTAGTGAAGTATCATGTATCCACGATTCCAGTAGGAGCCCTTCGTATATTGTCATCAAGAGGGATTATTTAAGGAAGTGGATCTCCGCAGAGGTAGGTTCTGCGGTATGGCGGTTGCCGCCAGAGTCTGTAATGCATATCAGGGCAAGTGTGTGTGTAACTATCTATGATAGTCTTTGGTGCATGAGTTAGTGAACATAGTGTGGCATTGTAATGAGAATGACAGTATAGGGTGATGCTACGGGGAGTCGTAGTATTCGCCAGTCAGAGGGTGTTGCGATGCTACAGGGAGCCGTAGTACTCACTAGTCAGAGAGAGAGAGAGAGAGTCGTGATGCTACGGGGAGCCATAGTATTCGCCACTCAGAGGGTGTTGTGATGCTACGGGGAGTCGTACTCACAAGTCAGAGAGAGAGAGTCGTGATGCTACGGGGATCCGTAGTATTCGCCAGTCAGAGGGTGTTGTGATGCTATAGGGAGCCGTAGTACTCACCAGTCAGAGAGAGAGAGAGAGTCATGATGCTACGGGGAGCCGTAGTATTCGCCAGTCAGAGGGTGTTGTGATGCTACGGGGAGCCGTAGTACTCACCAGTCAGAGAGAGAGAGAGAGAGAGAGAGAGAGAGTCGTGATGCTACGGGGAGCCGTAGTATTCACCAGTCAGAGGGTGTTGTGATGCTACGGGGAGCCGTAGTACTCACAAGTCAGAGGGAGGGAGTCGTGGTACTACGGGAGCCGTATTACTCACTAGTTAGTTGGCGTTGTGATACCACAGGGAGCCGTAGTACTCACTAGTCAGAGGTTGTCGTAATGATGCGGGAGAATAGGCGCAGCAGACGCTAGAGGTTAGAGCTGAGTCGATCTTCGATTGGATTGTATTTTTATGAGGACAAGGGAATTTTGTGACTTGCGTGTCACTGGGCCGTGATAGTGGTCATGGAGAGGAAGTTAGTGAGATATTTTGGATCAGGTTATGTGTGACCATTGGGGGTTCAGTTGTGGGGCCAAAAGCTGACTTGGTGCTCGGTATCGAAGATGAATATGAGTAATGAGCTTGAGTTTTCCATGGTGATGTCTGTGGACACTTCAGAGCAAGCGAACGATTCAGACACTCGAGGTTATGTTTCGAGCATGTGTATTAGATTTCGGGGGGAAATTGTTGCCCATATTTTCCCTTGGCAGAGTTTCCTACAACAACAGCTATCATTAGTGCATCAGTATGCCACCCTTTGAGCTGTTGTAGGGAAGGGGGTGTCGGACCCCATTTGCTGGGGAGAGGTAGAGAAACGTGTGATGGGAAGTACAGAGATCGTGCTTCAGACGTTAGAGTAGATACAACAGGTCAGACAGAGGTTGTTGACCGCTCAGAGTCTCCAGGAGAGTTATGCGGACAGGCGCCGATCCGAGCTCGAATTTCAGGTCGGTGATTTGGTGCTCCTGAAGGTATCTCTTTGGAAAGGAGTGATCCGATTCAGGAAGAGGGGCAAGCTGGGACCTCGGTTTATTGGACCATTTAGAGTGATCGCAAGGGTGGGCAGGGTAGCGTATTGCTTGGAGCTACCTGCAAAGTTGCGTCAGATTCATGACACCTTTCACGTGTCGCAGTTGCGGAAGTGTATAGCCGATGAGTCGGCAGTGGTGCCATTGGGGGATATTCAGGTGGATGCGAGCCTGAATTATGTTGAGAGACCGGTGGCGATCAAAGATCGGAAGATCAAGGTTTTGAGGAACAAGGAGGTGCCTTTGGTTTTGGTTCAGAGGCAATATCGGAAGGGATCCGAGATGACTTGGGACTCAGAGTCGATGATGCGATGGCAACATCCAGAGTTGTTCAAGGAATGAGACTTCGAGGGCGAAGTCTAGTTCTAGAGGGGGAGAATTGTAACACCCCGAGATTCAGGTGAATATCTTTCATCCTTGTTCTTTATTGGATTGTCATGTTTAGTCCTTGAGTGGAGGATGTGTAGCAAGTGAGTACGATGGGCGTACCAGAGGGGTACGCTGCGCGTACTCACGCGCTTAATTTGGACGCGGAGTCGCCAAGGTACGCTGAGCGTACCTGGAGTTACGCCGGGCGTACCCGGCCCAGGTGCAAAATCCCTAATCCTCTTTATGCACTATTTAAAGGGTGTTATGGCTCCTTCCTTAGCCTCCATATCAGTGAGTGAAACCCTAAAAGAGAGCCCCATCGTTCTTAGTGTGTGAGATTGTTGATTTGAGCTCATTGGTGCTTTAGTGGCTTGGTGAAGAAGAAGGAAAGGAGATCTTGGAGGCTAAAGCTTGAGGTGCCATTTTGGATCTGAGATCTACAGAGGAAAGAGCTACTCTTGGAGGTATAAAGTTCAAAACTTTCTTCTTCTTTTGGTTGTTGTTGTATGTGTCCTTTTTAGGGCTAAAAACCCCAAAGGTGGAGACTTTATGAGTGTAAAGTACTCCATGGTCCGAGATCTGTCCCTTTTCAGTTTTATTAGTGATGTAGAGCCATAAAGTTCCCATCTTGGATGTTACTTTGGAGTCATGCATGTGTTTTAAGCCTTTTAGAGTTGAAGGTTGGATCATTTTCGGAGTTAGTGACTTGTTCAGCCATGCAAAGGCTTAAAGTCATCAACTTTATGGATTAAGGAGCTTAGAAGGGGTCAGATCAAAAATATAGACGTAGGTCTTAACTGTTTAAGACCTCAAGAGCAAAAGGGCTGAAGCAGGGGAGTACGACGGGCGTAATCCCTAGTACGCGTCGCGTACTGGGTGGCGCTCCCCGGTTCTATGGTGCAGCCGGGTACGTCCAACGTACACATCTGGTACGCGCAGCGTAACCCGGAGAGTTGACTTTTGGTTGACCTTTAGGGTATGGTCTAATGTGGGGCCTTTGAGCTATGAGTGGGGTAAAATGATCTTTTACCCTTCTGAGAGTGTCATAAGAGAACATAGTCTAGCATTTGAGAGTTATACTAAATGGAGTATTATTTTATATGATTAGACGGAGGCTAGGCCAGCATTTACCGAGTCAGAGATTTACCGAGATACCCGAGGTGAGTCTTCTCACTATACTTTACCTAGAATGGAAACAGAGTTATGTGACAGAGTTATTGTATGTGACGTGTGGCACCGCATTATTTCTATGTGATTTATGTTGTGTGTATATTAGAGATAGGACCAGAAGGTCCACAGAGCTAGGACCTGAGGGTCTGCAGAGTTAGGTCCTAAAGGCCCATAAAGTTATAGCCTCGAGTGGCTAATATGTGCTATATGTGGTGTTTTTCGTATTATGTGCCAGTATATTTGTATGCTATTTATATGTTGAGATTTATTGTGATATGTGATATGCATGATTCAGAGTTAGGACCCTTGGGTCCATAGAGTTAGGGCCAGAGGGCCCACAGAGAGCTGGGACTGGAGGGTCCCACTGAGACACACTGACCGGAGGGTCAACAGAGTTATAGCCTCGAGTGGCTAATATGTGCTAGAGTGGTATTTTGGGGAACTCACTAAGCTTCGTGCTTACAGTGTTTTATGTTATATGTTTCAGGTTATCACAGTATCACGGGACGGCACCGGCTCGATTGTACACACCAGAGGAAGCGTTTATTTTGATGATCCTGGTTTATTATTTGATTGGACAAAAGAGTCATGTATTGTAAATTAAACAAAATGGATATTTTTGTGAAAAGTGTTAAAGAGATAAACGATTTTAAATGAAAATTTTGTTTTGAAAATTTCGGTGTTACACGGCATAAGCTGGGCATACTTAAGCCAGGGGCAAACCCTAATTTTTATAGTTTGCACCCTATTTAAGATCATTAAGACTTTCAAGTGCATCACCTTTCCTGCCTCTATTTTCTTTTAGTGCTAATCTCAAAACCCTAGCCATCTTGAGTGCATTTTGAGCTTACAAAGAGTTTTTGGATGTTATTTTGTGGTTTTGAAGAAGAAGGAAGGTTGATGAGAAGTAAAGGAGAAGAAGAAGCTTGTAGATCAAGAGTTTGTGCATTATTTCTAGCCCATTGGAGGTATAAAGTCTAAAAGTTGTTCATTATATGCATAGATATAGTTTTAGGGAAGATTTTAGCATCTTTTGGTCCCATAACTTGGTCTTTTGGAGTATAGGCTACTTCAGGCCTTTTGATTTATCCTTTTGGACTCTTGGGAGTGCATAAAGTTATAAAATCATATCTTGAAGGTTAATACTGAACCACGCAAGAGTTGGTGACAAGCTAAGAGAGATGGACAACTTAATTCATGGTTTGAGTCCTATTAATGCATGCAGGAGCATAAAGTTTGCAACTTTATGTCTTGAGACACTTTTATGAGCTTGGATCTAAGTCTTGGACGTTAGAGCTTAATGGGTTAAGAAATTGTAGAAACTTTGGGATGACTGAGCAGTAATCCAGGTGTACTCTTGAGTATGCAGCGCGTACTGGGCCAATGCCCTAATTCCATATCATCACTATACATCGAGCATACAATCCATGTACGTCGCGCGTACGTAGTCAGTGGGTTTAGAAGATTGTTAGGCTTGAGTTTTGTTGGGCTTTTTGACTTGTTTAGGTTTAGGCCTCAGTCCTACCTGTAGTAACGGGATGTTTTTGGGCTTTAGGTCATTGTGGGGGCTCTTGGGCCATATTGGGCCTTAAGGGCGTTATATTTGGGCTTAGAATGCCTTTTTGGACTAGTTGGATTTGGCCATGGTGGGACAGGCCTAGCGAGGCAACAGTTAAGGTACCATTTTTGCTTTTAAGTCAAAAATTAGGGTTTGGACCCTCGGGTTAGAATATTGATCAAATTTCTAATTACCGTTTAATACTAGTGACTTAGGAGAGGATTTCGTGAGTCAACCACTAAGTGTGATTTGATACCTTTAGTATGAGATGAGTTTCCTTCACTGTATCTGTAGGTCGAAGGCACGAATGTCGGCCCACTAGTTTATGTTGTAGTATCATGATTGTCTTCATGACAACTATCAATTATGCTTTTCTCTTTTGTTATGATATTATGTGGTAGTGGTGGGGGTGAAATAGGCTCGATATCCGGTTGAAATAGACCGAAAAGGGATTGCAAGCACCCAGATATGCTTGATTGTATCTAGTTGAAATAGATCGAAGGGGATTGCAAGCACCTAGATATGCTTAACTGTATCCAATTGAAACAGACAAAAGACGATTGCAAGCACCCAAATATGCTTGGCCATATGTCTATATGGTATATGGTATTTTGGGGGAACTCATTAAGCTTTGTGCTTATGGTTTTCAGTTTATGTTTCAGGTACTTCCAGCTTAAAGGGGAAGGCCCTGGCCAAAAGTAACGAGTATTTTGGATAAACTATTGCTATGATACACTTTTGACTATTTTATATGATTATCGCATGTTTTGAATGAATTTAAAAAAAAATATTTTCTGTATTTTTGGGATGTTTCACCTTAATCCTAAATTGATGATCTCAAGGGATATATCATAATGGATTGTTTAAAGTAACGAGGAGACAATATTACTTCGGGGATTCCGTATCAATATATGTCAATAAGGCAACCATTAAGGGATGTAGTGACTCAGATTATGACGACGTGTGCGGAAATTTAAGGATCTAGTGAATCATGCAAACATCAAGAAGGAGTAACTAATCATGTTTAAGCTCAATTATAATAGTAAGAGTACAAGTGGGTTTTGTTCATTCTATCGTTAAACTAACACTCAAATGGGTCTTATAGGTTCTTAACTAAATGGGACTCACTCACTTCCTATTTATAGAAAAGACTCAACCCATTTACACATACAAGAGGGAATGCTACATCCATGTAGAACTTTGCACCCTAACATTCTCCCCCTCAAAGTTAGGATTGTATGTTCCGGCTTCAGTTTCCAAACGAGCTTGCGCGATCAAGACCAACTCCCCCTCAAAAGTAACACCACTCTTCAAATCCGCAAATGAATATCCGAGCAACTTAGAATACCAATATATACATTCTCCCCCATTTTATAATCAACAAGTTATTATAAAACCCACAAAGGATGAGAAGCGCTCGAGGAATAATCTTGACGAATCTCCCCCTCAATATTTGCCAAAAATGAAATTGTGAAAATCTTTCGTGAAAAACAACACGAAAAGCCAAGAAAATTTTCCAATTTTTGTGAAAATTTTCGACTTTTGGGTGAGAGTTGCAAGAAATTCAAAAATCTAGCTGTAAGCTGTCAATTTCATAATTCTGTAGGTACCCGTTGCGCTAAAACAACTTCCAATGCTAAACTTTACCCGAAAAGGTGAAATTGGGCATAAAGTGTCAATTTGCCAAAGCTTAACGGACCTGATACAAAAAATCTCCATATTTCTCAGAATTTTATCCGAATGTCGAAACTAGGTAAAATGTACCAATTCGCTGAATCTTAGGGATTGATTCAAAAATTATGCATTCTTCACAAAACTTTACATCAATGTCAAAAGTGGGTGAAAATTGTCATTTTGTTGAAAGTTCAGGGATTCAAATCGACACATTTTATATCTTCTTCACTTTGCTTTCTTGATGTGTACAACGAGAATCATACAACCAAACTACAAGCCACACATCGAACAACTCCTTCTCATGTCAAACTCAGCATCCACAAATCGAACTTGCCATCCACAAATCGAAATCGTGTTCGACATCACAATTGATTAACCCATAGCGAAGTCTTCAAATGGACCAATAACGAAGGTACATTCAACATCCAAACTGAATCACCAATAATGAAACCTTTGAACTCTAGTACAACTAACTTAGAGTTAAAACCTATTCAATCAATACCAAAGCGAAACCCCAAATCAATTTGGATTTCGCATTATTTTGAACTTGCAGATCCTATACATCGAACAACATATATCTCAAAAAAAGACTTGTTAGGCATCCCAACCCAATTCCAGTGGAGTTTGATGTGAATGATCCCAAGAAACCATCACATGTCAAAATCAACTTCTCCATACATATCGAAATCAAAAGGGAAATTGTTAGAAAAGTCCCAGCATTTATGGAAAAGTTGCACTTTAGTCCCAAGATTTTTTTTTGCACGAAACAGTCCTGAAAAGCGGCAAAATTTTACAGTTTGAAAAGTCCCAGCATTTACGGAAAAGTTGCACTTTAGTCCCAAGATTTTTTTTTGAACGAAACAATCCTGAAAAGCGGCAAAATTTTACAGTTTGACCCTTTTTGAACGGTTGAAACCGGTACCAAATTAATTTTGGACTATTTCGTAAACTAACCGAAAATATTGGGACTTTTCTATAAACAAAAATATTAGGACTTTTCTGCAAACAAAACCCTTATTATTATTATTATTATTATTATTATTATTATTATTATTATTATTATTATTATTATTATTATTAAAAATATAAATAAGAATACTTTTTTTGAACTTGTATTATTAATATTGTTAATAAAACATATAAATGCATATAAATGAAAAAAATAAGGACATTGTTTAAGGGTGGAGGTGGGAGAGATGGTGATTCTTTTAGCATTGAAATCATGAATTTCTGTTTGTTTATTTCTACTTTGTATATGGCCATTTCACATTTTTTTATTATTGTTTTTCAATTCAGAATATTAATACTTAACAATTTAAAAGAAATTGCATATTTGTAAAATTGTTTATAAATAGTTTAAGGTAGAAGGATTTCTCACTGTCTATATAAAAGTGTTTAAGATAGAATGATTACTTTCCAAATTCAACAGATCTACTACAAACATCTACATAGATAGGTAGCTCATATCACAATTCAAAAGTATTAATTACAATATCTTGTTTAATAAAAAGTACTGGGACATGTTTTGTGGATTAATACTTTTGAATTATTCCAATTACTTTTATTAAACAGGATATTGTAATTAATACTTTTGAATTTTGATATGGGCTACCTATGTAGATGTTTGTAGTGGATCCGTTGGATTTGGAAAGTAATTCTTCTACCTTAAACAATTTTATATACATAGTGAGATATCCTTTCTACCTTAAACTATTTGTAAACAATTTTACAAAGATGCAATTTCTTTTAAATTGTTAAGTGTTAATATTCTGAATTGAAAACAATAATAACAAATGTGAAATGACCATATACAAAGTAAAAATATACAAGCAGAAGTTCATGATTTCAATGTTAAAAGGATCACCATCATCTCGACCTCCATCATTAAACAATGTCCTTAGTTTTTCATTTAAATGCATTTATATGTTTTATTAACAATATTAATAATACAAGTTCAAAAAATAGTAATCTTATTTATAATAAGAATAATAATAATAATAATAATAATAATAATAATAATAATAATAATAATAATAATAATAATAATAATAATAAAATAATAATAAAGGTTTTATTTGCATAAAAGTCCTAATATTTTTGTTTACAGAATAGTCATAATATATATATATATATATATATATATATATATATATATATATATATATATATATATATATATATATATATATATTACAGAAAAGTCCTAATATTTTTGCCTGTTTTTAGGACTTTTTCGTTCAATTTTTTTTTTTGAGACTAAAGTGTAACCTTTCCGTAAATATTAGGACTATTCTAGAGATTTACCAAATCAAAATTCTCAAGCCTTTGATGTAGTATTCAGTTTTGATTCAAACTCAACACCGCATAGTCTAACACGATAAACCAGGTAATTTGACCCCAAGCTGTTCGACCATGATCCCAAAACGAAATCCAGATCATGAATTAAAACCAATTGTAACTTCAATCAGACATACAACAAACCCAACACCATGTTTCGACTTCAAGCAAACTATTCCAAACAGATCCATCATTCGAAATTAGGTTTGACTCACAACAATCTAAATCATATTCAACTCGAATCGAAGTACATTCGACTCCAATGCAACTTACCAACCGTTGTTGAGTACCAGTTAAATTCGATTCTTTTTCGACTCTTAATTGTCAAAACCGATTCCAGTCAAGACTCAACAACCAATACAAATCAAAACCAATTTTGACTCCAATAATCACAATCGACCTAAGTTCCAAAACATTCGATCCCAAGACACATTCAAAGGTTTTGACATATCAAAAATCACAATCGGCTTAACTTCCAAACCATTCGATTTTGACTTTTAGGTTGACTGTTCTTCATCAATTTTCAATATTTCTTAAAACACTAACTCAAGTATCAGAGATGTGTAAGTCGAATTGGGTTGAGGAATGAAAAATATCTAAATTAATCAATATGGGCTTGATGGATCAATGAATATTATCTGAGATTAGAAAGAATTAAAAAATGAACAGTTCAGTTTTCTTTGGGCTCGAAATTAACAATAAAAGACTTATGAATTTTGTTGAGATTCGGGCTTCTAAGAAAAAAATGTATTGGATCATCAATGGGGTTGAAATGAAGTAGATCCATCGAGTCAAATGATACACAATCAAAAACGAAAATCATAATTTAAAAAAAATGATTAAATTCGAGTTTTGATAAAAACCTTGATCGTTCATCTTTTTTCTCAACATGAATTTTTCGGAATCCACTTGAGAATTTCATAAACCTTCTTGATGATTCTTTGTTTGTTTGCAACACACGAATTAATCACTGAAGATCTTATTTCTTTTTTTTTTTGGAACAAGAAAGTCTCCAATCTTCACATAGTACCACCCACGATGCGTGTTGCAGAAACCATTCTTCATGTTCTTCAACGATCTAGAATCATCTTCATAAGAACCATCAATATTTTCTGGTATTGAATTCAAATTCACTGCAACACTTGATTATTGTTCATAGATTTCGGCTTCATGACAACATTTGAAGATTTTTGCATAAAAATCCAATTGTTTTTGCTTTTGGTCTTCTTATTGTTTTTATTCTTTTTCATCTTTTTGGATCTTGAAGTTTTTAGTTCAAGAACAACTTCATTCTTGACAACTTCGACTTTGCAAGTTTGAATCACATCTTTTTGGAGTTTAATACCTTTGAACTTCTTGGATTGAAGGTTTTCGATATGGCACCATTCCTTTGAATGAATTACAATAATTCAAGCATTCATTGGTTTGAAATCTAATTGAATGAAAAACTTTCACATCTTCATCAAAATCACATTGAGTTCCCATTTCTTGAAATTCAACAAACATAAGAACATGAAGATCATTTAGGTCTTCAATAACAGAAACTTATTTGTTATCGAATAATTCTCTTTCTTTTCCTTCCTTTTGATTAGAACTCCAAGATAACATATTCATGGAAATTTGAATCAAACAATCAATCGTATTAAGAGGTTGAAATGTCAACTTTCCTTGATCATCTTTCAATCCTGCATAAGAAAAATTTCCCATGAAATCAAGCCACCTTACAACCGTAACCCATAAAATTGTTTCTCATTTACTTTGTATTTGACATCTTCAATCGTCACAATCTAAGAATCATAAGCCAAATACACCATGCTCACAAGAACTTGAACTTTTTAAGAGAGAGAATGTACAACAAACAAGTATTCTAGAGCGATAAACTCGAATTTTCGATCAAATAAAAGAGTAAATTTGATTTCTTGGACACAAACTTTCTCAAAGACGAAGAACACCTAACAATGAAGATTCACTCAAATCATGTAGTCGTCATGGATCAATTCTTGAGGGCTTCAAGAACACCCACTCTGATACTAATTGTAATGACCCAGTATGATGAAATGTGTGGAATTGTAAAGATCTAGTGAATCATGCAAACATCAAGAACACCAAGGAGTAAATAATCATGTTTAAGATCAATTAGAATAGTAAAAGTACAAGTGGATTTTTTTTGTTTCTCTCACTAAACTAACACTTAAATAGGTCTTACAAAATCCTAACTAAATGGGAGTCACTCACTTCCTATTTATAGGAAAGACTCAACGTATTTACACACAGAAGAGGGTAAGCTACATCCAAGAAGAACTTTGCAACCTAAGAGGGGATGGAGTACTCAAATGAACACACAATCCATACTCCCGGATCGTATGATTTAGATTGAGAGAATGCTAGTATTCCACCGAACTGTCTAGAAGAGTCTGTGGTCGTCATCAATACTCTGCTAGATGACTACTCTCAGTAGTACAATAGTACATTGTTAGGCATAGTCTTTCACTAATAGTTTTTCTCTAGAATGGTCTCTCACCATTATTTTATCTCTTTCTCAACCCTTTTCTACCCAATATTTTATAAATATGCTAAAATGTATATACGATTCAATCAAGGAAATCATGTCATATTGTTTCCTCTAACACATAATATCTTGATCATTCTGATTGGGTGCAAGCAATGCTGAAGGAGCTCAATGAATTCGAATGAAACAAGTTCTGGAGACTTGTTCCCACTCCAAAGGATACATCCATTATTGGTCTCAAATGGGTATTTCACAACAAAATAGGTAAGGAAGGAAATGTGATTAGAAATAAGGCACGACTCGTAGTAAATGGATACTGTCAAGAAGAAGGCATAGACTAAGAAGAAACATTCGCACCCGTTGCAAGGTTAGAATTTGTTCGTATCTTTTTGGATTATGCAGCACATAAGAGCTTTGAAGTGTATCCAATGGACGTCAATTGTGCATTCCTAAATGGGGAACTTGAAGAAACAGTGTATGTTGAACAGCCACTAGGGTTCATAAACCAAAAATACCTGAACCATTGTTATATTTTAGACAAGGCAGTTTACGGTTGTCACAACTAGTCTTTTTAGCTAGCAAATTTGGTCTTCATGTAAAGATCAACTCTTATATAACTTGTAACCTATGCTGATGTCAAGTGCTATGCTCAATCAAAATCAACCATTTGAACAAAAAATTCCTGAGTAAAGTTCAAAACCTAATTCAATACATCTCACATACTCGAATATGGGTTTGAAACCCTAATAACCCGGTTCACCTCAAAATGGACCAGGACCTTCTTATTGGGGGTAATGGGCCAGTAAACTCTCAATTTGACAATTGTTGGGTCAAGGAACGCTATTTGCACCTTAAATAGACCCATATTCATTAAGTGATAGCATTTTAGGCCATAAGACTTCTCATGGGCTTTATTGGGCCTAAAATGTCCCAGTTCATCCTCATGGGCCTTTATGGGCCGTGAATAACTCACTTGATCAACGTTGGGCCGTAAACCCCATCCCTTCACCGCCTTTGGGCTGTGAACCAATAAGAAGGGCCCAATGGGCCGAGAACCTTCATATTGGGCCAAAAATTTCAAATGTGATCAATATAGGCCCAAACACTTCCTTCTCTCTTCCTTTCTCCTCATTCACAGCCCCTATAAAAAAAGGCTTAACTAAATCAAATAACATGACACCTCATATTTACACACCATACCTTTAAGCATTATTCTCCACGTATCCTTGCAAAGTTGCATGTATCAAGGTAAACTTCTTATCACTCTTTTCATGAGTCAAACTCTCCATCATGCCTCCTCTCTCTACCTTTCGGACATAAGGATCCCCACTCACCTCTCTCCATTCAATTATCAACACTCCAAAATTTCCTCTCAAAAACAATCTAAATTTTCTCTCCTCTTCACCTCCAAATTTTCGTAAGTTTGGGTGTATACAAGAAGTTCCCTCCAAGCTTCATAAACTAGGTAATTCCTTGTGAAACCCCATTGTTTTGTTTCAAGTCTATAGCAAAATATTTGTCCTTAGAACCTATTTTCGTATATAAGGCTCTAGAACCACCCACATCTTCAAGATCTCCACTCAAGAAGCTTATTAGGGCCGAGAATCCTCCTCAATGTCCTTCTAAAACCAAAATCATCAAACTAAGGTGAGTTCATACCCCTTATTTTCGGTTTTACTATGTTTTGGGGGGAGAATCCAAGTTGTTTTGTGTAGATCTATGTGTGTATGCATGATATTGTGTGTTTTTGATGATATATGTGTGATTATGTGTTATAAACTTCATGAACTTGAAGATCTAAAAAAATGTGATGATATTTGTAGAACATAACACTTATTTAAACTTATTATGCAAAGAAAAGGTTTAAAAATTCATCAAAGTTATTTAAAAGTAAGAAACTTGCATAAGAGGGCCAAAAATGACAAAATAACCAAAAATGAGGTATGTTCATATAACTCACGTTTTTTAAGGGACCAAAAGGGATGTATTTTGATAAATATGAATCTTTATGGTATTTGTGATCTTAAAAAGGGTTAGGAGTGTAAAAATTCATAAATGGGCTTCTTTTGGGCTTTTATGAAATTTTAGGCCAAGTTTGTAAATTTTTGGACTTTTGTGGGCTTAAATGTCATTTACAACAAAGTTGTGCCAAAAATGTAAATTTTTTATAAGAAAGACTAAAATGTGAATTTATTAAAACTTGAGCCAAAAAGATGAATTTATTTATGAATGGGCTAAAAATGCACATTTTCATAAAACCAAGCCAAAAATGATATTTTTGACAAAAGTGAGTTAAAAATGTTATTTCCACTTAAAACTTGCCTTAAATGCAAATTTTTGCCTTAAAGGACCTAAAATGTCATTTTTACCAAAAAGGTGCCATAGTTGTAAATTTTCGGTTTTTAGGACCAAAAATGATCTTTTACAACCTTATATGTTCAACCTTATATATATGCACATTCTTTTTGATCCTCAAAATAATTTTCATGCTTAGTGGGCCTTAGTTGTCCACTTACATGTTTATTGGGCATGGAATATACCTTATATGTTCTTTTATTTTTTTTGCGTAAATTCAATTAAGCATCTAGTGAGACATTTCGGTTGACACCTATTGAGTGTACAATTGTAGCCTCTAGTTATAACAATAGTCTCTTGGACGGAGAGCGGGAGTTTGTGTATAGATCTATACGGGGGTGACACCCCACACCTGCACTCTTCGCTACAGTTAGACTAGGCCAATCTAGGGTAACAAAAACCTTACCTTATTCCGTCGGCGTTCGAAAAACACCAAGACAGGCGAAATTGTCATTATCTAGTATGGTTATAACGACTCACTGAGAGGAATTAATGTTATAAAATTTACGGGAAACCATCTTTTCTTTTTGGATAAAACGGTAACATACTCGCGCTGGTACTCAAACTTAGGTGTTGAGATTCCAACATTCTCATAACCAAACAACTTCGGGTTGTCTAGGGTCATTCTCTTTATACTCTCACAAACGTTAACACACATGCATTAAAATGAGATCGGACACAAACATTTCAAATATTTCAAACTGTTTTTCAGAAAATATCAGATTTTATGGTGTTTACAAAGCAATACAAAACCTTTTACTCAAACATGCTTATGAACTCACCAACATTTTTATGTTGATCTTTTTAAATTAACTTGTATTCTTAGAAAATTGTTGAGCAGGTTGGTCAACAAGACTACATGGATATTATGTGATGTTTTGTTTTCATCAAACTTTGAATATTTTGACATGTAATATTGAAATACAATATTTTACGTAAACCAATGACAGTTGTAATATTACATGTGTGATGACGATGATGTTATGTTTCAATTATTGATACTACAAAAAATGAAGTCACCCAAGCCCCCGAACGTTTCTGCCATCTGGTTCGGGAGTGTGACAACGGTGTAAAGCAAGCTCGAAGAGTCTGGTACGAAACTCTAACTCGTTTTTAAAACAGGCAAAATTTAAACAAGGATCAGTTGATCCAACCTTCTTTCGCAAGAAAGATGGTGAACATTTTATGATCGTCCAAATTTATGTTGATGACATCATCTTCAACTGCGAAAGCGCGTATATGACGCATCATCTTAACGGATAAGACTGGGCATGAGAATTTTAAACGACACTTATTTGAAACGACATTGATTTCACACCGCCTGACGCACGTCACAACTGTCAGTCACACCTTTTTAGGCGACTTTTCAGTAACCGATGCAAAAAATCGATGGATTTCTCTCACTTCCTACACAATATAAAAGGATTTCGACGCTTCATTACATAATTCCCACTTTCAAAAATCAAACAGATCCTCCGGCGATTTTTCTCTTTCTATTGTTCATCTTTTTCATCCTCACACATCTTTGGCAGCTTCTTCAGAGACTCCTACTGTTGCAGAAACCATGGGCCAGTCATCAATCCTTAACATCAAAGCCAATAGAACAAGGTTCTCGATCTAGACCCCACCAAATACAATGAGTCTCTACAACCCATCCTCGAATTCTTGATGCACTTTCCATTTGTTGTTGCGCTCACTAAGTCAGAAAGTATTCCTCTGGTGTATCTGTCAAAGGCCTACTCTACAGCCAGCTATCAAAAAGGGGAAGAATTGGTGACTTTCAAAATCAACAATCACAAAACCAACATCACAAAATCAAAATTTTCTCAACTCCTCAGGCTTCCTCTAGGTCAAGACTTAGTTAACCCATAAAGCATCTCAAACACAGCAATTCTAGAGATGTTCTTCCAGATGGGCTACAAGGAAACGATAAGTGCAGTTTCAAAGTTCATAAACCCCAACTTGTCGTCGATGTGGAACGGCTTATTCCCGCTACTCTTCAAGAGATTTTTTGAACGGTTACTGGCTCAAACTGTGCGAGCAAGTTCTTCAGGACCATGATGTATGGTATCTACTTCACTATGGGTCTGTTCTTTGGGCTCAGTTCATACAAAGTACTCTCTCAATAACTCGACACAGTGAAATTTCATGTGCTCACTTCTGGTCAATCATTGTACAAAGGGTGATCAACAAATTGAACATACCCTATATGGATGAGGCGAATAAACCCAAGAATGGAGTGAAAAAGATGGGCATGAAGGTTGTTCCATCTGAGCCAGCCCCATCTCCAAAGAAGGGTGGAAAATGAAAGCGTGAAGTTGAACCATCCTCTCCTCCTAAATCACCAAAGAGGACAAGAGTCAAGAAGATGGATCGTAAAGCACGAACTTCACTCTGAAGTGATCACGAGGATTCGCAGTCTCAAACCATTTTAGATGTTCACATTCAAACAGAGGATCGCAAATAAAGAGATGTTACATCTCAACCAAAAGTTTCAGAGACAAAAACTACGAACCTTGAGGTAACCTTTGAGATTCCTGTCTCTGTTCCTATCACGAATGATTTCTTTGAAGATGTCTCAAACCCTTCTCTAACTGCAACTATTTCAATACCCATTACCATTTGCCAATGCCCACCTGTTTCCTTCGGCATTTTGGCAATCCACACCCTCTTTTTCACTGATTCTACTACAACCACAACAACATCCACTGTTGAGCCTTCAGTAATTGTCAATGAATCTGATGCAGGGGCAGGAGCTTCAGGTTTTGCAGTTGGTCATTCAACACCCTCTGTTTCTCCTCTATGCTAAAATGATCCAGATATGATCTATAGTGATGATGATGATGAAGACTTCGCAGGATTCACCTACAGTCCATTTAACATCAGGACTGAAAGTGATGGCGAAGCTCCCGTCAAGAGAGGGAACTCAAGGCGATTCACGAAAAATTGGATTTTTTGATTCAAGCTTATAAGGCATCATCCACTGATGATTATTTGAAAGCAACGATGAAGTCCCTTCCGAGACCCTTACACAAGAGCACTTTGCCAACCTTGAAAAGACGAACAAGGCGGTAGATGCTTCTACTTCTGTCTGCAACAACATGACCGAAAAACTCCATAAACTAGTTACTGATGCTCATGTATTCATGGAGAAATTCTAGAGCTCCTTTGATTCCAACACCGTGAAGGCTAATGAAGTCATTTCTAGCCTAGGCTCAACTCTGAAAATAGAGAAAGCGAAACTTGAACAAGTTCGCACTGGTCTTCGATCTGACCATGCTGAGTTCAAATCATCCATTTCCTCAAAAATCTCAAAGCTTCATGATGAAATAGCCATGGAGAGCAACATAAAGGATGCTCTTGCTATAAGGACTGAAAAGGTGAAAGTCTTGATGGTCAAGTTTGAGAATGCTTAAAAACGAGTCAATGATCTAGTATCTGAGAAAGCAACTATGAAGAGTTGTATAGCCAATGTTAATGGACTACTTTCAGATATTACTGAGACTCGTGACTTGATGATCATGATAACGGTCAAGAAGAAACTCTTTGAGAAACTCAGGCATGTCTTTGCCATGCTTCACAGATTAAAAGGTGTTCCGGAATCAAGCTCTATTCCGAAAAAAGGCGGAGAAGGTGTGACACAATCAAAGAAGGAAGATCCCAAACCTTCAGTCAAGCCCATTATCAAGCCCAAAAGTGAAACTGAACGTAAAAGCAAATAAAAACTTTTAAGTGAAGAACCAATTATCAATAAAGTGAAGATGAAGATCCTAATGAAAATGAGCCAAAAAGAAGAAAGGAACGTGAAGCTCAGATAGATGAGCACTAAAGAATAATTCGCGAGGCTGAAGCGAAAGAAAAAGTTGAACGAGAAGCTCAGGTCACGTTGGAAAGCCGAAAGCGCTTATTTCCAGTGTGGAATCTAAAGTGAATTCAAAGTGAGGATGTGGATATGCTGATTCAGTATTGGCTGGAACCAGTTGTGTCATTCAATCCTCAAAATACACAAGATTAGCAGTTGGACCTACTGATAACTCCAAAAGCCTTCAGCTTTCGTAACTTTGTGAAAGTAGCGAATGTCCCATCAACAGACAGCGGCGCAGACCACATACTTTTCTCGTTCTATCTCAAGCATATGAAGCCATAGTATGAGACCAAAAGTGCGAGCAAGATTATGGCTATGAAGGTCACCGGTCCACTTGAAACCAACAACTTCCCGAATGCGAAGTTGAAGGTTGTGAGAGGTTCAACTAGTCAGGTCCACAAATTCACCCTCGATGATCTGCCATGCCTTAACCCTTATGACTGGATAGTGCTTTACAACTTTTTGCTGAGAGATAGATAGAAGTATGAGCCCATTATTACTCACCTCAAGCAGATCTTAATCTCATACATTTAAGAGGTAGGAAAAATGGATGTGGAGATTGTTGTTGTGCTGTGAAGGAAGCCTAGTGTTCTCCTTAAAGAAGTCCCATAAGGTTTTGAGAAATTGAAGCCTGGGAAGATACAAAAAGAAAAGATGGTATGTGGCCTTTCAGATGAAAGAACGAAACGATGCAGACATTCATAAGGCTTTCTTCTTTCTTGTCGAATAGCATTTGTTTACCACCTCTTGCCTAGAGTATGTCTTGGATATTGTCAACAAGCATAGGGGTAACACCAAAGGTGATAAGAAGTACTTTTCGGATATAATTCAATGGCATATCCAAGTTCGCGAGGTTCCACTGAGCGTTATTCTAGAATTTTTTGAAGTGGAGAAGCGAACTCAACCGTGAAGGACTCTCGCCTCAATCAACGCAAAGGGGAGATTGTTGAGTGTTAAGTGTTGCATATTTTGGGCCTTTGTAATTAGTTTTTTGTATATCCGAGTTGGGTTTGTCCACTCGTGATTAAATATTAGGGTTTTTTTTTCACAACTAGCATTTTTGGCTAGGAAATTTTGTCCTCAGGTAAGCAACGACTACTGTTGGACTTGTGCTAACACATTTTAGTGTATAATATGAGTTCCTAATGAGCCATGTAATGTTAGAATGCAAATCTCTCCAAGTATATGAGATCTCTCCCAAATCTCTCCAATTATATGGGATCTCTCCCAAATCTCTCTAAATATGTGAAATCTCTCCCAAATCTCTCTAAGTATATCGAATCTCTCCCAAGTCTCTCCAAGTATGTGAAATCTCTCCTAAATCTCTCCAAGTATATCGAATCTCTCCCAAATCTCTCCAAGTATGTGAAATCTCTCCCAAATCTCTCCAAGTTTGAGAAATCTCTCTTAAGTCTCTCCAAGTATGTGAAATATCTCCCAAATCTCTCCGAGTATGTGAAATCTCTCCCAAATCTCTCCAATATGTGAAATATCTCCCAAATCTCTCCAAGTATGTGAAATCTCTCCCAAATCTCTCTATACACCTTCCTCAGTCGGACCCCCTTAAGCTGAACCGGACAGCTTCGCGCCTCCGGAGCAGAAGCCTTGGCGCTTTGGAAACCCTCGCATCTTCGGAAGTAATTGCTCCGGAACTTGTGAATTGACTCTGGATATACGAGAAGAGCTTCAGAACTCGCCCAGTACCTCTGGAACCCGCTTGTACCCACTTCGGACCCTTGCAGACTTAATCCTCCACTCCAGAAATTGAGATATAGCTCCGGAACTCACCCAACAACCTCGGAATTCATTCTTTGACTCTAGAATTTGCTATTTGGCTCCGTATTTTTTTCTATTTCAGAATTTTTCATCATTTTAAGGTATTTTGACATCGGGGATTCCTCCAAACTCGTATTTTTTTCCTAACTTAAACCCCTTAAACCTCTATTTTAAGCCAAATTTGATTATTTAAGATAATAATTAAAGATTTCAAAAGATATTATTTTAAACCATGAGATGTGAATAATGTTGGATAAGGTGTCTAAGTCCATAACTATTTCGGGCTTGTACTTGACCCGACCCGGCATGGTCCATTTGGGTTGCATGGCACCATGCAATTGGATAGACTAAATGAGAGAAATAACACTTGGAGATTATTAATATATTATAAGTTCTAATATATTAATAATATTATTTAATTAGTTGATCAAAGAATTAATTTGGAATTAATTAAGTGATCAAAGGATAACTAATTAAATATATGGGTTGATTATGTAAATCATCCATATCTTGTATAGTGGACTAAAAGGCTCCATGGATTATCAAGTTGGGTTCTACCCATAGGATGCTCCATGGATGCTCCATGGGAGTTACAAACCCATGGGTCATGGAAATGAAGAGTCATGACACATTAGGGTTTACATGGTGTAACCCTAGATGTGCCAACACTATATAAAGATCCCATTCTCCACCAAAATCGGTTAGACATAAGAAACTAGAGGGCTTGGCCGATTTTGAGAAGTGTGTGTTATCTCAAGAGTCTTTCCAAGAGCATTTGGTGTTGTGTGAAGCATTTGAGGCATCACACTTGGGGTGCTAGGCTCACAAGGTTTCAAGGAACACAATCAACAACAAGGTAAGTTATTCTATCTATGATTCAAGTTAAAATTGTTCCCCATGTATGCTAGATAGGAATATAACCTTGGAATTCAACTTTGCATGATAATTAGACAAACATAGATCCAAGGTTATTAGGGTTGCATGTACACTTAGGAAGTGTTAGAATGCTCAAAACCCATCAGTGGTATCAGAGCCTAGGCTTGTTTGTTTGTTATTTGTGCTTAAAAGTTGAAGAAAGTCGAAAATTCTGCTGTCTGACTGATGGACTCGGCGAGTCCATGGGGAGGACTCGTCGAGTTCATGTGTATCTTCAACCTACTCGGCGAGTAGGTTTATGCACTCGGCGAGTAGGGTCGACAGAGTGCAGAATTTCGACTTGAGTTGCTGGAAATGGATTAGAATCATTACCCTAAAATGTTTTGGTACTTGAAAACTTGTTTTAGAAGGTGTAATGTCTTTTCTAACTCATTTACAACAACTAGTTATCAAAATTACAAAGATTAAATGTGATTTTGATTCTTGAAAGTGTTCATATTCATATTCTTGTTCTTATGATGTTTAGATGATCATAGGAATTATTTGTAACCTATGTGGTAGATTAATTCATGATCATAATGTGTTTTAATGGAGTCCATAACTTGTCCTCAAGTTATGGAAAACCAAAAGTCTCTTGGATTAAAAACCATTAAAAGAACACAAGAGTTAGGAAAAATGAAAAGTCCTCATTTTATTACTCTATTAAACTCATAAGTTACAAGAAATGAAAAGTTTTGAAAGTTTACAAAACTTGCCCTCAAGTTTTGGAACAAGTAAAGTTAAGTTAAAACTTTAGTTCCAACCCCTAGAATTTTAAAAGTTAAAATTCAACCCTTATACTTATATTATTATGATTTAATAATTATATATATATGTATAAGAACAAAGTCGTCTTACCGCTAGTACGCCTCATTCACGAAGCCGGTCTATAAGGTGGGTATAAGGTTGTTGCCTATAAAATGGTGACTTAATGGGTGTCCACTCTCACCCACCGCTTGCTTGATCGGTGGAGGGTCGTTAGCCGAACGGGTAAGACAAGGACTTATTAATTCTCATTCAAAGTATGATGAATATTATAAAGTAACTAAATGTTTTATTAAATTCCCAATCTTAGTTACTTTAGGAAAAATGTGAATAAGGTGCTATTCCATGAAATTACACTTTACACTTTGATTAAGTCGTTGGTGGAGCGTGTGTGGTTAACCGGCACACTAACTTGGACTTAACAAGGTAGGTAAACGGTGACTTAGGGTTTATTATAGTATCGATGGAGCGTGTGTGGTTAACCGGCACATCGATTGAGTGATAAACTTTAAGGGTACCAAGTGATTTGCATGGTTACTTCACACCTCGTTTTGTGATCCTCGGTATCCCAGTCACAAAACTTGGAGGGCACACTCGAGATTGAAACATGCCTTTGAAAAGTTCATTGAATCTCAAAGAATCTAGGAATTTCTAAGAACCATTCAAAAACCTAATACTAAAATATTGCGGTTTTCGTGGTGGAAATTGGTGAATCGTCATTCACCTACCTTTCAAATATGATATAGCTTAGATTACGGCATACCTCTTCTAAGTTATATTATATTGTGATTGGATCCTAGCCTTAATACTACATTTGGGTGTTTTATTAAGGACTCTCTTATATCTAAACTAATCTTGTCCTCTTTCCTTCAGATGTCTTTCAACAATGCTTCTGGCTCTAATCCTAATGGCTCCTTTACCCTTATGAACTTGTGTGGGAAAGTCACCTTTGATGGATCCAACTTCAATGAGTGGATCAGAAACATCAGGATGATTACCCGCTACGAGGACAAAGAATATGTCCTTGACAAGGAGCTTAAGGAGATTGATGAGTCCACTGCAACTCCTCAGGAGATCGCTGAATTTCGGGCACATGAAAGGGATGCTACGAAAGTGGCTTGCATCATGACGGCCACGATGACAGCGGAACTCCAAAAGTCTTATGAGGATTTCTACCCTTATGACATGCACCAAGATTTGATGGAAAGATACCATCAAAGTGCAAGACAAGAGAGGTATGAAATCATCTGCTCCATGATAACAACCATGATGAAGGACGGGGAATCCGTCACGACCCACATGCAGAAAATGCAAAGGTATGTGGATCGTTTGCTGAAGCTTAATGTGAACTTCCCGGAGGATCTTGCAATAGATATTATTTTGCATTCCTTACCATCGTGCTACGATCAATTCCGCATGACATATCACATGAACAAGGAAGAAGTCACCCTCAGCAAACTTCAGGGACTTCTCAAGACCGCAGAATCAGGTCTTAAGGGGAAGTCGGTTGCTATCACTCCTACTCAAAACTCTACTCCGGTTTTGGCAATTGGGAAGAATCGATGGAGGAAGAGAAAGAGATCTTCGAAGGGTACCAAGGCTCGGACCCTTGATGGCTCTTCTTCAAGTGGAACCAAGAAAGGTTTCATTACTCCTTCTTCTGACCCAAAAGAGGCTGAATGCTTCTATTGCCATGAAAAAGCTCATTGGAAGCGGAACTGCCCAAAATACCAGCAAGATGTGAAGGATGGGAAAGTTAAACCCAACCATGCAGGTATTTACACTATCATTTCTAATAACTCACCCCATTCTAATTCTTGGGTCCTTGATACTGGGTGTGGTATTCACATTTGTTGAGACTTGCAGGGACTAAGAAGAAGTGAGGATGTGGAGCAAGGAAGGATAAACTTGATCATGGGGAATAGGAAACCTATACCTGTTACCAAGATTGGAGTTTATACTTTATCGCTAAGTAGTGGGTTTAGTTTAGATCTGAATAAGTGTTGTTATTCGCCAGGAATGGCAAGAAATATTATTTCCTTTCATGCTTTGTACAAACAAGGGTTTACCTTTTCATTTAATAATGAAGTTGGTTCTATTGATGCTTTCTTTAATAATATTCTTTATTTTAAAGCATTACCTTGTGATGGTGTGTATGAAGCTGTATCTGTTGTTGATAACTTAGGAAATAATGTTTTGTGTATTGATTCTACTAATAATAACTTGGATAAAGCATCATTATGGCATTGTCGTCTTGGACATATAAGCAAGAAGCGCATAGGCCAACTCCAAAAGGATGGAGTCTTGGAGTCGTTTGACCTAAAGTCAGATGATAGTTGCGAATCATGCTTACTTGGAAAAATGACAAAGTCACCCTTCACAGGTTCGTGTGAGAGGGGTGAAGGTTTGTTGGACCTTATACACACGGATGTGTGTGGACGATTCAAACATGCCACAAGGGATGCTAATCGTTATTATTTGACTTTTACTGATGATTATAGTAGATATGGATATGTCTACTTGATCAAGCATAAGTCAGAGACTTTCGAGAAGTTTAAGGAATTTAAACAGGAAGTCGAGAATCAATTGGGCAGGAACATTAAGATGCTTCGATCCGATCGTGGTGGTGAGTATCTTAGTTCAGAGTTCCTCGACTATCTAAGGGAATGTGGGATAGTCTCACAATTGACACCTCCCAGGACACCACAGTTGAATGGTGTGGCTGAGAGGCGTAATCGAACCTTGTTAGATATGGTTCGTTCCATGATGAGTCGAGCTACGCTACCAATCTCATTCTGGGGGTATGCCTTAGAGACTGCCGCCGATATTCTTAATCTAGTCCCTACAAAGAAAGTTGCCAAAACTCCTCACGAAATGTGGACTGGTAAAGTACCTAAACTAGACCACATCAAGATTTGGGGTTGCGAGGCTTTCGTGAGACGCGAGACTCATGATAAGCTCGAACCTCGAAGCGAGAGGTGTATTTTCATCGGTTACCCACAGCGATCCTTTGGTTACCTCTTCTACAGACCTAGTGACAATGCGGTCTTTGTAGCAAGAAGAGGTGTCTTTCGAGAAAGAGAATTTATAAGCCAAGGAGACAGTGGGAGGCAAATTGATCTTGAAGAAATTCAAGAATCAAGCGGTGAAGGAACTTCAAACTCTAGCCCTCAACCTGAGGAGGAAACTCCTGTTGAGCAAATTGACAAATCTGTACCTCTGAGACGTTCCACGAGAGTTAGGAGTGCACCTGAGCATTACTATGGATTCCATATTACTGCAGAAGGTGAGACACTTATTAGTGATGAGACACTAGTAAGTCAAGATGACCCTAACAGCTACGAGGAAGCCATGGCAGGCCCCGAGTCTGCTAAATGGAAGGAGGCTATGGATAGCGAGATACAATCCATGTATGACAATCAAGTTTGGAACTTGGTTGAAAATGTACCAGGTCGTAAGACAGTAGGGTGCAAATGGGTCTTCAAGAAGAAGACCGACATGGATGGTAAAGTACACACTTATAAGGCTAGACTGGTTGCAAAGGGCTTCTCTCAAATTCCTGGAGTGGATTATGATGAGACCTTTTCTCCGGTAGCCAAGATTAAGTCTATTCGGGTTCTGTTAGCCATAGCTGCATTTCATGACTATGAAATATGGCAGATGGATGTCAAAACCGCTTTCCTTAATGGAAAGTTGGCTGAAGATGTTTACATGAGTCAGCCAGAGGGTTTTGTCAGCAACGAGTACCCTAATAGAGTGTGTAAGCTTGAGAAATCCATTTATGGATTGAAGCAAGCACCTCGCAGATGGAATCTTTGCTTTGATGAAAAGGTCAAGGAATTTGGCTTTTCTAGGAGTGAAGATGAATCTTGTGTGTATGTCAAGGCTAGTGGGAGTATAGTTAGCTTTTTGGTATTGTATGTGGATGACATACTACTCATAGGAAACGACATTCCAACCCTGCAGGAAGTAAATTCCTGGCTTGGGAAGTGTTTCGCTATGAAGGACCTTGGTGAAGCTGCCTATATTCTAGGGATAAGAATCTTGAGAGATCGGAGTAAAAGACTAATTGGACTTAGTCAGAGTACCTACTTGGATAAGGTGCTGAAAAGATTCAGCATGCAGGATTCCAAGAAAGGAGAGTTACCCATCCAGAGTAACACAAGATTGAGTAAGACACAAAGCCCTAGCACTGAGGCTGAGATAGCAGAAATGAGTCGAACACCTTACGCTTCGGCTGTAGGATCGATCATGTATGCTATGACGTGTACTCGACCCGATGTAGCTTTTGCCTTGAGCATGGTTAGCAGGTATCAGGCGAACCCTGGCAAGGCACACTGGACTGCGGTAAAGAATATCCTCAAGTACCTACGAAGGACTAAGGACTGGGTCCTTACCCTCGGTGGGAGTGATGACTTGAGAGTTGTTGGGTATAGTGACGCTAGCTTCCAGACTGATAGGGATAATTTCCGCTCTCAGTCGGGCTGGGTCTTTACCCTAAACGGAGGAGCAATTTCTTGGAAGAGTTCCAAGCAAGAGACAGTGGCAGATTCTACTTGTGAATCAGAGTATATTGCAGCTAGTGAAGCAGCAAAGGAGGCGATATGGCTGAAGAACTTCATTGGAGACCTTGGAGTTGTACCAGCTATTAAAGAGCCAATGGAAATTTTCTGTGATAGTGAAAGTGCTCTTGCCTTAGCCAAGGAACCAAGGGATCACGGGAGATCCAGACACATCGACAGAAAATACCATTTCATTAGACATCGGATCGAAGAAGGACTCCTCGTGGCAAAGAGGGTATCATCGGATGAGAACCCAGCAGATCCCCTCACGAAGGGACTGAGTAGGGTTAAGCATCTTCAGCATGCTCGGAGCATAGGGCTGAAGGATGATATAAGTTTTAGTAGTTAGATAACCCGGAAATTTGTAAAGTGTAATTGACATTTGATGATGAATAAAAGGTGTTTTATTTATGAGTAAAGTGTTGCTATCTCTTGTCAATCGTTTACTATATTTCTTTTGCATGTTTTGACTTCCAGAATAATTTTGTTTGGTATAACATATTATTCAAATCTCCACAGTCGGTCATATGTTGGAAGTAGATATGAATCAAGACTGTCATGTTTGGTTGTAGAGGTCTTGGACAAGGCTACAACAATCATGAGTGCTCATAAGTTCTGAGCATTGGACACAACCCACGCTCACTGGAATCACTTCATGGAATTTTATCTCGAGTGATCGTGAGACGGTAATATCATATAAGTCTTCAAACCTAGAGATATGATTTGTTACTTACAAGTTGGTTATGCATTGACTGTATGAAACCGCATTGGTAACTCGATGTTATAAAACGTACTTTTGTGTGTAATTCAATGAGTGGTAGAACAAACATATGAGTCGAAGTTTATCTGTTCCTTCTTGGATTAGAAGCTGATATCTGGGCCCCTCGATGATTTTGTTTTGACCCATGTACCGGGCCCGGTCAGAACTAAGTTGATGTGTTCAATTAAGTTCTATGTCAAACAAATCGGAAATCGGGAAACAAATGTTGGACAATAAGCAAGACAATGTTCCATGTATTTGTCCGGCTGATATCTAGAACGGAGGATTATATGATCACTTATCTTAAATGGCGTATCATCATCTTCTCAGTTCCGAGAAACCTTGAAAGAGCTACGATTGTCGGTCGGTTCCTGAAGTACTAGAGATATAGTTATTAGACTTATCCAAGTGGGAGACTGTTGGATAAGGTGTCTAAGTCCATAACTATTTCGGGCTTGTACTTGACCCGACCCGGCATGGTCCATTTGGGTTGCATGGCACCATGCAATTGGATAGACTAAATGAGAGAAATAACACTTGGAGATTATTAATATATTATAAGTTCTAATATATTAATAATATTATTTAATTAGTTGATCAAAGAATTAATTTGGAATTAATTAAGTGATCAAAGGATAACTAATTAAATATATGGGTTGATTATGTAAATCATCCATATCTTGTATAGTGGACTAAAAGGCTCCATGGATTATCAAGTTGGGTTCTACCCATAGGATGCTCCATGGATGCTCCATGGGAGTTACAAACCCATGGGTCATGGAAATGAAGAGTCATGACATATTAGGGTTTACATGGTGTAACCCTAGATGTGCCAACACTATATAAAGATCCCATTCTCCACCAAAATCGGTTAGACATAAGAAACTAGAGGGCTTGGCCGATTTTGAGAAGTGTGTGTTATCTCAAGAGTCTTTCCAAGAGCATTTGGTGTTGTGTGAAGCATTTGAGGCATCACACTTGGGGTGCTAGGCTCACAAGGTTTCAAGGAACACAATCAACAACAAGGTAAGTTATTCTATCTATGATTCAAGTTAAAATTGTTCCCCATGTATGCTAGATAGGAATATAACCTTGGAATTCAACTTTGCATGATAATTAGACAAACATAGATCCAAGGTTATTAGGGTTGCATGTACACTTAGGAAGTGTTAGAATGCTCAAAACCCATCAAATAAGACTAATGCCTTTGACTTTTTGATGCAACATTTCAACAATTTCCAAGGTGTTCACGAATAAACAAGTAATATCCTCCAAACTTTCAAGCACACATCAAATCAACTCCCCTTCCTTTATTCAATAGAAGGACTCCTTCTTACTGAATCTCATTTTTACTCCATTTTCCCTCTAGAGGTTCCACCTTTCTTCAAGATCTTCAAACTCCTCTCATTTTCTCTCAAGAACTCACCTCAAATGCAAGAACAAGATATGGTTAAAAAACTAAATTCTCAACTTCTCTCTAGAGTTTTAGGTAAGTTTCTCCACTCATCTAATATATTATATAATTTTCAAAATGAATCCATATTATTTTACTCATAATAATATGTGATGATCACCTTTAGGACAACATTCCTCCCAGGGAATTTCCTCATCTCAGCCAAAAGGTCTAAGCTTGAAATCTTCACTCCATCATTCGAAACAACTCATCAACTAACTCAAGGTGAGCTTCATACCCCCACCTTTTCTCAAAGTTTTATTGTTTTGGGGGAGAATACAAGTGAAAGTCTTGCATAAATCATAATCTATTTGCTTATTGTTTATGCATGCCATATTACGTGTGCTTAAGTATGAAACCCCTTATAAACAATCCAAAAACTCGAGATTTTTGGTTAAGCCTCAAGAGTTTGGATTATGTTCCACAAATAATGTTTGGAAATAAGAACTAGTGTGTTACCAAGTACAACTCACGAATTATTATAACAACAACTATAAGGATTTTGCTTCAAGAATTACGCAAACAAGTTGCGGGACAAAATATTTTAAAAGTTATTAAATTATGGAAATAATAATATTTTGGATCACTTTTAGCTAAACATAAATAAAAGGGTTATTATAAAGCATTATGTCATACTCATGATTTCTTACCAGATTAACAAACTATTTGTGATTATTTATAAATATCTAATATAAATAATTTTATCAACAAAAATATACGAAGACATGTTTTCATGACAAACATATTTGCATGTCATAAACTCTTGTCGTAAAACCTTCAGAAACATAATTGATGATCTGTATGTCATAAAACAGAAAATGCGTGTCATTGCCCGCAGTCATAAATGTACCCAAATTATAACTTGACACTTTTTCTAATAAGAGTCCGAGCCGATAATTTACAGAAGGGAAGGACCATTTTTGCCAACACCGATAATATTGGGTCATTTTGATAAATGTTCAAAATGGGTTATTTTTCAATAAACGAAACGAAACGAACACGAAGCACCCAGTCAACAAGCACAATAAACGATATGAAACGAAAACGATATGGAATGAAAGTAATATGAAATGAAAATGATATGAAACGAAAACGATATTTCTACTCAATGAGCACGGGTATCATTATTTATCTAACAAATAATGGATCTCAACGGTTGCTCAAAAGGTTGTTCATATTCTAGTCAGAAAAATCTCAAAAGTACCTAAATATAAAAATATTAGTGTACGTCTAAAATCCTGTAAGAAGTTATAGTCAGAGTCTCCTGGAGGGAGAGCAGGAATTTGTGTATAGATCAATACGGGGTTGACACCCCGCACCTTCGTTGTTAGCTACAGCTAGACCGACCAGTCTAGGGTGACAAATGTCTTGGAACAAAACAAGGGCGCCAGAGAAATGCCAAAACAGGTCTCGGTCATATTAGTATGGTTATAACGACTCATTAGAATATGTTATGTTATCTAGAAATTTATGCAAGGAAAATCTCATAAATAAATTTTTGCACGTTGTGTTGACTCTCCCACGCATAGTAGGGATGGTCCGCATTTGTTGTGTTGACTATGCTTTTTCATTGCGTAGAATGTCCACAATCGCCATGTTGATTTCTTTCACCTAACAAGTATTAGAGTCTTAATAATACTATATTACCACTAAGAAAATGAAGGATTTTCTGGGGGAAAAGTTTGTAAACCGTTTTTCGAAAACGATAAACTAACACACACATATACAAGTATACACAATTGGAAAAAGAACTTACGAATATTTTATAGCGGAAAATATAGGTCTTTCTGGAGAGAACGATTTTATACGATTTCGATGAGGATAAACTAGAATGCACTCTCAATTATACCCGATAAGAAAAACAAGATTTACAACTATATTCTTTTTGAAAATAGGGGATTTCTGGAAACTATTGGTGATTACTACTCAAAAGAACTATTCTCGAACATAGCTCACCTTTACAAATTACACTACTTTTCAAAAATCACTCCTTATAAGGATAAACAAAAGTAACGACATGCACGCATATATCCATACGTTTCAAAGCAAGACTTCAAACGATTTCATAGAAAATATTGTTGGAATAGTGTCTAAGGCTGCAACTATATTAGGCAAGTATTTGATCCGGTTGTGCATGGTCCTTTTGGGTTGCCTTCACCATAGTAACTTGATAGGATGATTTATTAAGAGAGAGTAAATATTATTAATATATTATGGGAATAATATAATGAATAATATATTGTTATTTGATTAATATAAGTCATAGAATTAATTAGAATTAATTTGGTGACTTAAAGAGATTAATTAAATAAAGGGGTATAAACTGTCAATTGTTTGATAGTTAAGATTTAGACTGTAAATCCATTGGGATATGCTTTGGACGAATTCTAAGAGTGTTAGGATAGCCAAAATCGTCCAAAGGCTTATCTATAGAATGGATTTGGATAGCCTTAAGAGAAGATTATCCAATTAGGGTTTAGGTTGTAACCCTTAAGGAGTCTACAAGTATAAATAGACCCAATGGCTGATGGAATTCGACACATCTCATAAAGTAAGAGAACTCTGGTCGAATTCCTCCCCTCTCCTCTCTCCTAAATCATTCTTATTGCTATTGGTGTTTGTAAGCCATTAGAGGAGTGACATTTGTGACTCTAGAAGCTCCAAGACCTCAAGATCAACAAGGAACTCAAAGGTATGATTCTAGATCTGTTTCAATGTTGTTATTTAACCTAATTAGTCATTAGAAGACTTGGATTCAAAGCATGTTTATTAGAAAGCCTAGATCCGAGCATTAGGGTTTTGGTTTCTGAGTCACTGACTCGGCGAGTTCCAAGGTGGACTCGGCGAGTAGGCCTGACTCAGCGAGTCCCCTTGTGCACTCAGCGAGTCCAGGCGTCAGGAATGGCCAGATTCGGGATTTCTTTGTAATTATATTATCTAAACTTTCCATAAACTAATTAGATCAATGTTAATTCGATTTTCTAATAAATATAGCTGCAATCTTGATCTAATTAAAGATATTTATCATATAATAAAATATTTAATTTCCTTATATGATAATTAATTAATTATTTTGATTATTTTGGTAATTATCTTAAAAGAAATCTTGAATAAATCAAATATAGATAATTATGATATTAATTGTTAATTGGAATTATTTGTTATTTGATCCTCCATGTTTTAAATGTTTAAAACTTGCCCTCAAGTTTTGAAATTTAAATTTATGATTAAAAGTTTTAATTTAGACAACTTAAATTTCAAAACCCCAGATTTTAAAAGGTTTAAAATACAACCCTATACTAATATGATATTACTAGTATAATATATATATGTATAACTAAATGCTAGTCTTACCGTTAGTAGGCCTCATTCACGAAGCCGATCTATAAGGTGGGTATAAGGTTGCGGCCTATAAAATGGCGCTTAATGGGTGTACACTCACACCCACCGCTTGCTTGATTGGTGGAGGGTCGTTAGCCGAACGGGTAGGATAGGGCAACCTCATCCTCTCATTAAAAGTATAATAAGAAACATAAAGTAACTACACATATTTTAAAATTTCCCAATCTTAGTTACTTTAGGAAAAGTGAATTGATGCAATCCCATGAAATTACACTTTGCACCTTGCTAAGATGTTAGTGGAGCGTGTGTGGTTTACCGGCACACTAATTGGTTCTAAGCGAAGGTGGCAAAGGGTGATTCATTGTTTGTCATAGTTCGATGGAGCGTGTGTGGTTTACCGGCACATCGAATAGGTGATCGTTACAATGAAGGCACCATGTGAATTTGCATGGTAATTCACACCCGCTTTGTGATCCTCGGCATCCCAGTCACAAACAAGAGGGGCATATCGAGATTTAAACATGCCATTGAATAGTTTCAATGAATCTCATCCGAACCTAGGAATTCTCAAAAACACTTAGGACTAATAGTTTAGGTTTTGTGATGGAGAATTAGTGAATCGTCATTCACTTACCTTCAATTTATTTGCATGTTAGATTACGGCATCCCTTTTCTAATATGTAAATGTTATTGATGGATCCTAGCCCTAATTTTTCTTATTGGGTGATAATTAGGGATTCTTATTCTAATCTATCTTTGTCCTTTTCTAATTATAGATGTCGAACGCAAACAACGCTGCTGCTAGTTCTTTCACGTTGATGAGCCTTTGCCAAAAGGTCACCTTCGATGGAACGAACTTTAGCGAATGGATAAGATACATTCGCACGATTGCTCGCTATGAGGACAAGGAGTATGTCCTTGATGAGAAGCTCGAGAAAATCAACACCGAAATCGCTACTCCAGCCGAAATCACCGCCTTTGAAACTCATGAGCGAGATGCAACGAAGGTACATTGCATCATGATTGCTACCATGAACTCCGAATTCCAAAAGTCCTACGAGGACATGTACCCGTACGAGATGCACCAAGACTTATTGGAGAGGTACCACCAAAATGTGAGACAAGAGCGGTATGAGATTTTCACTAACATGATTTCCGCGAAGATGGGTCATGGAGAATCTCTTACCGTGCACTTGCAAAAGATGAAAAGGTATGTCGACCGCCTTCGCAAGTTAAATGTTGACTTCGGGGAAGACTTGGCGATCGACATGGTGCTTCACTCTTTGCCTCCGATGTACAACCAGTTCAGGATGACCTACCACATGAACAAAGAGGAGGTCACCCTAAGCAAGCTCCAAGGTCTCTTGAGGGTTGCTGAGAGCAACTTCAAGGACAAGTCTGTTGCACCTACTCCCAATCCGCCCGCTACTCCTGTCTTGGCTATTGGTCAAGGAAAGGGAAAGAAGAGGAAAGCTTCATCGAGGAACTATCGCAAGGTGAAAGCCCGAGATGGTGCCTCTTCTAGTGGGACCAAAGTTGATCCCGCTAAGCCCTGCTCTAACCCGAAGGAGGCAGAGTGCCACCACTGCCACAAGATAGGACATTGGAAGAGAAGCTGCCCAGATTACCTGCAAGCAATCAAAGAGGGAAAGATCAAGCCATCTTTCGCAGGTATATACACAATCAAATCTAGCGATTCTAATCATGCTATTTCTTGGGTTCTTGATACCGGTTGTGGTTATCACATTTGTTCTAATGTGCAGGGACTAAGAAGAAGTAGGGATGTGGAGCAAGGAAGGATCAATCTAATCATGGGGAACAGAAGATCGTCGCCTGTAACCAAGATTGGAATGTATTCTTTAGTGCTTAGGAATAGTTTGGTTTTAGATTTGAACAATTGTTGCTATTCGCCAGAAATGGCTAGAAACATCATTTCATTTCATGGTTTATATAGACAAGGATTTAGATTTTCTTTTAATAATGAGAATGGTTCTATTTTAGCTTATCTAAATGGTGTCTTTTACTTTGAAGCTATATCAAGTAATGGAATATATGAAACTGTTATGATTGTTGATAACTTAGGAAATGATGTTTTGAATATTGATTCTTCCACTAGTTTGGATAAAGCATCCTTGTGGCATTGTCGTCTTGGACATGTCAACAAGAAACGCATAGCCCAACTCCAAAAGGATGGAGTGTTGGAGTCATTCGACCTTAGGGAAGATGACACATGCGAGTCTTGTTTGCTTGGAAAGATGACTAAGTCACCCTTCACGAGTACATGTGAAAGGGGCGAAGGCCTATTGGACCTAATACATACCGATGTATGTGGACCGTTTAGATCAACCACGAAGGATGGGAACCGCTTCTACGTGACTTTTACCGATGACTATAGTAGATATGGGTATATCTACTTAATCAAGCAAAAGTCAGAAACCTTTGAAAAGTTCAAAGAGTTCAAGAATGAAGTGGAGAATCAATTGGGCAGGAAAATCAAGATGCTTCGATCCGATCGAGGAGGAGAGTACCTAAGTCTTGAATTCCACGATTATCTCAAGGAGTGTGGAATAGTTTCGCAATTGACGCCTCCTAGGACACCGCAGTTGAATGGTGTGGCAGAAAGGCGTAATCGAACCTTATTGGATATGGTTCGCTCTATGATGAGTCGTGCTTCACTACCTATCTCTTTTTGGGTGTATGCCTTAGACACTGCCGCCCATATCCTTAACCGAGTGCCTACCAAGAAGGTTGCCAAAACACCTCACGAGATGTGGACAGGGAAAGCTCCCTCGTTGGCACATATCAAGGTTTGGGGTTGCGAGGCTTTCGTAAGACGAGATACTCACGACAAGCTTGAAACTCGAAGTGAGCGATCTATTTTCATCGGCTACCCGCAGACATCCTTTGGATATCTCTTCTATAGACCGAAGGAAAATGTGGTCTTCGTTGCGAGGAGAGGAGTTTTCCGAGAGCGAGAACTCATTAGCCAAGGAGACAGTGGGAGACAAATCGAGCTTGAAGAGATTCAAGAGTCGATAGATGAAGGAACCTCTACCGCTAGCACTCAACCCGAGGAGGAAACTCCGGTTGAAATGATTGACGAATCCTTACCTCTTAGACGTTCCGATAGAGTTAGAGTTCTACCCCAGTTTTATGGTTTTCATATTACTACCGAAGGGGACACGTATATTAGTGATGGTACACTAATAAATCTTGATGAACCTAATAGCTATAAGGAAGCCATGGCAGGCCCGGAGTCTGCGAAATGGAAAGAGGCAATGGATAACGAGATCCAATCCATGTATGATAACCAAGTTTGGAATTTGGTTGATTACGTGCCCGGACGTAAGACCGTTGGGTGCAAATGGATCTTCAAGAAGAAGACCGACGTGGATGGAAACGTGCACACATATAAAGCGCGATTGGTTGCGAAGGGCTTTACTCAAACTCCTGGAGTTGACTACGATGAGACCTTCTCACCAGTTGCGAAGATTAAATCTATTAGAGTGATGCTAGTTATTGCCGCATTTCATGATTATGAAATTTGGCAAATGGATGTCAAGACCGCTTTCCTTAACGGAAAGTTGGCTGAGGATGTTTACATGGCTCAGCCAGAGGGGTTTGTGGATACGAAGCATCCGAATAGAGTGTGTAAACTTGAGAAGTCCATTTATGGACTTAAGCAAGCATCTCGCAGATGGAATCTTAGCTTCGATGAGAAAGTCAAAGAGTTTGGATTTCTACGAAGCGAAGACGAATCTTGTGTATATGTCAAAGCCAGTGGGAGTATAGTAAGCTTCCTCGTTCTATATGTCGATGACATATTACTCATAGGAAACGACATCCCGACTCTGCAGGAGGTTAACTCCTGGCTCGGGAAGTGCTTCGCTATGAAGGACCTCGGAGAGGTTTTTTACATTTTGGGAATAAGGATAGTAAGAAAAAGAAGTAAGAGAGTAATTGGACTTAGTCAGAACACTTACTTAGAGAAGGTACTAAGACGTTTTAGTATGGAAAACTCAAAGAGGGGAGAACTACCGATACAGAGTAATGCCAAATTGAGTAAGACTCAAAGTCCGAGTACCGAAGCTGCGATAGCAGAAATGAGCCGAGTACCATACGCTTCCGCAGTTGGCTCAATCATGTACGCTATGACTTGTACTCGCCCTGATGTAGCCTTCGCTTTGAGCATGGTTAGCAGATATCAAGGGAATCCTGGCAAAGGACATTGGATTGCGGTGAAGAATATCCTTAAGTACCTTCAGAGGACGAAGGAATGGTTCTTAGTCCTCGGAGGGAGTGATGACTTGAAGGTGCGAGGGTATAGTGACGCCAGTTTTCAGACCGACAGAGACAATTACCGTTCGCAGTCGGGCTGGGTCTTTACCCTAAATGGAGGAGCAGTGACATGGAAGAGTTCCAAGCAGGAAACCGTAGCTGATTCAACGTGCGAATCAGAGTACATTGCAGCGAGCAAAGCGTCGAAGGAGGCAATATGGCTAAAGAACTTCATCGGTGATCTTGGAGTCGTACCTGCCATAAAGGAGCCCATGGAGATTTTCTGTGATAACGAAGGTGCGGTTGCCTTAACCAAGGAACCGAGGGATCATGGTAGATCAAGACATATCGACAGAAAATATCACTTCATTATACATCGTGTAGAAGAAGGACAACTCGTAGTGAAGAGGATATCATCAGAAGATAACCCAACAGATCCGCTGACGAAGGGACTGAGTAGGGTTAAGCACTTACAGCATGCTAGGAGTATTGGGCTGAAGGATGATATTAGCATAGATTAGATAGTATTAGAAACATGTAATAGATAAATGTAATTGGCATTTGATGATTAAATAAAGGAGTTTTATTTATGAGTAAGGTTACTGTCTTATGTTAATTGTTTAGCTATTGTTTCACTTTGCATGTTTTGACTTCCTGAATAATTGAAATTATTAGGAATAATAGAATTGTTCAAATGGTCCACAATCGTTCATATATTGGGAGTAGATATGAATGAAGATTGTCATGAATTGGTGTGTAGATTGTCTAAATGGTGTTAGACATAGCAAAGGGTTGCTGCAACGTTCATGAGTGCTTATGAACTAGTTTTGAGCATTGGAACAAACCCGCGCTTGCTGGAATCACCTTATGGAATAAGATATTAATGGGTGATCGCAAGACGATAATATCATATAGTCTTAAAACCTAGATATATGGTTTGTTATTTGTTAATTGGTTGTACATTGATAATGCGAAACCGCATCAGTAACTCGGTGTTATAAAATGCATTGTTGTGTATAGTTGGTTAATGAATAAGTAAATGTATATAAGTCGAAGTTTATCTGTAACTTTTATCTAAGAAGGTAAAAGCGATATCTCGGCCGCTCGATGATTTGATTTGACTTATGTCCCGGGCCCGGTCAGAACTGAATTGATGTGTTCGATTAAGTTCTATGTCAAGTAAATCAGAGATCGAGAAACCTAAATGCTTGTCTAACCATTCCATAGGATTGTCAGCATGATATCTAACAGAGGACTGTACGTTCCCTTATCTAAAGGACAAGATTGATTAGATCAGAGTTGACAGCGTCTTTGAGAGCTACGATTGCAAACCGAATTATACGTGTATAGTTACTAGACTTATCCAAGTGGGAGACTGTTGGAATACTGTCTAAGGCTGCAACTATATTAGGCAAGTATTTGATCCGGTTGTGCATGGTCCTTTTGGGTTGCCTTCACCATAGTAACTTGATAGGATGATTTATTAAGAGAGAGTAAATATTATTAATATATTATGGGAATAATATAATGAATAATATATTGTTATTTGATTAATATAAGTCATAGAATTAATTAGAATTAATTTGGTGACTTAAAGAGATTAATTAAATAAAGGGGTATAAACTGTCAATTGTTTGATGGTTAAGCTTTAGACTGTAAATCCATTGGGATATGCTTTGGACGAATTCTAAGAGTGTTAGGATAGCCAAAATCGTCCAAAGGCTTATCTATGGAATGGATTTGGATAGCCTTAAGAGAAGATTATCCAATTAGGGTTTAGGTTGTAACCCTTAAGGAGTCTACAAGTATAAATAGACCCAATGGCTGATGGAATTCGACACATCTCATAAAGTAAGAGAACTCTGGTCGAATTCCTCCCCTCTCCTCTCTCCTAAATCATTCTTATTGCTATTGGTGTTTGTAAGCCATTAGAGGAGTGACATTTGTGACTCTAGAAGCTCCAAGACCTCAAGATCAACAAGGAACTCAAAGGTATGATGCTAGATCTGTTTCAATGTTGTTATTTAACCTAATTAGTCATTAGAAGACTTGGATTCAAAGCATGTTTATTAGAAAGCCTAGATCCGAGCATTAGGGTTTTGCATGCGCAAATAAGAAAGTTCTTATGGCTCAAACCCATCAAATATTGGATTTTCTGAAAGTACAATAAGGACGATTCTAAACAAGTGTGAAACTATTTTGTACAAGAATGCTTATGAACTCTCCAACTTTTTAGTTGATGCTTTTCAAAACGACGTGTATTCTTAGGGATCTAGTAAGCAAGTTAAATGGGGCGCGGATGCATGATTATTTTGTTGTAGTTTGGAATATTTCTGCTTATGTCTTTTGTGTAAATTGAAGGACAAATACAATATGTAAACAATGTAAGTTTGTTATCTCAATGTATGATGTTTGGATTACTATGTTTCATTTATACTCAATTGTTATGATACTGCACAATGAAGCCACCCGTCTCCGGAGGTTTCCGTCGTTTGGTCTGGGGGTGTGACAGTTTTACTATTTAATGTGCATGCATGCATTGTGTATTAGTTAATCGTGTTATTGTAAACCCTACACACCTCTATAGTAGTAGTTCTTTATCGAGTTCTTCTGAGGCTGTGACTTATAACCATTTGACACATTCTTGATTCATATTCTATCTTCGATTCTTATACCTGTTTGAATCTAATCGATCATTAGAGTTTTAAACTCATCATCGTCTTAATGTTCAAGTGCACGAAGATTCTGTGCTTGCTGCTATTCCAATCATGCATACCTCGAACTTCATTGTCTCTGATCCCACTAAGTTTAGCTTAATTGGCTCAATTCCCGAAGCCATGCTCTTGAATGTTCTTCCTGATAATGTTATTGTGAATGAATAACGAAATAAGTATGTTTCTATTATTCGTCATATGCCTGGAGATTTGTAAAAGGCACTTGAGGAGGGAAATAAGCCCAAAAAGGGAGGAAATCGAAAATCAAAAGTTGGATCTTTGGAGCCTATTAAAAATCCAATAAAGAAGGTTAAGAAGATTGCTCGCAAACCAAGATCCCCTTCTCCGGTCACCGAGGAGGATTCAGATTCTCATATTGTTTTGGTATCGGTACCAATTCCTACTCAATCCACTCCGAAGGTATCATCTCCAATATTAACTTATATTCCTTTAAAATATGATTTCTTTCTTGTTCATTCTCCTCTACCTTCTTCGATCACTACCTCTACTCTAATTACCATTGCTCCATTCCCAAATGTGTATGTTGGTGTTTCTCAACCACAAATTTCAGTAGCCCAAACCACTCCACTCTATACAGATTCCACTATAACAATTACAACCACAACCAAGAGTTCACCACCAGTGACTGTCAATGTATCTGATATGTGGGCAGGTACTTTAAGTGTTACAGTTGGTCCTAATGCCTCTCTACTTTCACCTTTGAGGGAAAATGATCCAGATGTCATGTATGGAGATGATCAAGATGATATTCAGAATTTTGTCTTTAGTCCATGTTAACATGCCCTAGCCAGCACAAAAGAGCCGCATCCAGCTTAAAAGGCTGGCACGCCCGACAGACCAGACCTAGTGGGCTTAGCGCCCGCCAACGCCCCTAAGGGCAGGGCACTCTGGCAAAAGGATAAGCTCCTGCCAAGGGCGCCCTCAGCTCCAAGACAAATGATATGGTTAGGCGACAAAGAAAGGGATCAGAGCATTACCGCCAGGACCAGTGGCAATGCTCTGACAGATAGAGGAGCATGATCCTCCAATCAATGCCTTGGATCCTATCGGCTTAGGCGATTCTGTCTCGTACGGATGAGCAGGATCACTGAGTAAAAAAGGGGAACGCTCATTACCCCGGAAGGTATGTTTTCTTCCCCAAGCAACACCCAAATACACTTACTCAACTCTACTGAGTTGACCGTCGAAGCGTCTTTCCGGGAGCCTCCTCCTGGGAAATGGCTGACGGCCTTCTTTCTCTGTGATCTTGCAGGAGCAACTCAAGAACAGTTGCCAGAATCAAGTGAGCATTAGGGCAAGTTTGCATCATTTGGTGCCATCCGTTTGTGTGACAAAGAACGAAATCAAAGGCACACAATGCAACGACAAAAATGGCGTCTGACGGAACCGCCGGGACACCAGCTAGTCCAATCTGATCAATAGCAGCGTTGGACGAAACACCGCCGCCCATAACGGCAAGCAGAGAAGTACCGGGCGATGGTGGTTCAGCTGTAATAGTTGAATCACCAGGTGGACAGCAACCACCAAATCCAAGAGGATAGTTTTTGCTAACAACCGCCTCAATGACACACCCATTTCAGCTATCGCTTGTGTCATCGGGGGCGAACACTTATAACATAACGTCGAAACCGCCTCAACAACAGGCGACGGTCCAGACGACGATATCACCGGACACATTCGTCTAAACTCTGCTATCAGGCCAACCACCATCGGCGCAACCTGCAATATCCCAATTACCACCATTCTTCAGCCCGATGATGCAGGGACAACCGCTAATCCCTCAGATGATATTGCCTTTAAACCAAGCCACCGGTGCTCAACCGTTACTCCAAGCACTGATAGGCATGCAGCCAACACTCTCCCTGCCACCATTAGCTCAAGTCATGGCAAACCAATCACCCATTTGCTTCTCTTTGTTGTGTATGCCAGGCGCACCTGTTGCCACCACAAACGCCCACTTCCAACAAACCACTATGAACAACCTTCAAGACCAAATCCAAACCATATCCTCCAATCATTTGATTGAACTTCCACTTTAGTAACAAGCATTCTACAGCCCCCATCCAGGCTAACATGCATCATACAGTAGCCCAGGAACACAACCATACAACACGTTTCACCCATACAGCATGTACGGACCACTACCCATACCAAATCAAGATTACCTGTCACGAAGCGTTACATCACCATTCGCTAAAGAACTGCTAGACAACAGGATTCCAAACACGACCAAACTCCCCAATTTAAAAACCTACAATGGAACCACAAACAGGATAGCCACATCGACCCCTATGAGTGGACGATAACATCGCTCAAGCTGGATGAGCGATTCTGGTGTACGTACTTCCTGACAACCCTCGATGGAAACGCAGGAACGTGGTTCAAAACACTCCACCCAGGCAACATATACAACTTCATCCAACTAAAGTACTTTTTCCTCATGAACTATATGCAACTACGAAAGTACAAGGGTGACTCCTACTCAATCATTGGCTATAAGCAGAAAGAAGGGGAAACGGTGACGGAATATTTTACGAGGTTCACGAATGTCACACTATACCTTCCTAGGCATGAAAGGGGTCTGATAGTTACAGCCTTCACATGGGGACTCTTGTCAGGCCCCCTATCCCAAAAACTCATGGTAAAAACGTGAGCCGACTTAAAAGAGAAAGTAGAGCGGTACTCGAGGTAAGAGGAAGGAGAGGCGACGAAGCAGGCATACTTAAACTCCATGGCGTCTCCTACGAAACACTATAGTCCAACCCGCACAGAAATGCAGGGTGGAACTAGGCATTTTGGGTGAGGAAAGCGATTACAAGGATGCTTCAGGTCATTCACTAGAGATGATAGGCGGAACCGCCGGCCAGATGGCTATGTAGTTGCAGACAAGTCGCAGCCGGAGAAAGCAACAAAGGGATGGTACTATGAGTACCACAAGAGCAAAACAAACGAAACTGTCAACTATTCGGTCTTGAAGAAGGAATTAGAAGGAAAACAGTTAAAGGGAAACCTAATCGAAATAGCACAGAGCCTCCGAGCCAAATTTGACACTGAAAATGCCAAGGACGCAACAACAGAACATGCCCATCCCAAGGAAATACTCATGGTACTTGTCAAAAAGGGACGATAGGACGAGCAAAGCGATCAGACAAGCATCACGACAACAACACAAGGACTCACGTTCTCAGCAAGAGACCATAGGGTAAATATCGACACAGGCAGCTTAGCAGACATAATTTACGAACATTCCCTTCGCCTCCTCCCTGATAGGTGGAAGGAGAACCTCAGACCAACCACAGGAAGGCTAATGGGTTTCACGGGACATAGCATATGGCCTCTAGGCACAACCCACCTACTTCTCACGCTGACCAGCCATGACAAACAACGGAGGAAGACAACCTTGACTGATTTTATTATGATTCGACACTCTATAGAGCACAACATCATACTAGGAAGGATGACCCATGCTCAGGCTGGGGTGATCCTGTTAACAATGCATGGGATCGTAAAGTTCAGTACCATCGAAAGGATGGCCACAGTCCTCGCCACGCCACCTAAGGAATTGCAATGCTTCGAGGTCATGCAACCAGCAGAAATGGTGCAACAAACCAAGAAGCCAAGGGTTGTGGTGGCAAACGACAAAGAGGTAATTAATGAAGAATACCCGGAACAGCCGATTAGCATCGACCGTAACCTCCCGGAGCATGTCAAGATAGTGCTGGTAAGGCTACTAAAACAATACAAGCATGTGTTCGCGTGCAGCCCCACCGATATGGTCGGCGTAGATAGGAAAGTCATAGAGCACAAGTTGATGATTAAGCCAGGCACAAAGGAGGTTAAAAAAAAGAGAGTCCAAGGAGGAGATCGCAACAGGGAGATCAACTCAGAAATGGCCAAGCTAACAAAGTTAGGGATCCTGAGAGAAGCAGTTTTCCCAACCTGGATCGCCAACCCCGTCATGGTAAAGACAGGACGTGGCGCATGTGCATCGACTATTCTGACCTAAATAAAGCATGCCCCAAAGACTGTTATCCCTTACGAGAGATCGACCAAAAGGTGGAATCATTAAAAGGATTTAGACTTAAGTGCTTCTTGGACGCATATAAAGGGTAACATCAAATCCTGATGAGCAAGGAAGATGTGGAGAAGACAACCTTCTACACAGATCATGGCGCATTCTGCTACACCAAGATGCCGTTCGGATTGAAAAATGCAGGGGCGACATACCAAAGACTAGTTGATTCCATATTTGCCAAGCAAATCGGAAGGAACATTGAGGTATACGTCGATGAAATGGTCACTAAAAGCCCAAAAGAAGCGAAGTTGTTGGAAGATATCGAAGAAACCTTCAACACATTGGAAAGAGTGAAGATGAAATTGAACCCATGCAAGTGCACCTTTGGAGTAGAATTGGGGCAGTTTTTAGGATATTTCATCACTAGACAGGGAATACATCATAGCCTGATCAAACTAGACGAGCTCATGGAGACTCCACCACCAAACACTTTAAGAGATGCACAAGGCTTAAACGGAATGTTTGACAACCCGAAATTTTCATTTGGTCAAACCCTAAAAGTCAATCACTTCAATTTATAAGTCAATTACATTATTACTTATTTTTAGCAAATTTAAAGATTGTTTGATTATTTTAATATTATTCTTTAAACGAAAGGGTGAAAGGAAGTGCTGTCTCGGGTCTTCAAATTTCAAAGCAACAAATACCTCGTGTCTTAGAAGTTTACGACCAAACCTTAATGTTTGGGCCGTAAACTCCCCCAAAAACCGTAAACTCATGACTTAAGCATGAGTTTAGTCCCCAAACTTGCCACTTTTTACTTTTACTCTCAAGAACACTATCAAAACACTCTCAAGTATCATCCAAGATTTTATTAAAGATCTTCAACCTAGTAAGTGTTTCTAGCCATTTCAAGTTGGTATAACACTTAATCTAGTGATTGTACATCATTTCGTCCATCCATTTTGTTTTTTGTTTAGATTTCCAAAAACAACAAGAACACACACTAAGTTTTCTTGGACTTTTAGCTCATTTCAAGCTTCCTTATAGTAAGTACTTCTATCCTAGAATCTTATCAAGCTTGTTATACATGTTTTCATCAAGAAAATGTCAATAGAACACAAAGAGTAAGGTGTTCACGGTCCAAGAATGTTCTTGTTCCGTAAACACCAAGTAAGGGCACCAAAGTGTGCCTAAGTCTTTCTCTAGTTGTAGATTGATGTCTAAACCCTTCCTTGTTGTGTTTAAGCCTTGAAAAACACCAAAGTCCATAATTTTTATGTTTTTACGGTTTGGGGATCTCCCAAAACCGTAAACACCCCAATGTGGGTATAAATGGACCATATTCCTTCCATAGGCCTAAAATCTAACCTATAGTTTTACCTTGTTGAGCTAAGGACTTGAAAACATGACAATACCACTTTCCATATGGGTTTACGGTAGTAAACCCAAAAGGAAATGACCTTGGGGCCGTAAAATCCTCAAAGGAGTATATTCATGCTCTAATCCCTTCCAAAGGCCTAACCACCAAGTAGAAATGCTTCAAAGGACTTGTAAAACCTCAAAACAACTTATGGTCATAAAGTGTAGAGTTTACGACCGTAAACCATTGACTTTAAGACCATAAAATCCTTGGGTAATGGTCATGAAAACCGTAAACTCCAAAGGAGTTTACCCTTGAACCCCAAACACTCTAGCCTTGCCCTACAAACACTTGGATGCAACCCTTGTGATCTTTAACACTTGAAACAAAGTGTTTTCATGTATTAGAGTGTCCTAACTTAATTTATTCGTTATAAATTGGCTAAGTAGTTATATATATGTTTATTATATGATAACTACGCTCGGGTGTGTGTATAATTCTCCATTTGTCACCTAGCACCGTATCCGACACTTCAAACCAATCCGCTCACTGCAAGTGAGTTCATACCCCTTTATCTAACCTTTGAAATACTTTTAAATGTTTTAAATGCCTTATGGATGGGGAATACAAGTTGAACCATGTTAGTTATTAGATCAATCACATGTGATTAATAACCAACATGCAAATAGATTTTTCATGCTTTAAACTGTTTTATCAAGCAAATGACTTTAAACTGTTATCAAACTATTTTACATGCTTTTAAACATATATATTATTAAAAACCATGTCTACTACATATATAGTTATATAAATAAGGTTTGAAGGACTTAGGAGAAATAACCCCCTTTACTTCTTGTCCTCGTTGGGTAGTGCTCCTAAAGCATCTAGTTGTTTGTCCGAATGACGTTGAATCCTTACTTATATATTATGTGTATATGTATAAGACATAAAGATTTATATCTCAGCTTAGTACATTCAGTCATTTATCAATTTTACAAATAAACTATAATAGGTATAGTTTAGGGTTATACTACTTACTACTTTTAGTTCCACGAATCATACAAGAAGTCAGTTCATTCATGAGTCGGTACTTATTACTATCAGAACATATACATTATACTAGAATTAGAACATATACATTATACTAGAATGAGAACATATACAACTATACTAGAAGGACAACATATACAACTATACTAGAAAGACAAGATATACAACGATACTAGGATGAGTAACAATACATTACATATACATGAATACATTAACATAAATGTGATCCACTATATCGTAGCATGCCTTCAATGTCATGGCCCGAGTTGTAGCCAGAGTCTCTTGGAGGGAGAGTGTGAGTTTGCGTATAGACCTATACTGGATTGACTATCCTATACCTTGCTGCTAGCTACAGCCGGACCTGCAGGTCTACGGGTGCGAAACGTCATACCTTCTTACGACCTACATTGTCGTGTTACATAGTCGATAGTATGGTACAATAAATCACATAATACCTTGATATAAATCCGGTTTAAGGTAGAGAGTACAACAGTAGTTCCTATAATACAACACTACAGTACTACATTAATTTACCCCTTTACATATATTTAGTGATCATTTCACTTAAACATTAATGTACAAACTATATTTTGATAATGATAGTTATACTTGGGAAAATTACACACTTTTACAAGAAATGAACATACAAAACAGTTACGCCTTGGTGGAAGGCTACTTCTAATAGAAAATATAGGATTTTCTAAGAGATTCAAACTTTTACAAACACTTACAAACATTCATGTACTTTTATTATAAATGTTTACAAACTCGTACTTCAAAATCACGTTCAAACATTTTGATACAAACACCGACACTAAAATACGTATGAACTCACCAGCTTTAATGCTGATAAACTCTTTCAAAATAACTTGTATTCTCAGGTCATCAGTAGATAGGTATCGAGGCCAGCTTTTGAAAAGATGGAGCGCATTCACGACTCATCTTATTATTTTGATTTACATTTTTGGTGTCTATAACTATACAGAACACAATTGTATTAAAATTATATATTTAATTAAATGGATGATGTTGTTTGCTTGGTTGCTATTATACTGTGTTGTGATACTTTACATGACGTCCTCTGGCCCAGAACGTTTCCGCCTTTCTCAGCTTTGGGGTGTGACAGATTGGTATCAGAGCATTGTTTATAGTGAATTGAGTATATCAATCCATAAAATATATATATACTAACTATAAACCCATTGGGATTAAAACACTCTGACCAAGAGTCTATACTTTTAAATAACAAAATATTTAACTAAGTATACAAGTATGGGTTCATACTAAAATCAGTGTCACAATGACAAGAACAAAAGTATTACGATTGTTAAATATCACAAGTAAGCTCGGGGATGTATGGTCAGTCCTGGGAGTGGCATAGCCTGATGAACTATGCTGGTACAAGGAGCGATTAGCATATGCCCTAGAATGGTTGTGATCTGTTAACAAGTCTAAAAACATACCAGCACTACTACAATAAGAACAATAGAACCTAAACTTAAAATACTATAGGAGTATTTTTGTGTTACTACAAACTACTTATGAAGAGCCCGGAGACCCGTACTTTCCACCCCAAGGCAATGTTGGATGGCTTGATGAAGAGCCCGAAGATGAGCATCCAATCCCTTTGGATGATCACCTCGCAGAAGGCTTTTCGGATGGATCTGACTCCGAGCCTAAAGTCAACAACCTACCACCAGTAGGTCAAGCCCCAAACAACAACCCCCGACCAGTTTTCCCAGGTCCCACACCCTTGTGGGCAACCAACTTGAATCGCTGGAGCGACGAACACGGTCAACCCTTACCTTACTTTGGGGACCGAAGCTTTTACAATCTCAGCGAAGGTGGCTCTGCGGATCGAGCTCTGCCCATCATTGTCCGCAGAATAGCTCGTGATGTTGAACAAGGTTGAGCAGCCATCGACCGGGTCATGGAGATTGATGCCAACTCTGGTGTCAACACAGTCCGCATCTGCCGTCTTGAGGAAGAAGTGGAAAGGACCAGGAAAACCAATGAGACCCTGCAGCAATAACTGGCTTCCTCCCAAGCCGAAGTCTTAGAACTTCGAGTTCGCCAGAGGGCTCATGAACGACACCTTCAAGAGGTGGTTCGTCAAGTGGCAGACCTCAGGGTTCGCCCGAGGAATTCCCATCACCATTAGAAGATGTCTAGTACATCTTTGTCTTTTGGTTAAGGAATAGCCTTTAGTATCTATGCTCTAAGTAGCACTTGTCTGTAAAATATTCCTAACTTTCAGTACTCTAACTAGAAATCTAAGAACTATCAAAATTTTCCGTATGGTATGATGTAAGACCTACTGTTAGGTTGATTTTCCCTGAACTTATTACATCAATAATACCAGTAATATTGACACCTACCTAATCTGTGGGAAAAATCTCTACACTTGTGTTTTCCTACTATCCTTCTATATTGTGATCTCAAAACACTCATTCAACTGTTGGACTATGGCCATTTAGTCCCTGTGTCTCTCTCACCCTGCTTACAATTGATTCTTACCAACGTGTTCGTCTTTATAAACTTACAGCTAAAATATGCCTCCTCGCAAATCACCATGGCATAATCCTCCACCACCGCCTCCTCCTCCGGTCATCGATACTGCAGCCCTAAATGTTGCAGTAGTTGCGGCAGTAGCAACTGCCATGGCTCAATATCACTCTACTGATGCTAGTAGAGGTGGAATCCGGTTGAATCTACTCCTGCTGAAATCCCTGTGCGCTCGAGAGAGTGCTCCTACAAGGATTTCACAAACTGCAAGTCGAAGTCCTTCAAGGGGACCGGCGGAGTCATTGCCCTATCGCAATGATTCGAGAAGACTGAATCGGTCTTTGAAATTTGTTTGTGCCCTGCTGCGAGCAAAGTCAAATATGTCGCCTGCACCTTCGAAGAGAAAGCCCTGACGTGGTGGAACGGCCATGTTAAAGCACTAACTCTCGTAGTGGGCAATGACATGGGCTGGGAAACCATGAAAGACCTCATGATTGAGGAGTACTGCCCGAGGGGCGAGATCCAGAAATTGGAGCAGGAGCTGTGGAGCCTAACCATGAAGGGCTCCAACATAGTCGCATATACCGCCAAATTCAGCGAATTGGTGGCCCTCTACGCCAATATGGTTCCCACTGAAGGGAAAAAGATCGAGAGCTACATATGGGGGCTAGTGCCTCCGTATCAGGGAAATGTCCTATCATCAAACCCTGTTACCTTCGACAGTGTCAAGCGACTGGCACAGCGACTCATTGACCATGGAGTCCAATCCACATCAGTGACAACAACCCTAGCCATCTGGGAACCCTCCAAACCCACTGACACTAAGCGGAAGTTCTAGGATGACAAGAAGAAACAGCGAGCTACCAAAAAGTAGCAAATTGTGGTTGTGCATCCCCCGATAACCCCTGCTGCTACTATTGCTCCGGTGAGGCAGTATGCTGGAAGTTTGCCTAAGTGCAACAAATGCAACTTCCACTACAACGGCCCCTGCCGAGAAATGCAGTGCTCTAACTGCAACAAGAAAGGACACATAGTCCATTTCTGCAAAAATCCGGCGAGGCCGATCACCCAAGTCCCCAGCACTGGCGTGAGCCAGGCTTGCTATGGATGTGGCGTTGCAGGCCACTACAAGAGGGACTGCCCCAAAGCAAAGAATGCTGGAGGAGCGGGGAGAGTACTAGCGATAGGCCATGGGGAAGCGGTTGCTGACCCGACGGTGGTGACTGGTACATTTCTCCTCGATAACTCCTATGCATGTATACTATTCGATAGTGGAGTGGAGCGAAGCTTTGTGAACCATAAATTTGCTTGCATCCTTAAACAACAACCACACGCACTTAAAGAACAATTCATGGTAGAAATGGCTAATGGAAAAACTGAACGCACAAATAACATATACTTAGGATGTACCCTAACTCTAGATAACCATTCATTTCCAATCGACCTCATGCCAGTCTCGATTAAAAGCTTCGACGTCATCATCGGCATGGATTGGTTGAGTCTTCATCACACCGACATCATGTGCTATGAGAAAGCAGTCCGCTAAACCTTCCGTCTAACGAAACTCTTGTCGTCTACGGCGACAAACCCGGTACAAGTCTTCGTATTATCTTAAATATTCAAGCACAGAAGTATCAACATAAGGAATATCCTGCATTCCTTGCTCACGTCGTCGATACGAGCCTAGAAACGAAAGAACTAAAAGACATTCCAGTAGTGAGCGACTTTCCTGACATCTTTCCAGAAGAGCTACCAAGATTACCTCCGCAACGACAGGAGGAGTTCACGTTCGACTTAGTCCCAGGAGCTACCCCAGTAGCCAAGTCACCCTACCGATTAGCACCAGCAGAGATGCAGGAACTATCTGGTCAACTTAACGAACTGCTCAGCAAGGGCTTTATAAGACCAAGTTTCTCACCTTGAGGAGCACTGGTCTTGTTCGTTAAGAAGAAAGACGGATCATTCTGTATGTGTATCGATTACAGAGAACTCAACAAGCTGACGGTCAAGAATCGTTATCCTCTGCCTCTCATACACGATTTATTTGAACAACTGCAAGGGGCAAATTACTTTTCCAAAGTTGATCTAAGATCCGGATATCACCAGTTGTGAGTGCTAAAGGAGGATGTTCCTAAGACAGCCTTCCGAACTTGTTACGGACACTATGAGTTCGTGGTGATGCCATTCGGATTAGCCAACACGCCCGCAATGTTCATGGATTTGATGAATAGAGTATGTCGACCTTACTTGGATCAATTTGTCATAGTCTTCATTGATGACATCCTGATCTACTCCCGAAGTGAGGAAGAGCATGGCGATCACCTGCGACAAGTTCTAGGAACCTTACGAACGGAGAAGCTCTATGCGAAGTTCTCTAAATGTGAATTTTGGATCCAAAGAGTCGAATTCATAAGACACGTCGTAAGCGAAGAGGGAATCCACGTGGACCCATCCAAAATTAAGGCCATTGAGAATTGGTCAGCACCGAAGACGTCTACAGAAATTCGTCAATTTCTAGGTCTCGCTGGCTACTACCGCAGGTTCATATAGAACTTCTCCCGCATTGCGAAATCTCTTACAACACTGACCCATAAGGGTGTGGCCTTTGACTGGGAAGAGAAACAGGAGAGAGCGTTCCAAATGCTCAAGCGAGCCTTGTGCACCGCGCTAATACTATCCCTCCCCGAAGGGATAGAAGACTTTGTTGTCTATTGCGATGCATCAAATCAAGGGCTCGGATGTGTTCTGATGCAACAGGGTAAGGTTATCGCCTACGCCTTGAGACAGCTGAAGACGCACAAAGTCAACTACACCACACACGATCTTGAACTGGGGACAGTTGTGTTTGCCCTGAAGATCTGGAGACATTACCTGTATGGCACAAAAAGCACAATTTTTACCAACCACAAGAGTTTACAACACATATTCGATCAGAAGGAGCTCAACATACGTCAACGACGGTGGGTGGAACTACTCAATGACTATGAATGTGATATTCGTTATCATCCGGGTAAAGCCAACTTAGTAGCAGATGCCCTAAGTCGGAAGGAATATTCTGGTCGAAGAGTCAAGTCGTTGACGATGACTATCCATTCACACTTGTCTAAGCAAATTTTGGCGGCTCAGCTTGAAGTCATGAAACCTGAAAACGTGACGAGTGAATCCCTTAGAGGAATGGATAAGAATTTAGAAGCCAAGGGTGGCGGAGCCTTATATTTCATGGACCGGATCTGGACACTGAAGCACAGTGATTTTTGAGACTTGGTCATGACCGTGATTTTCGAGACTTGGTCTCAACTTCGTGGAAGAACCGGTAGATATCATGGACCGTGAAGTCAAGCAGATGAAGCAAAGCCGCATCCCGATTGTGAAGGTTCGCTGGAACGCCAAGCGAGGACCGGAATTCACGTGGGAGCGCGAGGATCAAATGAAATTGAAATATCCTCATCTATTCGCTTAGTTATCTGTAAACACTTTATTTTCTTAGACTTTAATTTCGGGACGAAATTCCCCTTAACAGGGGGATGATGTGACAACCCGAAATTTTCATTCCGTCAAACCCTAAAAGTCAATCACTTCAATTTATAAGTCAATTACATTATTACTTATTTTTAGCAAATTTAAAGTTCATTTGATTATTTTAATATTATCTTTAAACGAATGGGTGAAAGGGAGTGTTGTCTGGGGTCTTCAAAATTCAAAGCCGCATATACCTCGTGTCGTAGAAGTTTATGGCCAAACATTTATGTTTGGGCCGTAAACTCCCCCAAAAACCATAAACTCATGCCTTAAGCATGAGTTTACTCCCCAAAGTTGTCACTTTTTACTTTTACTCTCAAGCGCACTATCAAAACACTCTAAAGTATCATCCAAGATTTTATTCAAGATCTTCAACCTAGTAAGTGTTTCTAGCCATTTCAAGTTGGTATAACACTTAATCTAGTGATTGTACATCTTTTCATCCATCCATTTTGTGTTTTGTTTAGATTTCCAAAAACACCAAGAACACCAAGAGCACACACTAAGTGTTCTTGGACTTTTAGCTCATTTCAAGCTTCCTTATAGTAAGTACTTCTATCCTAGAATCTTATCAAGCTTGTTATACATGTTTGCATCAAGAAAATGTCCATAGAACACAAAGAGTAAGGTGTTCACGGTCCAAGAATGTTCTTGGTCCGTAAACACCAAGTAAGGGCACCAAAGTGTGCCTAAGTCTTTCTCTAGCCTTAGATTGATGTCTAAACCCTTCCTTGTTGTGTGTAAGCCTTGAAAAACACCAAAGTCCATAATTTTTATTTGCTAACGGTTTGGGGATCTCCCAAAACCGTACACACCCCAATGTGGGTATAAATAGACCATAATCCTTCCATAGGCCTAAAATCTAACCTAGACTTTTACCTTGTTGAGCTGAGGACTTGAAAACATGACAATACCACTTTCCATATGGGTTTAAAGTAGTAAACCCAAAAGGAAATGACCTTGGGGCCGTAAACTCGTCAAAGTAGTGTATTGATGCCCTAATCCCTTCCAAAGGCCTAACCACCAAGTAGAAATGCTTCAAAGGACTTGTAAAACCTCAAAACAACTTATGGCCATAAAGTGTAGAGCTTATGTGACATCCCCAAAATCTCGGCCAGAAAAGACCGATTTTCATTTATGCTTTTAAATATTTTCAGAGTAAATCCTTTTGATTTGAAAGAGTTGCGGAATTTGTTCCCAAAACAAAACATGATAAAATAATATTTATCAAAGCATTTCATCAAGAGATGCATTTCATTATATAATCAAAACTCGGGATGTCATGTTCCGATACAGACCATAAAGCATAAACGATAAACATTACAAGTCATTCAACAAATATATACATATACAGACTTGTAAACAAAACAACAAGATGATCCATCCATCTTACGCCCTTGTGCCACTTCCTGTAATACAAATAAAACTGAGTGGGTCAGGCTTGGGAGCCTGGTGAGCATATAGGGTTTTCAACCCACAATAAATAAGTTATATTTAATTTCACCAACCAAACACTATCCCGATTACCCGTTCCCGTTATCCTCACTTTACGTCCCTAAAACAACTATCTCAAGGGACCTAATCTAGGATTTTCATCGGGACGGACATCACTGCGAAGGGGTTTCCTCAACAATAGATATCCTAAAGGCAACCATGAGGGGGATAGAGTACACCGGTGAACACATCGTTCACAACACCTACAGGTTATGAACCTGCTAGCGTTCCACTGGACTGTCTAGAAAGAGTCCGTGGTCGTTATCCATACTCCGCTGAATAACTAGATCAACAACAACAACAACATCGAGGCCTCTCATCTGTTTATTACACACCAACTATCTACCCATGTTCTACCCAACATATTAGTAGATAAAAATATACATTTGTATACATAGTTTAAAGAAAACCTGTATAGCATGCTTGAATCAACACATATATCACATAACAGATGAGGCACACACACACATAACACATATCTCATAAAGAAATAAGCAGATCTATAAGATAGAAGAGAGTGAATACTCATTCACACATACCACAACCAAATATATACACATAACACGTATTTTTATATAAAATACTTCGTATTATTGTATTAGAAGAAATAACTACACACTCACTTGATCAGAAGATGATCGGACAGCACTACGGCTTATAGAAGTAGTATTCCTCAGCAGATCTGGAAGATCTCCTCGAAAATCGAACTTCTCGCGGGCAGAGCTTCGACTCGGGAACCGCGCTTCTCGGGATCTTCGGGGTCTCGGGACTTGCCTCGGGGCTAGAGTATGATACCGGGGCTTCGGGGTAGCTTCGGCACGAAAAACGATGCAAAAGACTAGAGAGAAGAGAAGAAATTGAACAAGAAATGAGGCTGCCTTCGGATCCTTTATATAGAGGCTGGAGCCTCGGAGTACGCGGGGCGTACAGGCGTACGCAGCGCGTACGCGTCCGAAATCGTCACTGCATGCGTCATCCGAAGTGTCGACACTATGCGGAGTACGCGATAGCGTACTCACGTACGCGGGGCGTACGTCGGATCGGACTGATGACCCGGCTTCGGATAATGCCTCCAATTTTGATTTAAAAATAAATACAAAATGATTAATAAACTTCGGAAATTCATAACTTCTTCATACGAACTCCGTTTTCGACGTTCTTTATATCCACGGAAAGGTGAGACCATGCTCTACGACTTTCGTTTAGACTCCGTCGGCTAATTTTGACTTTATTTTTATTAATTATTTTTAATAGGCCGCGACAGAAACTTTCGTTATAAATTCATAACTTCTTCGTTTGACGTCCGTTCTCGCCTAACTTTTTATCACTTCGATACCAACAACGAGATCTTCGATTCTCATTTAGATTGCTTCGGCTAACAACCGCTCGATCTTAATTCGAGTATTTCAGGCTGTATACCGCTAAGCCGGAACTTCGATAAATCATAACTTCCTCATACGAAGTCAGATTTGGGCGTTCTATATATATTCGGAAACCTCGTTTCAACTACTACAACATAGATCAAAGATATTAAGTTTATTTTACACTTAAATTTTGACGCTTATTTTTATTCTTAATTAATCAGACCACATAATTAAGCAATTAATCACAAAACACATAATACTCAAATAATAAAATCTTATTATTTCAAAACGGGTTACAAAGGTTAACCTAGACTATTATATTGCTAAATATGGCAAGCCCGGAAACACAGGCGTTACAATTCTCTCCACCTTAGAATGATTCCGTCCCCGGAATCACACATCAACAAACAAATGCGGATAGCGACCCATCATGTCACTCTCCGTCTCCCAGGTGAGATTCGGCCCATTCGTGTGTTTCCATCGGACAAGCACTAACCCAACCATCTTGCGTCACAATTTCTTAGTCTTTCGGTCAACAATTGCCTCTGGTTCTTCAATCAACCTTTTGTTCTCATCAATTCTCAATTCAGAAATTGGAATTATGTCGGGAACTTCTCCCGTGAACTTCCTCAAATAACACACATGAAAAGTGTTGTGAATTCCATCCAGTTCTTCGGGTAATTCGAGCTTGTAAGCTTGGTTCCCAATCCTCTGAAGAACTTTAAACGGTCCAATAAACCTTGGACTCAACTTTCCCCTTTTACCAAATCTTATAAGTCCCTTCCACGGCGAGACTTTAAGCAAAACCAAATCTCCAACTTCAAAAGTCATCGGTCTTCGCTTTTTGTCAGCATAGCTCTTTTGACGATCCTGAGCCGCTAACATTCTTTCCCTAATTATTTTCAACTTTTCAGCAGTTTGATGAACCAACTCCGGTCCCATAAACTGCTTTTCCCCAGCCTCAAGCCAACAAGACGGCGTACGACACTTCTGTCCATACAAAGCTTGGTAAGGTGCCATCTTAATGCTCGAGTGGAAACTATTATTATAGGAAAATTCTACCAACGGTAAATGTTCATCCCAATTACCTAGGAATTCCAGAGTACATGCTCTCAGCATATCTTCAAGTGTTTGTATCGTTCGTTCGCTCTGACCATCAGTCTGCGGATGGTAAGCTGTACTTAAACACAACTTGGTACCCAATTCCTCTTGTAGACTTTTCCAAAACCTCGATGTGAAACGGCTATCACGATCCGACACAATCGTTAACGGAACACCGTGAAGCCTCACAATTTCCTTCACGTAAGAATTCGCAAGCTTCTCCATAGACCATTTCTCCCTGGCCGCTATAAAATGCGCACTCTTAGTGAATCGATCAACGACCACCCAAATCATGTCGTGACCATTCTTTGTTCTGGGCAGTTTAGTGACAAAATCCATAGCAATGTCTTCCCACTTACCCATAGGCACAGGCAAAGGTTCTAAACTCCCGTACGGTTTCTGATGTTGTGTCTTGACTCTCGCACAAGTCACACACTCGGCCACATACTTTGCAACATCAAGCTTCATCGTCGGCCACCAGTAGTAGGGTTTCAGGTCCCTATACATTTTAGTGCTACCCGGATGAATCGAGTACATGGTCTTGTGAGCTTCTTCCATCAGAAGATCTCTGACTCCTCCTGTCTTAGGTATCCAAATCCGATCTTGGAACACCTTCAGTCCATGACTGTTTACACCGAACACCAACGTTTTGCCCAAACGTTCCTCCTTTCTGTCATTCTTCTCAGAAGCTTCGCTCTGAGCTTTCTTTATACTTTCCAAAATAGTTGAGACAACTTCAATTCTCAACGCTCTTGGCCTTTTCCTTTCGGGATTGACTTTCCGACTGAGAGCATCAGCAACAACATTAGCTTTACCGGGGTGGTAAAGTATCTCGCAGTCATAGTCTTTAAGTAATTCTAGCCAGCGTCGTTGCCTCATATTCAATTCTTTCTGATTAAAGAGGTATTGGAGACTCTTATGATCAGTGAAAAGTTTGCACTTCGTGCCATAGAGGTAATGCCTCCATATTTTCAGAGCGAAAACTACCGCTGCCAACTCCAAATCATGAGTCGGGTAGTTCTTTTCATGCTCTTTCAGCTGTCGAGACGCATATGCTATCACCTTCTCTCTTTGGGTCAAAACACAACCCAAACCAACACCAGACGCATCGCTATAGACAGCGAAGTCTTCAACTCCATCGGGTAGAGAAAGTATCGGTGCCTCGCATAGCTTCTCCTTTAGCTTCTCAAATGCTTCCTTATGCTTCTCACCCCAAGCATAAGTAGCTCCTTTGTGGGTCAAAGCTGACAATGGACTAGCGATCGAAGAAAAGCCTTGGATAAACCTTCGGTAATATCCAGCTAATCCTAAAAAGCTTCGAATCTCCGTGGGACTTTTCGGTTGTTCCCACTTCGTCACAGCTTCGATCTTTGCTGGATCAACCATTATCCCTTCTTGGTTGACCACGTGACCCAAGAATTGGACTTCACGAATCCAAAAATCACATTTGGAGAACTTAGCATACAACTTCTCCTTCTTCAGAACTTCCAACACTTCTCGCAAGTGTCTACCATGCTCCTCCTGGCTTTTCGAGTAAATCAGAATGTCGTCTATGAACACTATCACGGATTTATCAAGGAACGGGTTACAAACCCTATTCATCAAATCCATGAACGCTGCTGGAGCATTGGTTAGTCCAAACGACATAACCAAGAACTCGTAGTGTCCATATCTTGTTCTGAATGCAGTCTTCTCGATATCTTGCTCTCTTACTTTTAGCTGATGATATCCTGACCTAAGATCGATCTTCGAGAAATAACTCGAACCTTGCAATTGATCAAACAGGTCATCAATCCTCGGCAACGGATATCTATTCTTTATTGTTGCCTTGTTCAGCTCTCTGTAATCGATGCACATTCTCATACTTCCATCTTTCTTCTTTACAAATAACACCGGAGCTCCCCAGGGCGATGAACTAGGTCTAATGAAACCGTTGTCCAATAACTCCTGAAGTTGCATCATTAGCTCCTTCATCTCCGTCGGTGCTAATCGATAAGGTGCTTTTGCTATTGGTGTGGTTCCTGGTAACAAGTCTATTCTGAACTCCACTTGTCTATCAGGTGGTAATCCAGGAAGATCTTCGGGAAATACTTCCGGATAATCACACACCACTGGAATATTCTGCATCACCTTCTTTTCCTTCTTAGCATCAATCACGAATGCTAAATACGATGTACACCCCTTGGTCAAACATTTTCTGGCTTTCATCAATGAAATTATTCCAGAATTCACTCTGCGTTTATCTCCATACACCATAAACGAATCTTTCCCAGGCGGGTTTACTTTGACTATTTTCTTCTTGCATAAAATTTCGGCGTCGTTGGCGCTAAGCCAATCCATTCCCAATACGATGTCGAAACCATTAAGTTCGATAGGCAATAATTCCTCGTGGAACTTATTCCCATTCAGATCAATTAAGATGCTTTTCATGCGATAGCTAACAGGTACAAACTTGCCACTAGCAACTTCGACTAATAAAGCATTATCTAGTCTAACAACAGGCAAAGCTAGCTTTCTACCAAATTCATGCGATATAAAGGAGTAGTTGGCTCCAGAATCAAATAAAATTTGGGCAGGCAATTCGTTAACGAGAAAGGTACCTGAAGCGACATCAGCTTCATCTTTAGCAGCTTCCAGTGTCATCTGGAATGCTCTCGCCTTTGGCTTTGGTGGAATGTTGGGTCTAGCTGTCTCCTTCTTCTTCGGGCAGTCCCTCGACATATGACCCTCCTCACCACAACCATAGCAAACTTTCTTTGTGAGGGTACACTCATTGGCATAGTGCCCTGGCTTTCCACACTTGTAGCATGTGTTCGCCACCTCACATCTTCCATGATGCTTCTTCTTACATTTGTCGCACCATTTCGCTTCACCTCCACCTCCCCTCGAACCAGACTTCGAGAACTTGTTTTTCTTGTTGGATCCTGAAGTTCCATCGAACTTCCTCTTTTCTCCAACATCTATTCTTTCCAGACCCTTTTCCTCCTGCTGGGCCTCCACATTCTTAGCTGCACGAACAGCCGTTTTCAGAGTGGTTGCCATTTTGACTGTCGGACCAAAGTCAGCAGGCAGTCCGTTAGCAAACCTCTCAATCTTGGAGAGTTCCGTTGGCACTAGGTACGGAAACAACTTCATCTTCTCAGTAAATGCAGTAGCATAGTCATCTATGCTCATCTTCCCCTTCTTTAAGTTTTGAAACTCATTGTTCAGATCAATCAGATCTATCTCCGAACAATACTGCACCCTCAGCTGTTCCAAGAACTCCTCCCATGACATTTTCAGAGCTTCTCCTCGTGGCATAGTATCTGCCAACAACTTCCACCAACTCAAGACCCCAGTCTTCAGTTGTCTAACTGCAAAGACGGTCTTCTGCTTGTTGCTACAGTCGCAACTTTCAAATACCATCTCCATTTCGGAGATCCAATCCATTATCTCAACCGGCTTTGGGCTCCCAGAAAGACTTGGCGGTTTGGCGCCCAAGAAATTCTTGTACATACGCCCATCCTTGTTGTTTCTCCTTTCTGGATTGTTCCTTCGTTCCTCTTGGGTCCCAACTTGACTCACCATGCGACTATTGTTCCCTTCCTCCGATTGCTCGGGAATTAATTCAGGTTCCTCAATAGGTATGATAGGTTCATCCCTATTATTATGCAACATTTGTCGCATCTCCTCCCTTTGTTCGGCTAGCATAGCCCGAATCATGGCTTGCACCGCAGCCATTGTTATTGGTTCTGGTGCTGCTGCTACAACAGGTATTTGCTCAATCACTGGCGGTTGATTCCTGTTTTCATCCGCGTTTCCAACGCCACTCCTTGTTCTCACCATTTTGATCTACACACCGAATACGGTGAAATTAGATCCTCATTCATGATAGATATTCAAATCATCCTTATCACTCCGAAACGTTACATGCTAGTTCCAATAACGTAGGCATACGCTTAGAATCCTACACACATAAGGTTTCCAGATCCGGTCGGCAACAGACCGTAGATCCGAACAAATAATATCATATATGGCAACATATAACATTTAGCACATAAAGCATTTTAGGCAACTTTCCTAAAATAAACTAGTGCTCGTGTCTAAAATCCAACAGACACACATCTCAAAATTCCACTTAGCATTCTAAGTTTAAGTCTAGAAATCCTACAATTTCCTAGTTCGCTTAAACTAATGCTCTGATACCAACTGTGACATCCCCAAAATCTCGGCCAGAAAAGACCGATTTTCATTTATGCTTTTAAATATTTTCAGAGTAAATCCTTTTGATTTGAAAGAGTTGCGGAATTTGTTCCCAAAACAAAACATGATAAAATAATATTTATCAAAGCATTTCATCAAGAGATGCATTTCATTATATAATCAAAACTCGGGATGTCATGTTCCGATACAGACCATAAAGCATAAACGATAAACATTACAAGTCATTCAACAAATATATACATATACAGACTTGTAAACAAAACAACAAGATGATCCATCCATCTTACGCCCTTGTGCCACTTCCTGTAATACAAATAAAACTGAGTGGGTCAGGCTTGGGAGCCTGGTGAGCATATAGGGTTTTCAACCCACAATAAATAAGTTATATTTAATTTCACCAACCAAACACTATCCCGATTACCCGTTCCCGTTATCCTCACTTTACGTCCCTAAAACAACTATCTCAAGGGACCTAATCTAGGATTTTCATCGGGACGGACATCACTGCGAAGGGGTTTCCTCAACAATAGATATCCTAAAGGCAACCATGAGGGGGATAGAGTACACCGGTGAACACATCGTTCACAACACCTACAGGTTATGAACCTGCTAGCGTTCCACTGGACTGTCTAGAAAGAGTCCGTGGTCGTTATCCATACTCCGCTGAATAACTAGATCAACAACAACAACAACATCGAGGCCTCTCATCTGTTTATTACACACCAACTATCTACCCATGTTCTACCCAACATATTAGTAGATAAAAATATACATTTGTATACATAGTTTAAAGAAAACCTGTATAGCATGCTTGAATCAACACATATATCACATAACAGATGAGGCACACACACACATAACACATATCTCATAAAGAAATAAGCAGATCTATAAGATAGAAGAGAGTGAATACTCATTCACACATACCACAACCAAATATATACACATAACACGTATTTTTATATAAAATACTTCGTATTATTGTATTAGAAGAAATAACTACACACTCACTTGATCAGAAGACGATCGGACAGCACTACGGCTTATAGAAGTAGTATTCCTCAGCAGATCTGGAAGATCTCCTCGAAAATCGAACTTCTCGCGGGCAGAGCTTCGACTCGGGAACCGCGCTTCTCGGGATCTTCGGGGTCTCGGGACTTGCCTCGGGGCTAGAGTATGATACCGGGGCTTCGGGGTAGCTTCGGCACGAAAAACGATGCAAAAGACTAGAGAGAAGAGAAGAAATTGAACAAGAAATGAGGCTGCCTTCGGATCCTTTATATAGAGGCTGGAGCCTCGGAGTACGCGGGGCGTACAGGCGTACGCAGCGCGTACGCGTCCGAAATCGTCACTGCATGCGTCATCCGAAGTGTCGACACTATGCGGAGTACGCGATAGCGTACTCACGTACGCGGGGCGTACGTCGGATCGGACTGATGACCCGGCTTCGGATAATGCCTCCAATTTTGATTTAAAAATAAATACAAAATGATTAATAAACTTCGGAAATTCATAACTTCTTCATACGAACTCCGTTTTCGACGTTCTTTATATCCACGGAAAGGTGAGACCATGCTCTACGACTTTCGTTTAGACTCCGTCGGCTAATTTTGACTTTATTTTTATTAATTATTTTTAATAGGCCGCGACAGAAACTTTCGTTATAAATTCATAACTTCTTCGTTTGACGTCCGTTCTCGCCTAACTTTTTATCACTTCGATACCAACAACGAGATCTTCGATTCTCATTTAGATTGCTTCGGCTAACAACCGCTCGATCTTAATTCGAGTATTTCAGGCTGTATACCGCTAAGCCGGAACTTCGATAAATCATAACTTCCTCATACGAAGTCAGATTTGGGCGTTCTATATATATTCGGAAACCTCGTTTCAACTACTACAACATAGATCAAAGATATTAAGTTTATTTTACACTTAAATTTTGACGCTTATTTTTATTCTTAATTAATCAGACCACATAATTAAGCAATTAATCACAAAACACATAATACTCAAATAATAAAATCTTATTATTTCAAAACGGGTTACAAAGGTTAACCTAGACTATTATATTGCTAAATATGGCAAGCCCGGAAACACAGGCGTTACAGCTTACGACCATAAACCCTTGACTTTACTGCCATAAACAACTTGGGTAATGGTCATGAAAACCGTAAACTCCAAAGGAGTTTATCCTTGAACCCCAAACACTCTAGCCTTGCCCTACAAACACTTGGATGCAACCCTTGTGATCTTTAACACTTGAAACAAAGTGTTTTCATGTACTAGAGTGTCCCAACTTAATTTATTCGTTATAAATTGGCTAATTAGTTATATATATGTTTATTATATGATAACTAGGCTCGGGTGTGTGTACAAATCTCCATTTGTCACCTAGCACCGTATCCGACACTTCAAACCAATCCGCTCACTGCAAGTGAGTTCATACCCCTTTAACTAACCTTTGAAATACTTTTAAATGTTTTAAATTCCTTATGGGGGGAATACAAGTTGAACCATGTTAGTTATTAGATCAATCACATGTGATTAATAACCAACATGCAAATAGATTTTTCATGCTTTAAACTGTTTTATCAAGCAAATGAATTTAAACTGTTATCAAACTATTTTACATGTTTTTAAACATATATATTGTTATAAACCATGTCTACTACATATATAGTTATATAAATACGGTTTGAAGGATATAGGAGAAATAACCCCCTTTACTTCCTGTCCTCGTTGGGTTGTGGTCCTAAAGCATCCGGTTGTTTGTCCGAATGTCGTTGAATCCTTACTTATATATTATGTGTATACGTATAAGACATAAAGATTTATGTCTCAGCTTAGTACATTCAGTCATTTATCAATTTTACTAATAAACTATAATTGGTATAGTTTAGGGATATACTACTTACTACTTTTAGTTCCACAAATCATACAAGAAGTCAGTTCATTCATGAGTCAGTACTTATTACTATCAGAACATATACATTATACTAGAATTAGAACATGTACATTATAGTAGAATGAGAACATATACAACTATACTAGAAAGAGAACATATACAACGATACTAGGACAAGTGAGAATACATTACATATACATGAATACATTAACACAAATGTGATCCACTGTATCGGAACATGCCTTCAATGTCATGGCCTGATTTGTAGCCAGAGTCTCTTGGAGGGAGAACGTGAGTTTGCGTATAGATCTATATTGGATTGACTATCCTACACCTTGCTGCTAGCAACAGCCGGACCTGCAGGTCTGCGGGTGCCAAACGTCATACCTTTTTACGACCTACGTTGTCGTGTTACATAGTCGATAGTATGGTACAATAAATCACCTAATACCTTGATATAAATCTGGTTTAAGGTATATAGTACAATAGTAGTTCCTATAATGCAACACTACAATAGTACATTAATTTACCCCTTTACATATATTTAGTGATCATTTCACTTAAACATTAATGTACAAACTATATTTTTATAATGATAGTTATACTTGGGAAAATTACACGCTTTTACAAGAAACGAACATACAAAACAGTTACGCCTTGGTAGAAGGTTACTTCTAATAGGATATATAGGATTTTCTAAGAGATTCAAACTTTTACAAACACTTACAAACATTCATTTACTTTTATTAAAAATGTTTACAAACTCATACTTCAAAATCACGTTCAAACATTTTGATACTAACACCGACACTAAAATACGTATGAACTCACCAACTTTAATGTTGATAAACTCTTTTAAAATAACTTATATTCTCAGGTCATCAGTAGACAGGTATCGAGGCCAGCTTTTGAGAAGATGGAGCGCATTCAAGACTTATCTTATTATTTTGATTTACATTTTTGTGTCTATAACTGTACAGAACACGATTGTATGAAAATTATATATTTAATACAATGGATAATGTTGTTTGCTTGGTTGCTATTATACTGTGTTGTGATACTTTACATGAGATCCTCCGCCCCAGAACGTTTCCGCCGTTCTCGGTTTTGGGGTGTGACAGAAAGCTCACCGCACTCAGTCGATTCATCTCGAAATCAGCTGAGAAGGCCATGCCACTCTTTCACATGCTTAAGGGATGCATTGAGAAAAGAAACTTTCAATGGACAACGGCAGTATAGGCGACCCTCCAGCAAATCAAAGAAACTTTACATAAGCTATCCACGTTGGCAAGCCCTATCCCGGGCGAGACGTTGGAGGTATACCTTTCAACCTCGGCCAAAGCCATATCATCTGTGCTTGTCGTAGAAAGGGAATGAGAACAAAGGCCAGTTTATTATGTCAGTCAGGCAGTACAGGGTCCCGAAATGAACTACCCCACCCTTGAAAAGTTGATGCTCGCGCTTAACTACGCTGCACGACGACTAAGGTGCTATTTTCAAGCACATCAGATCGAAGTCTTAACAAATTGCCCGATCAAACAAATATGGCTCAAGTCGGAGACCTCGGGTTGACTCGCATAATAAGGGATCGAGTTGGGTGAGCATGAGATCAGTTACTGCCCACAAACAAGCATCAAGGGCTAGGCACTTGCATACTTTTTTGTCGAAATCCCCCGAGGGAGAAGGCATGACCCAAGAAGAAGTACCCGTGACAGAGAAAACCCTAAAGGATAGCCGGAAATAGACGCTATATACGGATGGGGCATCTGGCAGAGAAGGCTTAGGGGCAGGTCTGATCCTAACTAGCCCGAAAGGAGAGGAGGTCACGTATGCTCTCCGGTTCGACTTCTACACCCCAAACAATGAAGCGGAGCACGAAGCCTTACTCGCCGGTTTATGCTTGGCCAAATAGATGGGGGGGGGGGGGGCAGAAGCAGTAACAGCATTAACAGTTTCGAGGCTGGCCGCCAACCAAATTAATGGGAGCTTCGAGGAAATGGACAAATGGATGGAGAAATACGTGAAGATAGCGCAATGGCTTGCAAAATCCTTTAGGGAATTTACGATCAAGCGAATACTAAGAAGCGAAAACAGGAGGGCGGACGCCTTGAGCAAACTGGCATCAACATGCTTCGACCACTTATCCAAGAAGGTCCTAGTAGAGGTACTTAAGGAGAGAAGTATATACGAACGACAGGTGAATGCCTTAACAATGGCTAGGCACACATGGATGACCCTGCTGATTGAATACCTACAACAAGACATTTTGCCAGGCGGCCATGAAGAAGCTAGGAAGGTGCGTATAAAGGCACCCTCATACGCGATTGTGAACGGGGAACTATACTGGAAAGGGTTCACAATGCCTTGGTTAAGGTGTGCGGACGAAGCCAGGGGAAGAGAAGCACTCCAGGAGCTGCATGCTGGCCAGCCAGGCGCACACGAGGGGGCGTGCGCTCTACCAGGAATAGTACTCTACATAGGAATTTACTGGCCCACTATACATCAAGACGCGGTAGAATTAACAAAGATGTGCGTGGAATGCCAAGCGTATTCCCCAGTCCAAAGAACCCCCCTGGTTCCCCTGAGAAACATATCCAACCCATGGCCATTCTATCAATGGGGGATAGACATCGTGGGACAATTCCTAGAAGCTCCAGGGAAACTTAAGTACTTGGTGGTCGTGGTGGATTACTTCACAAAATGGATTAAGGTTGAGCCATTAGCGTGCATATCAGGAAGACAGATAATCCAATTCGTATGGACAAACATACTGACTAGATTCAGAATGCCCAAGACACTCATCAGCGGTAACAGGCTGTAGTTCACCGAAAATCCATTTAGAGATTGGTGTGCTAGTAAAGGGATCACCAAGCGGTTTACGTCGGTAGCACACCACCATACAATTGGGCAAACAGAAGTATCCAATCAAACAATCATAAACAGAATCAAGAAACGACTAGGGAAAGCTAAAGGGAACTGGGCCGAGGAGTTGCCAATAGTGCGATTGGTCATACCACACAACACCAAGAACAGGCACGCAAGAAACCCTGTTTAGCCTGACATACAAGGCGGAGGAGATGCTCCCGGTAGAATTGACAATAGGCAGTTTGAGGACAATCCATGCTGAGAAGGAAACTAACTCCCAAGACTTGAGGCTAAGTCTAGACCTCCTTAAAGAGCAGCGAGAACGGTCAGGTGTACGACAGGCCGCGTACAAGCATGCTGTAGAGAAATATTACAAGCAAAGAGTCAGGGAGAAAGCTTTCAAAGTAGGAGAATATGTGTTAAGGCGGAATGAGGCAAGTCCAGCCCAACCACAAGGCAAACTAGCCCCGCATAGGAAGGGCCATATAAGATCATCAAGGCAAATCGCAGCGGAGCATATGTGCTGGAAACAATGGAAGGGAGAGAAATCCCAAGGACCTGGAATGCAAGGAACTTAAGGAAATTTTACTTATGACAAGCCCTACTAGGTCAGATGCGCAATACCAAAGAGTCAAAATGCCCGGACAAGCAACTCTGCTTAGCGCTCAAAGATCGGCAAGTCTAGACTCCTCCACTTAACATGTCAAGGGTAGATTATATAATCATCGTGCTCGACACAATACTTAGTGTATTAAAAAGCAAGTTCTGCAGGCTTAAATACTTAGTGTATTAAGCGCAAACTATCATACTTAGTGTATTGATGGATAAATACTTAGTGTATTAAGAGCAAACTATCATACTTAGTGTATTGATGATTAAATACTTAGTGTATTAAGAACAAACTTTCATACTCGGTGTATTGATAATCAAATACTTAGTGTATTAAGAACAACAACCCTCATACTCAACGTATTGAGGCAGAATACTTAGAGTATTAAATGCACCAATATACTAATGATTAGTAAGCGCGAAACATTTGTACTCAGTGTACTAATCTTGAATCAACATGAAAACACTAAGAGCGTTTAGAGCAATACAAAAACAAAACCAATGTATATGAAACAAACATGTCTAAGCACAACACAACCTAAGGGCCACAACAGCAATACAAAACAAAAAAGGGTCAACCAAGCCAAACCCACGAAGTGTCTAGTCAAACAACAAGAAACAAGTAAATAAAAGATTTTCACGCCCCCGAAGGGGTAGCACATGGTGCAGGAGCGCCTTTACCACCGACACATTCACCATCTTCCTTAGTACCACCAACATGTCCACCACCACCACTGCCAACTCCACCAGCAGACTCACCGCCACCACCACAACCAACCTCACCAACATGCTCCACACCAATATCTTCACTGCCAACATCATCACCAAGCCCATTAACAACGTTACTAATATGTCCACCACTTCCAGCGCCTCCATCACCATCACCAACCAAATCGTCAACATTAACCCTAGCACTAAGGTCACCCACAACGTCGACTTCCACACCTTCAGGAGTACATTCATAACTCATGAAAGAACAAAGCTCCCGGACCCCTAGATATCCAAATCCCCCAACCCAAATAAAGATGCATGATCCATACTAGCGAACACCAGTAAAGCCTCATTTACACTGACAACAGGACTAGGATGGGGGACATTAGCACCAGGATTAACAGATTCAGAGCCCACTCCAATAACCAAGGCATTGCGACCGGATTCCACCCCAACAACGAAAACGGAATGGCGGATGAGACTCACAACACTTGTAAAATCTGGATGCTCAATCAGCTTGTCCACAATACGCACCAAACCCACATGCAAGAGTCAGTCCAAATCGCGCTGGGTAGCCTCAGCACCTGCTTGAACAGCAACAATCCGCCTGTCGCGATCAACCACATCGCGCTCCAAACTCTCAACTTGAATCATCAATCCTTCATTTATTTGAGTCAGGGAATCCACCTTCACCTCCAGGACAAACCTGATTTCAACCGCAGCAGTCTTCTCAGCGGCAAGCAGCTCACACTTCTGCTCCATAACCTGTATGTCACTACCAAGCTCAGATACTTGGTGCTTTAACCCAGCTTCATGAGAATCACACCTAGAATGAGCAGTCTCTTTTTCACTGAGCAGCTGAATAGGCCGAGCACCTGAAACAAGGTAAAACATTGTCTGTGCAGCGGCGTAATACATGTTATGAGAAAGAGCGAAACTACCCATGGCCTCCACGTCAGCAATTGCAGAGGGAGGAAACGTGTGCCGGGAAAATTCCATTGCGTTAGTAGGAACAGAAAGGCGGGACTCATCGTTGAGATTCCAAACAGGGATAAAAGTAGGATGCCCAGAAGATACCCCACCAGTTCCCCCAAGAGAAGCTGAGGCCTACTCCACATTACCAGAATATTTAAGCAAGGGAGAGTCAGGAAAAACTTGAGGAATAGCTAAAATAGGAACATTGGGCTACTCAGACGCCCCTTGGTTCCCTATGGACTATTAAACATTGTCATCGGGTATCATGACAATCGTCGCCGATGTTGAGGATATCGAACTCAGAAGGCGGGCGAAGCCACACCTCGTCTGAACCCGTTTAGAAATGTTCGATGCACCGGTAACCGCCTCACCCATAGCTAATATGGCTTTCCTCTTGGACTACATATGGCGGACGTCAGAGATAATACCGTATTTGCTATCCTCCTCTACATCAGCCAAACTGGAGTAAGTGCCACGTGGGGGTACGACGGTTGAAATTGGGAAAGCGGCCAAAGCATTCCTCCTAACTGATGACGACGTCTCGCTGACCACAGGAGGAGTAGAGGCAGTAGTAGTCACGGTAAGCTGGTCAAGGCATCACGATGGAGGAAGACGATCGACCAAATCCAACTCTCGGTGCTCCAGCTTCCCTCCGTAGAGCTTTCGAAGCACCTCATCCATGGACAAGGACGATTCAACACCTGGAACCAGCGAAACACGGAAGGAAACACATAACCAACATATATGGATAAAGCAAACTAAAACTCGAACCCTAAAAGAGGAAGGGTGGAGATAATACAAGCACTTACCATCGACGATGCTTTAGAAGACTGCCATCTTCCCATGCCGCCTCTAGGACGGGCTCATTCCCACGCCAGCCAACAGAGCCTCAAAATAGTCCTCAGGAGTGACTAGGCTTTTCTTCAAGAGGTCAGCGACACCTTGGTTGTGCGGGAACAGGTTGGCAGTAGTTTCGGCAAAGGAGTTAGCACGATACCGTCCATTACCTGCCAAACCACGATTCACCCACGACCACTTATCTTCCCTATTATTCGGGGTCCTTCCATCGGGAACCAGGGTATGCCCCCCTTGCTGAACGGAGAAAGTGCACTTATCACCAGTGCAACAGAACCTGAAGAAGTACTTAAAGACGAAATAGTCAAGGAGAATGCCATTTGCGCGACATATCATCTCAAATGCCATTACCTTGTTCACGGTGTTTGGAGTTAACATCTGGATGCTACAACCATCCTTCTGTAGGACCTCCTCCTGGAAATTGGTGAGTGGGAGGCATAGTCTAACATCAAGGGTTTTTAGATAGACCCCCATTTTTCTAGTAGCAGGGGACATGATGGATGAACCATGTGATGGGAAATCGACTCCATCCACTGAAGAGAGAGACCATACATCTCCGTTAGGAACTTGTATTCAACTTCAGTAGGAAGGGTTCCAGAGGGATCAACCATCGAAGAAAAGAGGAAAAAGAAACCTGGAAGAAAGAAGAACATAGGAGATAAAGTGTGATGGAAAAGGAGAAGAACGACGATAAGTGTTCTTATATAAGAACAAAAAAGGCGGGATATTCAAAATCCCTAATAAACTGACGTAACCGCTAGCCATGATGAGCGGTCACGTCACCACTAAAAATCGAAACGGCGGGCGAACATAAAATAGACATGTATAGAGCAATTAAGTCCAGAATGTTGTAGCTAGTGCAACAACGCTATGTCTACCGGAATGGGGGACTTGATAATGTGCCCTAGCCAACACGAAAGAGTCGCGCCCAGCTTAGAAGGCTGGCATACCTGGCACACCAGACCCAGCGGGCTTAGCTCCCGCCAGAGCCCCTAAGGGTAGGGCGCTCTGGAAAAAGGATAAGCACTCGCCATGGGCGCCTTTGCAAGAGGATCGCGCCCGCCAAAGGCGCCCTCAGCACCAAGACAAATGATACGGTCAGGTGACAAAGCAAGGGATCAGAGCATTATCGGCAGGACCAATGGCAACGATCTGATAGATAGAGGAGCACGATCCTCCAATCAGCGCCCCGGATCCTGTCGGCCCAGGTGATCCTATCTCGTACGGAAGAGCAGGATCGCTGAGTATAAAAGGGGAATGCTCACGACCCCAGATGGTAACTCGTCTTCCCTAAGAAAAACCAAAATACACTCACTCAACTCTACTGACTTGACCATCAGAGCGTCTTTCCAGGAGCCTCCTCGTGGGAAACGACTAACGACCTTCTTTCTCTGTGATCTTGTAGGAGCAACTCAAGAACTGTTGCCAAAATCAAGTGAGCATTAGGGCAAGGTCGCATCATTCCATTTACTGTCCGTCGAACAAGAAATGATAATGAAGCTTCAGGAATATCTCGCTACTGAAAACACACTCATTGATACGTTGGCTCAAAAAACTGAAAAAGTTAAGGTTCTCTTTATCAAGCTCAGTTACACAACAAAGCATCTGGATCACATGGAATCCGAGAAAGCAGTATTCTGAAGCTTTGTATCCGACATAAATCTGTACTTGCATAATCTTATTGAAAGTCATGATTCAATGCTTAGGTTTAGCTCGCTAGCACCTCTCGAAAAAACTCAGGCCTATCTTTGCCATGCTCAATCAACTACAGGGTGTTTCGGCAAGCAGTATTGTTCTAAAACTGGGGGAGAAGTTGTTAAAGAAAAAGAACAACCTAAGCCTCAGGAACCCATGCCACAGGTTAAGAAGCCTACTGATGAACAACATGAGGATAAACCAAAGATAGATCCGGAGGTTAATGAAACTTCGGGATTTAAAGGAAAAGAAAAGCTGGTAGATGATGACGATGAAATTGAAGATGAATTTTATGAAGGAGAAAAAGTGACAAGAAAGAGTCGTGACAAGGTGCTTGATGATCTTATGACTCTTCGCCAAGAATTAGAAGCTAAAGAAGCTGAAGAAGAAGTTGCGAAAGTTACTCTTGTAACTCGGCATACCCTTTTTTCCTACATGGACATTAGAGCGAATTCAGAAAGAAGCAATGGATGATCTAAGCGCTCATTAGTTAGAGTCGTCGGTATCTTTTGAGCTGGATAATACAGTTGAATCTCAGATTAACTTTGCACTGACTCCGATAGCTTTCCTATTCCGAGGATTTGCTCATATTGAGAAGTGTCCTCTTTCGGATTACGATGTTAACGTCATGCTTTTTAATTTTTTTATCAAGTATGGTCAACCTCAGTACAAGATTTGGAATTTGAAGAGGCATGAAACTTAGCTGCTTCAAGAACTTAGGAATGGGCTTGATATGCGTACTGAAGGATGGGTCATAAGCTAGTAAACTATAGTCTCAAGTTAGAACTTATGAGAATGTAAACTATTGGGTGTGTTTTTTTCATGTATTCATTTTGAATAGAAAGGGTTCAATCCTTAGTGATACCTTGATATTCGAATATTTATAATGAATAATATACTAATGGTAAATTCAATCGTCATGACATTTCATTTACGCATCGGTTTGTTTTTGTTATGTTTTCTTTTTTAGTTAATCAAGAATACACTTAAATGGGGGGTGGTGAATTGTTTCACTAATTGTATTTAAATGTAATGGATTGACTTGTTGACCAAAAAAAATCTTGATAAATATTAAAGAAGTAAGGAAGGTGTGAAGTGCCCACTTGTTTAAGTTATTCAAGATTCAAAGTAGACTGTCATTTAGGGGCGAAGCCCCTGAACGAATGGGGGTCCGGAGGCAGCGCCCCTAGGAGTGGGGTCGAAGGGGTGGTATCCCTGGCGAGCTCTAAGGGGCAGAGCCCTTGGCTGGGGTTAAGCTGCCAGGTCAGCGCCAATTTTTTTTCTTTGGATTATATTGTGATTTTAAAAATGCATTAGAAATCTAAATTCTTGAATATTAAACCCGGTTTTTACTTTATTTTGACCCTTTTAGAAAACCTAGATTTGTGACAGTTTCTAACTGTTACAAAATGCCTTGTGGAAGTTTAGACAGTTTTAGGACATAAAATTGTTGGTGACAGTTTTCATACATCTAAGAGTTATTCTATTTTGGTCATATCTAGTTGGTACATGAAAATCGTACTACACATTCTCTGTTCTTGTTCTCTTATTTTTCTAAGTCTTATCCAATTGAGGATTTGGGAGTACCACCCAAATACTTCATGTTGGTAGTGTATGAGATGATTCTTAGAATTCCAAGTGGCATTCTTACCCCAAATTTGTAACAATTACTTACTTGAGCTCGAGTTAATTGCAAGCATCACATCCATATTTCCTTTTAAGAAAAACCTTTTAGAATACATTTTTTAAAAGTTTTTGTCAGCTCACAGTTTGTTTTCAGATGCACCCATTACTAGCCCGAATCCCTCAAACCAAGGCTCAGATACCAACATGTAATGTCTCAAATTCGAAGGTAAAAATTTTCATTTAAATAAAACAAATCAACTCATTTTCATTCCAAAATAGGTAAGTAAACATTACATGAGTTTGATGATACCAAAAGCCAAATATCATAGTTTTGAATAATGATATGGAATCAGAAAATGCAGAAGTCTCTAGTGTGTGGGTTGAAATCAAGTAATGCCCTTTCCGTTGGTATCAAAATAACCTGAAACAATTGAAGCTTCAAACCATAATCACGAAGCTTAGCGAGTTCTCCAAAAATACAACATAAAGTATAGAAAATGGGTCCAACCCTGAATAATCGGCTCCACCCCGCATATTAGGCCCTACGCAGGAAACATACAAATATTCAAGTAAGAGTCAAAAAGATAACAAGCATACTTTGACACGTCGTGTCCTCTATAGTATAGTGAGAAGACTCACCTCTTAGATAAATGGGATAATCATAACTGCTTACGAATAATGTAAAGACCGGTCTCACAAACAACATATACATTAAATAAAAGGTCAAACCTCAATTTATTACCTTAAACCCTAAAGTTTAACCTATGGTCAAAATTAGTGAAAAGTTTAAAAGTCAAAATTTGGTCAAACAGGAAGTCGTCACCCTCTTCTAGACCCTAACACCCACTATGTGACAAAATAGTCAGGTTCAACTCTAATACAAACATGCTTCAAGCTCTTCAGAGGGGCCCCGACTACCTCAAAAAGTACGCCCCGACGTCTTGGCTTAATCTAAAGGAATTTTTCGACTTAATCCATCAAGTGATGGCTCAAAGTTCTAAATCGGGTTATCATCAATGCATTAGCGAATAAAGTTTCCAAATTTATCCATTAAGATATTCCAATCATGCAAGTTCTAAACTTTAATACTTAAAAATGACCTAAAGGACAAAATAACTTGCATGTCTCAATGGGAAAGCAAAAGGTCTTAATTTTATTAATCCAAAAGGTCCAAAGGATAAACCATAGTGCTTATAATGTGATGGAGTTCACTCAACTTAACACAAGAAAAATGTACCAAAAAGTGAAAAAATCAACATATAACAATATCTAGCAAACTAAAGGGAAAAATATAAACTCATACTCACAGAGATCCAAAAATGGAGTAAGTTTGTTGGATCTAGGCTTGGAACTTCCTTCAATGTAAAGATTATAACTTCTTGATCTTCATGCTTCGCACAAAAGAAGGAAAATAAGCTCTCAAATCAACAAACAATTGAAGAACAGGGGGAGAGGAGGTTAGGTTTTGCGTTTAAAGGGTGATGGAGTCTGAAAATGATCAAACCTTATGGGTTAATGACCTTTAAAAGGTCCTAAAACCCTAATAAACATGATTAACCCATGGAATGGGCTCCCAGACGCCCCTCTTAAATGCGCCTCAATGCCTCTGGGTAAAAAGCTCATATTTTCCAAATTTTCAAATTTCAGCAAAATACACAGAATAAAGCCAGATTGAATTAGTAACCGAATATACAGATGTTACAGTAGTTTTGAAAGCATTAATTCAAAGGATCATGCTTATGTGAAAGAATAATGTAGTGTTGAGAAAGAAGATAGTGGATGTGATAAAATGATGGTTAAAAGTGAGAGTTGTGATGATGTAATTCATTCCAGTTTTGTACAAAGATTAAATAAACATTGATTTGTCGAAAGTATAGTTTCAACATTGGTTTCTACTTTCGATATAGACACAATAAGTGCTACCAGTCACTAACTGTAGCATAGGTTATTAAGATCTAAGTCGTTATACTAATTCACATTTTGCCCTCTTACATGTCTTTTTCTATTGGTCTATTGTTAATCTACTTTGTTAGGTCCAGTTAAGTGTTGCGTCTTTGGGCTCGTTAGCTAGTCCAGTTTTGACTCTGGTATGGCCCTGTCCATCCGTGAGTTCTTTGTAGGGTTTATTATTTATAGATGCTTGCATGCATTCTTTAACGTAAGATTTGATAGAGATTTTAATAGCGTACAAGTGCTTATCTTTTGTAACCCTAAAATCCTCTACAGTGGAAGTTCTTCATCGAGCTCTGCTGAGGATTGAGTTAATAGAATCATTCGACTCATTCAGATCCATTCTTGTGTTTTTGTCTTACTGTTATTACTTTCTTGATTTGCCTGTTATAAAGATCTAATCGATCAAAGAGTTTTTTAAACTCATAAATTGGTATCAGAGCAGGAGGCTGTTTAATTCATACACATCTCTTCTGTGAAAGAAGTGATTAGGGGTATTCCGCATTAACTGATATTTATTGAGTCGTCACTCCATAATTGACGTATCTCATTATTTATTCGTTTGCCCTGATATTACATATTACAAGTCTGATCTTTCAAACAGGTTAAACGATCAAGCATGGACGATTCTCAATCTAATCCTATCAACATCTCAAACAGTATTGGATCAACAACAAAGATTCCTATGCTTTACACCCAGGATTACGAAGTTTGGGCGCATCATTTTAAAGACTATGTCATCGGATCTGAAGATAATGGGTATCTTATATGGGAAGCTATTGTCTCTGGACCATTTGCTCACTCAGGAACATCCATAATCATTAAAACTCAGAAAGAGTATAATGATCTGTTAAAAGATGTACAAGACGTTGCTCAAGATGAAAAGATTCGCTCTTCAATCTGACACGTTTAGGTTGGTGAGTTCCTGCAGTACCGCTAAAGAAATCTGGGATCGGCTGCGAGAGCTGTATTCCACAGATGAAGATTTGGAGCACTCTATTCAGACCTTGCTTTTGTCTGAGTTTGGAGAATTTAAGCAAAATTCCGATGAGACCATCACTCAGACGTTTGATCGCTTCAATCATCTTCTTAGCAAAATGATCAAACATGATATCGAAAGGAAGTTGATTGAACAGAAGGTCACCTTTTTGAATGGCTTAAGATCCGAATGGAGAGCAGTTGTGTCTACAGTTAAAGCTCATGAGCAGTTCAAGTCATATTCACTAGCAAAACTGGTGAGAATTCTGAAATCGCAAGAAAAGATTGTGATGCAAGAGAAGAGTGTGGTCTCAAACTTGGGGTCCTTGGCCCTCTTGTCTAAAGGAAAGAATGTAGTAGAAGATGAAGATCTGAACCTGGAGGACTATGATCATACTTCAGAAGATTATGCTATGATGGTGTCCAATCCAAAAAGGTTCATCAAGAAGAGGTTTCCTATCAATAAGAACCGAAATTGGCAGGGAAGCTACAGTTCAGAAAAGGTGAGGGAGGAGCCGAAGACTGAGGAACCAAAGAAAGAGGTGAAAGTTGAAGGAGATTCTGGTGTCAGTTGCTATTACTGTGGAGGAAAGAATCATTATGCCAAAGATTGTGTTCTGAAGAAAATGGCAGAGAAAGATGAAGAGGCTGTCTTGATGAAAAAGCTAGAAGAGATTAAGAGAAAGAAAGCTGCTACTAATCCTTCTATGAATGCTCTTATTGTACAGGGTTCGGCAGAGGATGACGAGTTTCGTGGCGTACAGGTGTGATCGACCGACTCAGAAGATTATGAGGTGAGAAAGCCTTCACATGGAAAGGCTTATGTCGCAAGAGGCGGTGAAAGCAGTGGAAAGTGTCTGGTGGTGACTGATGTATCTCACATAAGGGGATACAATACTGATGGTGGAAATGAGGACACCAAGGAGCGAGAGGACTTATGCTTCACAACAAAACCTCTCAGTGTGCAGATCAATGAACTTGATGAATTGATCAAGAAGGTACAATCTCTTTTTATTTCGTTCAAATTTCCACAGAAATCATATGAAAAGGAATTAAATAAGTTAAATTCAAGAATCTCAAATCTGGATAGTTGTTTAACTCAAACACGGGTCATCAATTCTAACCTAACTGACCAAATAAGCAGGGTGTCATCCAAGAGTGAGGAGCGAAGAATGTCGATTGAGCAGAAGGAGTCGGAGCTGATTAAGTCTAAGGATGAAAACATTTATTTACAAAGAGACAATTTGAAACTTTTAAAACAAAGAAATGTTTTTTGTTTGATTGCTAAAAGACTTTATGCTAACATTACTCAACTGCATCTGAATTTTGAAATAGGGCAGAAAACACATCGCATGATTTTACCCTTCCTTGAGTTTAAGGAGGATGAAATCGATGCTGAAGCATACAACTGTGAAAGTGTTGTATCGTCTGATGATGTTAATCCTACTTATATGTACGGTCTGGACAAAATAGAATCTTTCATAAAGTCCAAAGACCATAAGGACATGCTGAAAAATCTTTTGGATGAAAACGATAAGCTGAAACTAAGGACCGAAATAATACAAAAATTCGACTCATTGAGTGCCAATTTAAGTTCAGAAAATAAAATCGATGTTGAAAACGCATCTGAACTTAATGAGGACGATGATATGAGTGAAATTTCTATAGAGGATGTAGTCGACTGTTCTGAGTTTGTCAAGAGCAAACCCGAAAACCACAAAAATCTAATTTCTGAAAACTCTGTGGAGTTTGCTCGTTTGTCCCAAAATAAGTCCCCGATTCTTGAAGAAAAGGTTGTTGTGTACCAAAAGGTGAGAACAACACCAAATCAAGTATATAAGGTCACAGGAGTAACCGAGCATCAAACAGCCGAACTCACTGCCATAGTGAACGAAGATAACGCAGATGTCTGTGATGATTTTTTCTGGTCTGCTCCTATAGATAATGTCGACGAAACAGTTGGTCTGTCAGAGCGAACGTCCTGGAAAACCAAAGGAAGATATGTACCAGAGCCGCTGAACAAGCCTGACAACTTCGACGTACCAAGCACTAGTGGCACAAAAGAAATACCTGTAGAAGAAGTCACTTCCACAAGCGAAACATCATCTGTGAAAAGTGAACCGGCCGACAAGAAGCTGAAACAAAAGGCTAACATCCACAGACAGTCGAAACAAGTGAAAAATCAAAAGCAGCAGAGGAATCTGAGATGTAAAAAGAATCTCTCAGAGCGGAAGCAGTTTTGGCGATCTCAAAACGCCCATTTCTCCTATCATGATAAAAATTCAAAGCCAAAGAAAAAGACTTTCAGGCCGCATGAGGAACAGAACCGAAAGGACAGGTTCGGCTCAGAGAGCAACAACAACCGAAAAGACAGGTTCGATTCAGAGAGCAACAAAAACTGAAAGGACAGGTTCGGTTCAGAGAGCAACAACAACCGAAAGGACAGGTTCGGTCCCGAAAGCAACAGCTACCGAAGATCCAGGTTCGGTCCCTCTGATGACCATAAACAAAAGGGTCACTTAGAACCTCAAGTCATGAAAGACTCCCAGTCCAAATTCTCTCATTCTGATTCCTCTCATTCTCGATTCTTTTCTAAATCCTATTCTGTTCCTACACGAAACTCAAAGTCTTCAACGAATTTGAAAGGAAATTTGAAGATTTCCTCTGTCAAGATTATCGAAAGCAGTCTAAGGCCCAAACGCCAAAACCTGAAACCAAAACGACTGTAGCTAATTCTAACAAAATCAAAGTATACACTATTAAGAGGAAAGACAAAACAACATTAATAAAAAGAACATATCTTGTTGATGCTTCTCTTACTATTCCTGTTCCTGTGAAAGGCTCACGTGGACCCAAGAAACTTTCGGTTCCTAAATCTGCTTAATTTGTGCAGGTTATTAGTGACGAGCAGTACGACGAAGAATGGTACATTGACAGTGGCTGCTCACGTCACATGATAGGAAGGAAGTAAGAGCTAAGGGAGTTTCGATCTCTTCAAAATGGTGGGAATGTCAAGTTTGGCAACAACTCTTATGGAACGATAAAGGGTTATGGGATGATAACCAATGGAGACTTTACAATAAGAAAGGTAGCGTACGTTCAAGGGTTGCGGCACAATCTCATCAGTGTATCTCAACTGGTGGGCGGTACCGGTCTCAAGGTTTCATTCGACGATGAAGGTTCACAGATTATAGAGAAGAAATCAAACAAGGTCATTCTCAAATCAGACCGAAAATGCGAAATGTTTCCTCTCAATCTCAAACCAATCAAAGGAAATCCAACTATATGCCTTTTATCCAAAGCTCATTCTGACGAAAGCTGGTTGTGGCACCGAAGGCTCTCACATCTCAACTTCAAAGACATCAACAAGCTTGTCACAGGAGGTCATGTTAGGGGTCTCCCATTGCTTAAGTTTGATCGAGAACATTTGTGTGCTGCGTGTGAAATGGGGAAGCAAAGTCGTCAAAGTCACCCATCCATTATAAACACAAAAGTTGTTGAACCACTTGATTTGCTTCACATTGACTTGTGTGGTCCATCATCAATCGAAAGCATTGGTGGTAGCAAGTATATTCTTGTTATTGTTGATGATTTCTCACTTTTTACATGGGTGTTCTTTCTGAAGCACAAATCTGAGGCTACTCCTAAGCTAAAGATGTTCATCAAGCAGGTTGAAGTGCAACTGAGAAAAGTCGTTCGCAACATCAGGAGCGATAATGGACTGGAGTTCAAGAACAAAGAATTTGAAGACTTTTTGGCAGAAAAAGGAACCAGTCACAACTTCTCAGCCCCCTACACGCCTTAACAGAACGGAATTGTCGAAAGACGAAATCGATCCTTGTGTGAGGCGGCCCGAACGATGCTAAGTTTCGCTTCTCTTCCTTTATATTTCTGGGCTGATGCTATTGCTACAGCATGTTTCACGCAGAACAGGTATTATCTCAATAAGCGCTTCTCTCTTACTCCTTATGAGATCATCAATAACAGGAAGCCGAACGTAAAATTCTTCCATGTATTCGGTTCACGATGCTTCATCTTCAACTCCAATGAACATCGTAACAAGTTTGACGTTAAAGCTGATGAAGGAATTTTTCTGGGATACTCTCTTACTTCAAAAGCATACCGGGTTTTAAATAAACATTCCAGAAAAACTGAAGAAACATATTATGTGACTTTCGATGACAGCTACATCAAGAAGATAAAGCTTACTGAAGAAGCAATTGGAGAGATTTTTTCTCAAACAGGTCAAGTCACGGGCTCGATTGCTAATCTGTTCGATCAGTTTGTGGAATTATTCGATGAACCTGAGAAAGCTACTCTCTCGGAAGCCAAGGCAGCAGACAACAAAGTCGACCATCTTAAGCAAATTGTCGAAGATGCCGCCAAACGAATGGGTGAAGGAGAACAAGTTCCAAACGAACCTCCTCAGCAAGGAGCTTCAGTTGAGGGGGAGAATCCACTTTCTTCAAAACAACCGAGCTCACAATTTGAGGGGGAGAATTCTATTCTAGTTCCACCCGAAATACCTGTAGCACCCGAAAGCTCAACTACACCCGAAAGTCCTGTAGCACCAAAAAGTCCAGCTACACCTGAAAGCTCATCAGTCGAGGGGGAGAACTCTGATATGTTCTACGATGACGATAGTCAATCTGAATTGCAAGAAATGGTCAATGCTGAATTGGATCCATCCTATGATCCAAATTACCCTCCTCTTGTTAAATAGACCAGAGATCATCCTGTATCTCAGATAGTGGGTAATGTCTCTGAAAAGGTCCTGACCCGATCTCAACTAAAGGCAAAGCAAACATCTCTATTCTCCAAAGTAGAGTTCTGCATGTATAATTCTTTCGTATCAAAAGTTGAACCAAAGACAGTAAATACTGCTCTTGATCATTCTGACTGGGTTCAAGCTATGCAAGATGAACTCAACGAGTTCGAAAGAAACAAGGTATGGCGCCTCATTCCAACTCCTAAAGATGCCTTAGTTGTTGGTCTCAAATGGGTATTCAGAAACAAAATGGACAAGGAAGGCAATGTGATTCGAAACAAAGCTCGTCTCGTGGTGAAAGGATACTGCCAGGAAGAAGGAATCGATTATGAGGAAACTTTTGCTCCGGTAGCGAGGCTGGAATCTGTTCGAATATTTCTAGCCTATGCTGCACACAAGAACTTCGAGGTCTACCAAATGGACATGAAATGCGCCTTTCTGAATGGATAACTTGAAGAAACGGTTTATGTGGAGAAACCTCCGGGTTTTGTTAATGAAAAGTACCCTAATCACTGTTATATTTTGGACAAGGCAGTTTATGGTCTGAAACAAGCACCTAGGGCATGGTATGAAATGCTAACTAAGTTCTTAAAGATGTCAAAATTCAAACAAGGTTCGGTTGACTCAACCTTCTTTCGTAAGAAGGAAGGTAACCACCTTATGATATTTCAAATCTATGTCGATGATATCATCTTTGGCTCAACGAATCCTAGCTTAACAGCTGAATTCAGAAAGCTGATGGAGACTAAATTTGAAATGAGCTCAATGGGTCCGATTAACTTTTTCCTTGGTTTAAATATTAAACAGGGACCCGAAGGCATCTTTATCAACCAGGAAGAATACACCAAGACTCTTCTTGCTAAATTTGGCATGATGGGAGACTCAAAGGTTAAAGTTCCAATGGCGTGCAACACCAAGCTCACACCATCCTTGGAAAAACCGGCAATCGATATTACGTTATATCGCCAGATGATTGGTTCGTTAATGTACCTCACTGCTAGCAGGCCTGATATAATGTTTTCGGTATGTTACTGGGCTAGGTTTCAGGCGAATCCACGTGAACCACATATGCTTGCAGTGAAAAACATACTCCGGTATCTGAAACGAACCACCTCCCTCGGTCTATGGTATCCATCAAACTCAGGTTTCTTCATTCAAGCCTACTCAGATGCAGACCTTGGAGGTTGTGGTTTAGACAGGAAAAGCACCACTGGAGGCTGCCAATTCCTAGACGGGAAGTTGGTTAGCTGGCAATCAAAGAAACAGACATGTGTATCTCTGTCTACAGCCGAAGCAGAGTACATCGCAGCTGCCTCCTGTACATGTCAAGTGATTTGGATCCAAAGCCAGCTCCGGGACTATGGACTCAATATGAAAAAGATCCCACTATATTGCGATTCAGAAAGTGCAATTAGGATCTGTCATAACCCAGTGCAACATTCCAAGACCAAGCATATAGCACTGAGGTATCACTTTATTAAGGATCATGTCGAAAATGGGAACGTCGAAATTCACTTTGTTCGAACCACTGATCAACTGGCTGACATCTTCACCAAAGCTCTTCCTGAAGCATCTTTCAATAAAATTCTACAAGGGCTAGGAATGATGGAATCAGAGTCAGTACCAAAAACTACTTCTCAAAACTGAAAGTAGGAAGAGAAATGAACCGAACGTTCGGGTTCGGTTCACATGTGTGCCGAAATGAACCGAACGCTCGGGTTCGGTCCTATTATCTGATTTTCTCTTACCACTCAAAGGAAGTTTCTTTGGTTGTAAAGCTTTTGCATAATTTTCTCAAATTCATCTCTCTTATTTTCAAATTTGTTTTCTTTTTCAAACTTATTTTTTTTGTTTTGTGTCTCATATTTTTGTGCGGATATTTGTGGAAAATTCTTTCATTAGTTAAGTGTTCCTAGAAGCATGTTGTTGTATGTGTCCAAAGCCTCACCTGATTTTGAATAATAGCCTTACTGACTTGGTACATACAAACTGTCTTCCTAATTAGGCTTTCATATTTATTCTAATCATGAGCTACCTAACTCTCTTCTCACATGAGATAAGAGTTTTCTGCTTGGTCCTTATTTTAACAGCAGAGGTACTTTGCTTTCTTTACACCATCTACACTACTTTTCACCATCTTATTCGCTTCATAAACGTAACCCTTGAGACTCTCAGAAATTACCACTGAGGTTTATGGTTACACAATTTCTGTGTTCATGATCTTAGCTTCGTGCCATTACATACTAAGTGAAACCCACAATTCAATACCTACTATGCATTGACGGTGAACAATCAACTTTGCTCTAGCTTTCACTAACGAATTGACGGACTTATCCATGGGGATGGAAAGTGAAATCTCTAATTTCCTTTTGTGTGATTCCTATGAAATTGTTAAATCCCATAACATTTCTTCCCTTGAAATCCAGTTTTAATTTATTTTTTTGAGATTTTACATAAAATATTTTCACAAAGCCACTTAGATTCTTTTCAAACCTACTTGTTCAACAGACTACATTGGTATCACAAGTACTTCGTTCGATTTCTGTCTTATATCAAGATTAGGAATTCTGAACTGAAGCGAAAGCCACCCAAATTAGCCTGATTAAAAGAAGCCTTTCAAAACTTCTCAATAAGTGTCTGATTGTTATTCAACGGGAAACCACACAAACACTTTAAAGTCTCTCTTGACTTTAAAGGAAGAGATTCGTGCCCGGGATCCATTGTTTTGTGTCTTTAATGACATCACAAATTCCCTCATATGTGTTGCTTTATTTCCTTTTCTTTTACACACTAAGCAAGAAAATCTTTTTCATTTTCTAAAATTCTGGTTTCATTAGTTACAAATTTTTTATGGGATTCGAAGTTATAAAAGAGTTGTGGCTCATGTTGATCCACGTGGTAATTTTGCTTTAAGATGACGTTCACTCTAAAAGGATAAGATGCTGACTCAGGCGGGAGTCCAATCGATTTGATTTTCAAACGACGCTTGAAAGATAGGCGTGCGAAGTGGAACCGTTTTGTTTAAAAACGGCGCCTGATGGGAAGGCGTGTGAATCGGGACAGTTATTCTCTCTCATGCGTAATCAGCGGTGCTACCAACTGTCAAGCATCAATCACCTCCGAAAAACCCTTCGTATTTCCCTCGAAGATTTGGGAATGGATTCTTCTCTCTCATCTTCCCACATTATAAAAGGTAACTTCAACCATTATTTACCTCTTTACTGCACCCAAACTTCAGAGAGCAAGAAAAGCTTCAAGTATTCTACTGTTCATCATCTCTCCCAACTTCTTCACTTCAATGGCGGATTCATCATCTGTTCATGCCACTTCCCACATCCTGCCGATTCGTCCCCAACAGAGTTTGATCATTGATCTTACTCCTCAGGTTTATGATGCATTCATGTTCCCGATAATCGAATGCCTCAAATACTCGCCGCTTGCTCCTGCTCTCACCAAAGCTGAAGCTGTTCCTATGGAGTGTTTATCCCAAATTTTCGCCACTGCTCATTACGTCAAGTCTGTCGATAGGATCTTCTTCGACATTCTTGATCACAAGGCGTCAATCTCCAAGCAGCGATTTTGCTCACTTTTAGGGTTTGAATCCGATTCATCTAGGGTTAACCCTGAATCCATTCCAGTGGGTCACATGTTTTCTATGTTCTACAATATGGGATATACTGAGGTGTTGACAACGGTCACTAAGTTCAAGAAATCGTGTCTGCCTCCTCAATGGAATGGGTTATTTACTGTGCTGTTCAAGGGGTTATCTGAACACAGTGCTGGGTCAGACGTAGCGAGTCGTCTATTCATCACAATTCTATATGGGGTATACAACGGAATCAACCTCGATTATGGGTCGGTGTTATGGCAGCAACTGATCCAGAGCCTTGCATCCACATCTCGACATTCAGAGATCTCCTACGCTCGATTTTGGATGTTGGTCACAAAATGGGTGATGGACAAGTATCACGTCCCCATTGTTGCTGATTCTCCACTCTCTTCGATTGGTACTTTCCATACCACGAAGATCATCGTCTCCGATGCCTCAAAATTTCAGTTTATTGGCTCCATCCCTGAGTCAATGTTTGGAGACGTTCCTGCCGACAGCCGTATCATCCGAACCTACAAGGAGTTTCGTCGCTCTGGTCCTAGAGAGCTCACTCCTGAGATGATCAAATCCATACATGAAGATGATAAGCCCGCTCCAAAGGGAAAGAAAAACGAAAAGGGACAAGACAAGCAGGTTGGCAAGGGAGCGAAAGGCCCTTTTCCCAAGAAACGTAAAACCACCAAGACTGCTCAATCCCCTCCAATGAAGAAGAGAAAAACCCAACCCAGGCGAAAGCTGATACTCGCTTCCTCCTCAAGCGAATCTGAGGAAGACAATTCAGACTCCGATGAGTCCCCTCGTGGTAACACTCCTCCAAGATCGCCTACCCCAGAAGTTCATTTTTCCAGTTCACCTATCTCTTCTCCACCAGTTACCATTCATATTTCCATTCCCACCATAACCTCCACCACTCACATACCACCAACTTCCATCCCAGTACCCCCTCCCATTTTTATAAAAGCTACCACAACAACAGTTGAAGTAAGAACCAACGTATCTGATACGGGGGCTCCTACTAAAGCACCTGAAACCACTCCCACTACCGAACCTACTTCACAACCCTAACCTACTTCCACTACCGAGCCTCCACCCTCACCTCCACCCTCCTCTCCTGCTCAGTTCGTAGAGGATGAAGAACCATTTCTTGGTAGGGAGGACATGACATTTGATTCCGTCTATTACAGTCCGTATCTGGTGCAGAGTGACGACGATGATGATGCTCTTGTCACCAAAAAGCATCTCAAGGAGCTTCATGAGAAGATCGATTCGCTCATTGCCTCCTCTTCTTCATCACAGTCCACCATTTCTGAAGCTGTTATTCAGAAAATTGTTGATGCTTTTTCCAAAGCTCATAAGTTTCTCTTAGCTCAGCTACTGCCGCAATTGATGCATCCACCAAAGCCTGTGAGGCTGTGACCGAAAAAGTCGAAAAACTATTTACTGATGCTTCCTCTCTTTTGCAGTCTTTACAGGAAACTGCTGAAAACACCAAAACGAAGCTTGACCCCGTCGTCAACAAGCTGGCTACCTCAGTTATCTCAGAACTGAAGTCCTTTGCCACTCTTCGTCAAACTCTCACCGACGACAACTCCGCGTTTAAGGCGACCATTGAGAAGCGGCTCACCAAGCTTCAAGAAGATCTAGCTGCTGAGAACTCCCTCATGGATGCTCTTTCCAGAAAGACCACTGCTCTTAAGGTCAAGAGACTTCAACTCTCCAATTCTCAAAAGGAGATTGAATCTCTTCGATCTGAATGAGAGATTGTGTCTTCGTGTGTTTCGGATGTCCACGCAGCCATTTCAAACATCCTGGAAGCACATGATCCGATCCTAAACTACTCTGTGAGGCGAGATCTTGCAGAAAAGCTTGCTCCTGCCCTTTCTCTCCTGAGCAAGATTGAAGGGCTCCTTGACTTCGTGTCCATTCCGAAACAAGGGGAGAAAATGTATCTCAACCGCCTCCCACTTCTACAGCAACCAAAACAACTGAACCTCCTCCAACAGGCCAAGCCTCAGGTTCGGGTGTAAAAGACAACGGGAAACAAATTGCTGAAGATAGTGACGACAACAAAGAGACGATTGTTGATCTCTTGAAAAAGCAAGGTCGAGATAAGGATGTCGATATAAGCGCTCGGGTTGCCAGAGAGGCTGAAGAAGCTGAAAGAAAACAGAAAGAAGCTCACGACCTTCTTGAGAGTAGGAAAACTCTTTTTCCTCCTTGGACTCTTAAGAAGTTGCTGAAAGAAGCAATTGAAACCCCAAGCATCCTATGGCTCGAACCAGTGATCTCACTAGATCACATTAATTATGTCGATTCTCAGTTCGACATGCCACTGACCCGAAAGGCCTTCATCTTCCATGCCTTTGACAACATTGCCGAGTTCCCTCATCCTCATCCAAAGGTTGACAGGGATTTGGTCGAATTCTATTTGAGGGTTGCTCAACCACAGTATCAGACATGGAGCACTCAGAAGATAATCAATGTTCGGGTTCTCAAGCCGTATCGGGAAGGAAACTTCACTGACGTTCGGTTTAAAGTGCTGAGAGGTTCTGCCAAGACCGAACATGCCATTTTGCTTGCCGATCTTCCCAACTTGAATCCACACGACTAGATAATTTTGCAAACATCCTTCTTACAAATGAAGCAGAATATGGTCCGATCATTGACCACTTCAAGAGGATGCTTGTCTGCTACATCATGGAAGTCGCCAAGATGGATCAGGAGATCGCGAGTGTCATCAAGAAAAAGCCTACTATTTCTCATGTTGGCTCAGCAAGTGATCTGAACATGATGCAGATGGGGAAGATAGACCCGAAGAGAAATTCCGTTCTGTTTACCAGAAACGAAGGCCAAAAATGCCTGTTCTCTTTGGCAAACAAACATCTCTACACCACTGCATGCCTGGAACATGTATTAGGGATTATTCATCATTGCAAGCAGAATTCGGCAGATGACAAGAAGTACTTCGATGATATGATCCAGTGGTACATTCGCTTCAGACAGACAATCCTCGCTCTTATCCCTCGTCTGTTTGATACCACCAAGAAGGTTCCGGCAGCTGGACCCAGCAAGAAGAAGTTATAGTCTCGCAACAATTGACGCAAAGGGGGAGATTGTTAGGTCCAGTTAAGTGTTGCGTCTTTTGGCTCGTTAGCTAGTCCAGTTTTGACTCCGGTATGGGCCTGTCCATCCGTGAGTTCTTTGTAGGGTTTATTATTTATAGATGCTTGCATGCATTCTTTAACGTAAGATTTGATAGAGATTTTAATAGCGTACAAGTTCTTATCTTTTGTAACCCTAAAATCCTCTACAGCGGAAGTTCTTCATCGAGCTCTGCTGAGGATTGAGTTAATAGAATCATTCGACTCATTCAGATCCATTCTTGTGTTTTTGTCTTACTGTTATTACTTTCTTGATTTGCCTGTTATAAAGATCTAATCGATCAAAGAGTTTTATAAACTCATCATACTTGCTTTTGTGGTTAGTATATATATATATATATATATATATATATATATATATATATATATATATATATATATATATATATAGGCTTAGGTTATTCTATTTAACTAATTATTATACGGATATCGTATGGAATGAGAATTACTAAGAGAATAAGTTGTTTAACAATATGAATATGTTCAATCTTACATACTTATTGTTATTAAGACACATTCGCACTAATTAAATCATTTATAAGGTTATTATACACTTATTTTTATTATTATTCTCATTTCTGTCAGAATATTTAATAGATCATATTCTGTCAGAATGAAAATGAGTAAAAACGATGTGTGAGAACAAAAATAAATAATAATTAACGAGAATGCATGAAAATGACGTTATCTTTGTAAGGTTGAACATATTCGCACAATAATTAGTTAGAATACTTGAACCTATATATATATATATATATATATATATATATATATATATATATATATATATATATATATATATATATATATATATATATATATATTTCAGGTTCCTTTCAGACCATGTTAATTTTGTGAGACCGTGAGAACAAATCTATAAATAATTTTAAAATGTAAAATAAAAGCAAAAATCCAAATAAAAAAATTTAATTATTATTTTCGGAACTTTATTTAACTAAAAAAAAGTCAAAAAAATTACCGTTTTTTTTAAATACATGAAATATTCTAATAGAATATTACGTTGTACATATTTTAATATGATTTGTAGAATGTTTAGAACATTCTACTAGATTTGTCTGATATGTAGAATATTCTAAATATTCTACTACAATATGTAAAAAATGCTTTTTTTTTGGTATTTTTTTTATTTTTTTTGGAGAATATATATTCTGAAACTAATATTGGAAAAAAAAACATTTTCGAAAATTTTCAATTATTTTGTATTTTAAAAATGGTTTTGTTTTATCTAATAAATAAATGGGTAGGATTGAGTCTCATGGTCTCACAAAATTAGGTCGTCTCATATGAACGTAACTATATATATATATATATATATATATATATATATATATATATATATATATATATATATATATATATATATATATATATATATATATAGTTAGGTTCAAATGTTTTCAATATCTATTGTGTGCATGTATCATTGGTTCTGAACCAATCATTTTACTTATTTTAAGAAAGTAATTAATGCATATTAAATGTTGAAGATGTAATTAATATTTATTATATCTTCAACATGTAATATGTATTAATTACTTTTCTTAAAATAACTAAAATGATTGGTCCAAAATCAATCATACATTTACACAATAGATAGTGAAAACAAAATAACTTAACCATATATATATATATATATATATATATATATATATATATATATATATATATATATATATATATATATATATATATATATATATATATATATATAATTAGCTTTCTTCATTTTAATGCTATACATTGTAACACTTGAGTTGTAATTACATTCTACATTTTTTGATTAATCCGAAGCTAAATTGTATTTTGTTCTGTATCTATTCAATTCCACAATTCATTCATCATTGTAATATTGTCCTATCATAATTTGAAAGCTTATAGAACCTAATAACTGTGTTTGAGCTGATAATATTATAGAACCTATAGATGGAACATTCGATGAAAATTGGTTTTTATCTATATTTGGACCAAAGGGTTTAGTTCCTATTTGAAGCGGAACCAATAAAGGTAAAACGGTTGTGACTAAATTAAATGAATCACTCGAGGTTCGGTAAAGAGAAAGAAAAAGAAATGATAATTATTTCGTTTCGGATATCCAACTATATGTGGTCGATGGTTATAAATTCGAGGTTGAAACTTATTATCCTTATTGTTTTATTATTGTCAAGAATATATATTATACCTTTTAATAATGAAATGAGATATGTAAATGCTTTATGGAAAAAAGCAATTGCTAATTAAATGGACTCCATCATGGGATATAATTAGTAGGTCTTGTTTGATCTTTCATCATGTTGCAAAATAGAGCAATGAAATTTTAAAGATCGACTCGTTAGATAAAATCCTTGAATCAATTACTTTGACACTTATGAATAATTTATTTGTATGTCAATTATTACGTTGTTAATTTCCTTAGTGACTATTCGTAACCTTTACAGTTCACCAAGTGAATATTGAAAGAACTTTCTTGAATGGTGAATTAGAGTAATAGGTGAACATGAAACAAGCATAAGGTTTTGTTATGCGAGGGAATAAGCATATGGTGTGGAACTAGGTTAAGTAATTATATGAGCTACAGAAAGCACCTAAGCGATGACCTATTACTATTTTTTTTTTTTTTTTTGAGGTTATCTTGCAAATTTATTTTGAATAAAACAAATCAGTCAAGTGTGTATATAAATACTTTTATACATCTGGTAAATGAGTAGTCGTTTCCTTACAAGTAAGATATAAGGATCTCATTAGAATCTAGTTGGCCACTTGAAGGAAGGGTTAGTTTAGGACTTGGAAACTACATGATCCTAAAACTATCCCGAACTCATTTCATATTTGTTACCCTTTTTTCTAAAAATTGTGAGACCGATGTAAATCATGAAACGTCTGTGTATAACTAGTCTCCACAATTTCCTCACCAAAAATATTATCGAAAATATTAGAGTATAATTATTCAAAATGCGGAAATCATGAGGGGAGGATGTTGTGTCATCAAGTCGTGCTCTTCCTTTTCAAATTGGAAGTACCTAAAACAATAAACATAAACTGTAAGCACAAAGCTTACTGAGTTCCTCAAAATACCACATACCAATCATACAACTAGGCTTAACCCTCAGGTATATTCCATCCCGGCATACATATAATGGCCCCGCCCTGGGGTGTATTTCAATCTGATCAACACATATAGGTCCTACCCTGGGGTATCTTTCAACCCAATCATACAATAATGGGCTCTGCCCTAGGGTCTATTTCAACCCAAACATAAGATAATGGGCCCCGCCCTAGGCTTTATATCAACCCAACATACAAACGCATATAAGCCACATAGCAGCTATCATCCTAAATAACTCAATAATAGTTTGGCATTGATACCTTCGACCTATGGATATAGTGAGAAAACTTACCTCACAATCGGAATAAAAAGATGAACAATACATTTCTCCGAAAATCGACTCTACCCGTCACCTTCACGAATATTAGTAACCGAAACTCTGACTATAACTCAAACTACCCAAAATACCCTAGGTTAAACCTGGTCAAAATTCTAGTCAAAGTCAACCGAGTCAACTCGACGAGTACGCTGGGCGTACTCAACATGTACGCGGGGTGTATTACACATTTGACTAAAATCGAGGGGCTGACCACGTACGCACAGCGTACGTGACTGCCACCCATCAATTCCATTCAAATCTTAATCCTTAACGTCTTTTGTCCAAACATCAGATCTAGCCCTAAAAAGACATCCTCAATGATAAAGTTTCCAACATTATGATCGTGCATGACTTGTAAGTGCCCAAAACTAAAAACCCTAAGCTCTTAACTCATTAAGACAACCTAGATCATGCATGGAAAGAAACTAATGTCCAAGATCACATTTTTATGACCCAACATACCTTAATACCTCTGAAAGGACAAATCAAATTTCCTGGAGTATTCCATACTCACAAGGATAAAGATTTGGGACAAATGGTGCCAACTTTAAGCTAAAACAAGATCTTAATGAAACTTTCATCAAGGTTGGAGCTTTATACCTCCAGAAGATGCACAAGAGAGAGTAGTTGTTTGGATCCAAAGCCTTAAGTGAAGCATCGGAATTTCAAGGTTCTTCTTTCACCTACAAAATCTCCAAAAGGGAACCAAAATACTGACCAAGCTTCAAAATGCACTCACACACTTTAGGGTTTCAAAATGAGGAAGGAGGATGGAGTTAAGAGAGAGTATGAGGCCATCAAGATGTTTGAATAGGGTCCAAACCTTAAAAATTGGGGTTTGTACCCTTGCTAGATATGCGTGTGCACTCAGCGTACAACCAGCTTACGTGTGCATGGCCAAAAATTAAAAAAAATGCCATTTGGGACTAATTTTGCAAACAATTCACAATCCAAGGGTCAAAACGGAATACCTGAAAAATTCAACATGTTACAACTCTCCCCTACTCGATCCAAAATTTGTCCTCGAAGTCTGTTGCCACGACTAAATCTGGTTAGTGCTCTTGCATCTACACATTGGGCTCCCACGTCCATGCGGAATTCCTCCGATGTCGCCATTGGACCTTGACCAAAGACACCACTTTGTTGCCCAAGGCCTTCGACCTCCTGTCCCTGATCGCCAATTGTCTCTCCATATAATTTTGGCGATCATCGACCTAATTATTATCCAAAGGGAAAACCATGGACTCATCGGCCATACACTTCTGAAGCTAAGGAACATGGAAGGTGGTGTGGATCTGGCTGAGTGTCGAGGTCTGAACGCCGCCAATCTGCATAACTCTTCTGCCGGATTTGTGCGACTCGAAACCTGTCGAGCACCTGTAGAATCAACTTAGTGGTCTTGAGTACCACCTCAGTACTCCTCATAACCTAATGCCCGACCTCCCCCCCAGCAAACTGGGGTCCTACAACTCTTCCCATATAACATCTCAAAAGGTGTTCGGACAATACTGCCATGATAATTGTTGTTGTAGAAGGACTTAACCAAGGGAAGTTAAGTATCCCAACTCCCTCCAAAATCGAATACACATGCCCGGAGCATAGGGGTGGCAATTGTTAACACGACATGACAAAATACACGACACGAAATGAAATTGGGACGAAATTGAAATTTAAGTTCATGTTCGTGTCGTGTTCATGTCAAGTGTAAAAAACACAATGTCGTTTCGTATTCGTGTTCAAAATTCGACACGAAATTGACACGATTTAGCATTTATTTGTCATGTTTTTCGTGTTTCTCGTGGTTTTCGTGTTATGTATGATTAAATATTAATGAAATAAATTGATTGTTATATTATGTTATCTTTCGTGTCGTGTCGTGTTTGTTGTTTTCTAATTGGTTCATATTCATGTTAGTCAAAAACAACACGACATCGTGTCGTGTCATGTTCGTTTTACAAATAACCTTGTCATGTCGTGTAGTGTCAGACAGTAGCATGACACGATGACCCGATTTGCCACCCCTACCGGAGCATATCTTCGAGCGTCTGAATTGTCCACTTGCTCTGACTGTTGGTCTGGGGGTAGTATGTCGTACTAAAATGTAGCTGAGTACACAACTCCTCGTGAAACTTCCCCCAAAACTTGGAAGTGAAACGAACATCTTGGTCTGAAACCACTAAAACGGGCACTCCATGCTGAACCACCACCTCCTTAATATATATGTCAACTAGCTTCTCAGAAGCTATACACTCACCTATTGGTATGAAATGTACACTCTTGGTCAATATGTCAACAGTGATCCAGATAGAATAAACTCCATGTACCGTCCTTAGCAGCTTTGTGATGTAATCCATGGTAATCTCTTCCCAGTTCAACATGGGAATGGGTAACAGCTGCATCTTTTCATGGGGTCTCTGATGTTCGACATTGACTTTCCTGCAAGTTAGGCACTGCTTGACAAACCATGTTATTTACCTTTTCATACAGGGCCACCAATAAATCAACTTCATAACCCTATACACATGTATGGCCCCTAGATGAATCGAAAACAGTGAACTATGTGCTTGTTCCAGAACTGTCTATATCACCCCACTAGTAGTCGGAACCCAAACTCTACCACACCTAGTCAACAACCACCGACTTTCTCTGACAAATAAAGGAATTTACCCCTTATTTGCTCAACCTTCCAATTCTCCTTTATCAATCCCTCCACATGATCGTTTTTTATCAAATCCAACAAAGGTGAAGTGATGACCATCCTCAAACAAATATCCATGATAGGAGCACTCACTTCCTTAAGCCTCAAAGCATCGGCCACCACATTGGCTTTCCAAGGATGGTAGATGATCTTGCAATCATAATCGTTTACCACATCCAACTATCTCCATTGTTGCATATTTAAATTCGATTGATCCATCAAGTACCTTAAAGTATCGTGGTAAATGTAAATATTACATCGAACCCCATACAAGTAGTGCCTCCAAATCTTAAGGGAAAAAACTACAGCCCCCATACAGCTGTCTTGAAGCGTAAGCAACAACATGACCCTCTACATAAGAACAACTCCCAAACCTAAAATAGAGGCGTCACAATAAACCACAAAATCATCCAAAACATCAGGAAGCACTCGAATGAAGGTCTCGCATAATCTCTGCCTCAAAGTCTCAAAAGCCAAATATTGATCAGGCCCCCGATGAAAAGTCACATTCTTCTTCGTCAAGCGGGTCAAAAGGACTGCAATATTAGAGAAATCCTATATAAATCTCCAATAATACCCCAAAAGGCACAGGAAGCTCCGAATCTCGGATGGGTTCCTCGTAACCTCCAATCGCATCACGGCCTTGATCTTGGCTGGGTCGAAAAACCATGTTATTTCCCTTTTCATACAGGGCCACATATAAATCAACTTCATAACCCTATACATATGTGCGGCCCCTAGATGAATCGAAAACAGTGAACTATGTACCTGTTCCAGAACTGTCTATATCACCCCACTGGTAGTCGGAACCCAAACTCTACCACACCTAGTCAACAACCACCGACTTTCACTAACAAATAAAGGAATTTACCCCTGATTTTCTCAACCTTCCAATTCTCCTTTATCAATCCGCCCACCTGATCGTTTTCTATCAAATCCAACAAAGGTGAAGCGATGGCCATCCTCAAACAAATATCCATGATAAGAGCACTCACTTCCTTAAGGCTCAAAGCATCAGCCACCACATTGGCCTTCCAAGGATGGTAGATGATCTTGAAATCATAATCATTTAACACATCCAACCATCTCCGTTGTTGCATATTTAAATTCGACTGATCCATCAAGTTCCTGAAAGTATCGTGGTAAATATAAATAGTACATCGAACCCCATAGAAGTAGTGCCTCCAAATCGTGAGGGAAAAAACTACAGCCCACATACAGTTGTCTCGAAGCGTAAGCAACAACATGACCCTCTACATAAGAACAACTCCCAAACCCAAAATAGAGGCATCACAATAAACCACAAAATCATCCAAACCATCAGGAAGAACTCAAATCGAGGTCTCGCATAATCTCTGACTCAAAGTCTCAAAAGCCAAATATTGATCAGGCCCCCGATGAAAATTGTAACACCTAAAGTTTGGAAAGTCGAGAAAAGAAAGAAAACCCCAATTTTAAGGGGAGACTCGGCGAGTCCATGGAGGGACTCGGCGAGTCCGAGCGGGATCCGGGTTGAGGTATAAGCGACCGACTCGGCGAGTCGGCCAAGGTGACTCGGCGAGTCTGGTCTGAGCAAGGAAAACCCTAAATCCTGGACTTGGAGCTTATTTAAACGTCTCATTCTCTCCCCTAGGGTTCCTTTACTGCCTCTCTAGCACATAACACTCAACCCTAGCCGCCATAATCGTTTTGGAGCAAGATCTACCCTTAGTGAAGCTTTTAGAGCTTGAGAGAGAAGTTAGTCCTTGTGGAGCAAGAAAGGGGCCTTGGATCCAGAGTTGGTGGAACATTTCTAAGCATTTAAGGGTAATAAATCGTTACCTTCCCTCTTTTGTTTAATAGATCAACCTTGGCTATGTGATTTGGGGATTTTATGCCATGCTTAAGAACTATTTCGAGTTAGAAGCCTAGATTTGAAGTTGCTACTTCAGATCTGAGTGTATCTTGGCCCAGAAAGTCATAAAGCATTTGTTCTTGGGTTGATAGTGAAGCCTCTTTGTCTTAAACCCTAGTTTTGATTGTTTTAAGCCTAGATCTCTTGATCTACACGTAAAGTTTTCCACTTTACGTGGGGGATAGGCCTTAGAAGTATGGATCTATGAGTTGGAAGCCCTGTTTGGCTCGAAAATACACTACATGGATTAAGGAATGAATAGACTCGGTGAGTCCTTCGAGTGGACTCGGCTAGTAGCTTGAAGGTGAGGAGGAACTCGACGAGTGGTATGAACAGCTCGTCGAGTCGGATGAAGTTAGGCATGAACTCGGCGAGTTGGAAGAACAACTCGACGAGTTGGTTGAAGGTTTCCTTGGGCTCGGCGAGTCTATTCTTGGACTCGGCGAGTCAGGTCGCGAAACCCCAAACCCTTCAAGTTGAAACTCGAATCAGTGAGTCGGATGGAGACTCAGCGAGTTGGACAGGTCAGGACTCGGGAATAGTTGACCCGGCGAGTCATGGACTGAGTCGGCGAGTCGAGTCGCGAATAGAAAGATCCTGAGCATATGAACTCGGCGAGTTATTAGGTGGACTCGTCGAGTAGGGTTAACCTGGAAGGTTGACTTTGACCAGGATTTTGACCTTGACTAGAGATGACCTAGTTGACCTTTGGAGGTCAGTTGGACTAAGTGTTATTTTGGCATTGGTAGCTCGAGGAGCTAGTGGAGCAGCAGTTTGGAGTCAGAGGTCAGGTAGCAGTCAAAAGGATTAGCAGCATCAGTTCAGCAGTCTCAGGTGAGTTTCCTTCCAGTAGGAACGGGTCTAAGGCCACAATGCCGACATGTTTAGCTAGTAGTAGTTTCCGGATTTTGATCTGATGCAGTATTTAGTATGTTTGATGCCTTCATGGCTCAGATAGGAATTATGTGTTATCTGTTCCGGGCCACGGTCCGATGTAGTATGCAGTATATGTGTGTTCATGCTAGTTGATATGTTTATGTTATGTTCTGTTCAGTTAGCCCAGACTTCGGTCCGATGCAGGGGACAAGGCCCCAGTTAGTCCGGACTTCGGTCCGATGCAGGGGGCAAGGCCCCAGTTAGCCCGGACTTCGGTCCGATGCAGGGGACAAGGTCCCAGTTAGTCCGGACTTCGGTCCGATGCAGGGGGCAAGGCCCCAATTAGCCCGGACTTTGGTCCGATGCAGGGGACAAGGTCCCAGTTAGTCCGGACTTCGGTCCGATGCAGGGGGCAAGGCCCCAGTTAGCCCAGACTTCAGTCCGATGCAGGGGACAAGGTCCCAGTTAGTCCGGACTTCGGTCCGATGCAGGGGGCAAGGCCCCAGTTAGCCCGGACTTCGGTTCGATGCAGTGGGCAAGGCCCAGTATGTGCTTTATATGTTATTGTATGGTATGTGGTAGATTGGGGGAGCTCACTAAGCTTCGTGCTTATGGTTTTTCCGTTGTGGTTTCAGGTACTAAATTTTCAAAGGAGGAGCTCAGGAAGATTGCAGTGCACACACCATAGTCAGTTAACTTGGGAAAGTTTGACTCTGATAATGATAATATGTTTTGAATTAATACTCGAAAATTATGTTATGACTTATGATACAGTTTTTATAAATCTAATTTAGTAATGTTTTTAAAGAAATTTTTAGTTGTGATTTTTGGGTCGTTACAAGTTGGTATGAGAGCCTTGGTTTGAGGGATTCGCGCGCACTCCCGAGTGTGTCTGAACTCAAACTAAGGAAGTGGTATGGAGTTTTCAAGAGAAAAACCATGGTTACAAAAGGATTTCGAGAAAAGAAAACAATTTTAGAAAAGTATAAAGAAAAGAGTTTTAGAAAAAGCAAAAAGGGTTTTGAAAAGAGAAAAGGGTGTGGTGCATGCAATCAGCCGAGCTCAAGTAAGTACTCCCAAATTACCCATACAAGTTATGTTATGATTATCAGTATCAGTTTCAGTTTCACTTTTAGCTTCAGTTTCAGTAGAACAGCATGCTAGAATAGGACTAAGGATCTAGGATGATGCCTTATGTGCCTGCTTTATGTGTTTCAGCTTGATAAGAATTTCATGCTAGTAATAAGTAGACAGTAGTAGGATAGCCTGTATAGGTTATGCTTGATAGTATGAGCTTAGCATTGTATGCTAGTACAGTTTCTTGTTATGAGAATAGTTTTGACTGAGTATGTTTCCTTTATTCGAATGATGTTTGCTTTGTGCTTTGTGGGACTCTGAATGATGGGAGTTAGCCATTAGGTGAATACGTCACGTCACATGTGATCAGGGTTGAATAATCTCAGAGTGCTGGATTTCGCCCTATTGCGCAGCTCTCGTTTGAGTCCAACCGTTGTAGGGACGAGACTTTTACTCGAAGGATTATCCGAGCCTCATTGCATGTGATGGTAATCAGGTGGTGGCTAATTGGCATTACAAGGAGGCCTTCAGCAGCTGAGGACTGTTTGGGTAGAGTCAGAGGTTCCCTAGGGCAAGCCTAGGATGAGAGTAGCAGAGATCAGTAGAAGAGTAAAGGGACTTGGTGGAGTTGAGGTGACTCTTGAGGAAAGTACGGATAGATGTGGAAGGTAGTATGGGCCCGTACTACTGAAAGCAGAGGATCCGTACTCGATTCAAGAGGGGTCAAGGCAAAAAATAGGGAACTAGTGGAGTGTGTGAGAGATTCTGCAGCAATAGTGTGTAAATTGATCAGGAATTGTTATATTTTCAGCATGGTGACATTGCGCGAGCTACCAGTTAGCAGTTCAGGCGTCGAGGAGGGATCTGGCTCGGGCTTTGGAGCCGGGCAGCTAGATGATCAGATGAGGGATTTCATTTCCGCAGAGATCATGTGCAACATCATTGATCAGACTCCATTGATTTTCGGTTCGGTTAGAGAGGCCATTGTGGAGCTCTTGGACAGTCATCTTCAGGCCTTTAAGGCCGGGATAGTTTCAGGACAGATTGGGGCTCGTCAAGATCCCGATTCTTATGGAGTTCGGGGATCCATCAAGGAGGGAGATCCCATTTCTAGTTTTTGCCATCAGGGGACAGGAGTGAGTGGGGCATCCTGTCTCCAAGAGAGACCTCTGCATGATTGGATAGTTGAGGAAGTTTCGCGAGCCATTCACGAGAATCTGCCCGACATGGTCGTGAAGATCACTGATAGATTGATCGAGAGGCTCCAAGATCAGACAATTGTTGTTCAGTCGGCGGGCAGGGAGTCGGAAAGGAAGAGGAAAACGGATGAGACTCAGTTAGCCACAGGCTCGGGTAAGAGGCCCAAGGGTTCGGATTTGAGGACGAGGAACTATCAGAGCCGCAATCGATGCGGGAAGTGCGGAAGGACGCACATGGGTGTGTGCAGGCATAGAAGTGGTGGTGATGCTGGATGTTTCAAGTGCGGCCAGATTGGTCATCTTAGCAGAGACTGTGTTATTACCATCACGCAGGGACTTGATCCGTTATGTTTCCATTGCAGTCAGAGGGGCCACAAGAAGGCCCACTGTCCAGGTTTGTATACAGCAGGGCAGGTGCCAGCTCCTGCCCCTGGTACTTCAAGAGCCACCAACGGACATCAGGGCCGGGCAAGGGCGCCTGCGGCTCGGAGCCGAGTTTTATGGTAGATTTCAACAGGGATTCGAGCAGCACTGAGTGATGGAGGTATGTGTCTTTTACTTTCCTGTCAACTATTATTTGTGATATTATTGTTATGTTGCTGCATTGTTATCAATAAGCTTAAGTGTTGGGGTATTGTACTACCTGCTTATGGTTGAGTTTTATTCCATCTGCATACCTTGGAATTAGAATGGTGAATTGGAGGTCGTCCCCTCTAGATCAGGTTATTTTGGATACAGTGACTGTAGCACGTATGTGTAAGATGCAGTAGTGCCTTACTACTTGCGGAAGGCGTTAGTCGGGTAATGATCAGTTATATTTTCAGTAGTGATAACCCAGAGTTTTTAGTGGAGCAGCTAGCGGTCAGTAAGGAAGTGGGTTGGGGATGTGCACCCCAAACGCAGGTTCTCGGAATGTAGTCCCTAAAGCAAATGCAGTTAAGGATCGAAGGGTGCTCAGTCAGGTAGCAAGAAGGGTGCGGATCTGGTAAGAGTTAGTTGGAGCGCTGGCAAGGGTAAACGTCGGCGGACAGCATATCGCCCTGGTAATGGAAGGAAGGTTGGAAATCCTTTTGACCAGTGAGCAGTAAGGAACTAGCTGAATCCAAGTGGGGGAGAACCCTCCGAGTATACAAGGATAAGAGCCACGTAGACCCAGAATGAGTGCGCGGCCTCTGAGAAGAAATGATCGTAGCATAGTGATGGATGGATTGAGAAGTTCAGAATTGGGAGTTCGAGAACTTTCCCAGCAGTTAGTTCATGTATCGAGATGGTTAGAAGTTGGTTGGGAATCTAGGATTGGAGGACCACCTGTAGGGCTCAAATGAGTCGGAATGAGGATCCTGAGAACGGTTAGCAAGAGATTTTTTCGTATTAGTAGCCAGTGACAGAGTCAGCATGCAGGATTGTGTAGATTCAGGAGTTGGGAGTTTGGAAACTTCCCAACAATAGCTTCTTGTATCCGAATTAGTAGACGGTTGGTTTGGGAACCAAGCCGAAGAGTTCCTCGACGAAGCGCTAAGTATATCAAGGATATAAGATGTCGAGGATGATGCAGTAATCAAAGACTGAGGGCTGGTTTTGAGAAATCAGGATGAGGAATCACTAGCGGGACTAGGGATAGTCAGGACATCCGCGGAATAGTAGTAGTAGTGTTGTAAGTCTGCGGGGGTAGCCGTAGCATTCACTAGTAGTCAGGTAGTAGTGGTGGTGTTGTAAGTCTGCGTGGGTAGCCGTAGCATTCACTAGCAGCCAGATAGTATTATAGAGTTGTAAGTCCGCGAGCGTAGCCGCAACCTTTATCAGATTGGTAGGCAGCATGAGCGCGTTGTTGGACGCGGGAAAGCAGTAGTACCCACCAGTTCGGGTGTAGTACTGAGGATATGGGAATCCACGAGTTAGATTCTGGATTTCCCAAATGGTTCAGTAATGGTTAAGTCGGCAATTTGTCAGTAGATCATCGCCACAGTTATGAGATCAGAGTAGCAGTGGACCGTAGGGGTTCGGGTATGTTAAGGGCTACCGTCAGTCTGGGAACCATCATATTGTTAGTCGTGGAATTGATGATGTCAGGATGTGGCGTAAGGACCTGATCGGTGGATCGGGAGGTTGTTAAAGTTTCAGTGTCAGGATGACTGGTGGAAACTAGTTCCAGAGGAAGATTTCGTTTAGAAGTTGTGGGAAGCAGCCATTCAACCAGTTCAATGATTCAGGCAGTTCAGTGATTCAGTCAGTTCAGTGTTTCAGCCAGTTCAGTGTTTCAGTCAGTTCAGTGTGTTTCAGCCAGTTCAGCGTTTCAGCCAGTTTAGTGTTTCGCCTAGTTTAGTGTTCCAAGCAGTTCAGCATTGCAGGCAGCTCAGCGTTTCAGATAGTTCCAATATGAGTAGCAAAGTGGATAGAACAATTATAAATAGTCGAAGAATCTTGCGGAGTCGCTGGGAGCGACTAGCAGATTGCGATGGAGTGTAGTGACCGGTAGGAGTCCGGTAACTCAGATATTGACAGAATAGTTGGACCAGGGAGGTCTCAGTGCATCCGGTAGGCGGATGAGGGGTAACATAATTCTCAGTCGGAGGAAGTAACGTTAAGAAAATTATGGAAAAGAGAAGGATTTAGTATGTACCAACAGTAGAGACCCGCACTGTAAGTGGCTGGAGTGATGGACAAAAGGGGGTGTTAGATTTCCCAGGCAGAGAGTTGGAGGCAATTCGCAGGACAGTTGGTCATAGCAAACTTCGAGGACGAAGTTTAGTTTAAGTGGGGGAGAGTTGTAACACCCAAAGTTTGGAAAGCCGAGAAAAGAAAGAAAACCCTAATTTTAAGGGGAGACTCGGCGAGTCCATGGAGGGACTCGGCGAGTCCGAGCGGGATCCGGGTTGAGGTATAAGCGCCCGACTCAGCGAGTCGGCCAAGGTGACTCGGCGAGTCTGGTCTGAGCAAGGAAAACCCTAAATCCCGGACTTGGAGCTTATTTAAACGTCTCATTCTCTCCCCTAGGGTTCCTTTACTGCCTCACTAGCACATAACACTAAACCCTAGCCGCCATAATCGTTTTGGAGCAAGATCTACCCTTAGTGAAGCTTTTAGAGCTTGAGAGAGAAGTTAGTCTTTATGGAGCAAGAAAGGGGCCTTGGATCCAGAGTTGGTGGAACATTTCTGAGCATTTAAGGGTAATAAATCGTTACCTTCCCTCTTTTGTTTAATAGATCAACCTTGGCTATGTGATTTGGGGATTTTATGCCATGCTTAAGAACGATTTCGAGTTAGAAGCCCAGATCTGAAGTTGCTACTTCAGATCTGAGTGTATCTTGGCCCAGAAAGTCATAAAGCATCTGTTCTTGGGTTGATAGTGAAGCCTCTTTGTCTTAAACCCTAGTTTGGATTGTTTTAAGCCTAGATCTCTTGATCTACACGTAAAGTTTGCCACTTTACATGGGGGATAGGCCTTAGAAGTATGGATCTATGAGTTGGAAGCCCTGTTTGGCTCGAAAAGCCACTGCATCGATTAAGCACTGAATAGACTCGGCGAGTCCTTCGAGTGGACTCGGCGAGTAGCTTGAAGATGAGGAGGAACTCAATGAGTGGGATGAACAGCTCGTCGAGTCAGATGAAGTTAGGCATGAACTCGGCGAGTTGGAAGAACAACTCGACGAGTTGGTTGAAGGTTTCCTTGGGCTCGGCGAGTCTATTCTTGGACTCGGTGAGTCAGGTCGCGAAACCCCAAACCCTTCGAGTTGAAACTCGAATCAGTGAGTCGGATGGAGACTCAGCGAGTTGGACAGGTTAGGACTCGGGAATAGTTGACCCGGCGAGTCATGGACTGACTCGGCGAGTCGAGTCACGAATAGAAAGATCCTGAGCATATGAACTCGGCGAGTTATTAGGATGACTCGGCGAGTAGGGTTGACCTGGAAGGTTGACTTTGACCAGGATTTTGACCTTGACCAGAGATGACCTAGTTGACCTTTGGAGGTCAGTTGGATTAAGTGTTATTTTGGCATTGGTAGCTCGAGGAGCTAGTGGAGCAGCAGTTTGGAGTCAGAGGTCAGGTAGCAGTCAAAAGGATTAGCAGCATCAGTTCAGCAGTCTCAGGTGAGTTTCCTTCCAGTAGGAACGGGTCTAAGGCCACAATGCCGACCCGTTTAGCTAGTAGTAGTTTCCGGATTTTGATCTGATGCAATATTTAGTATGTTTGATGCCTTCGTGGCTCAGAGAGGAATTATGTGTTATGTGTTCCGGGCCACGGCCCGATGTAGTATGCAGTATATGTGTGTTCATGCTAGTTGATATGTTTATGTTATGTTCTGTTCAGTTAGCCCGGACTTCGGTCCGATGCAGGGGACAAGGTCCCAGTTAGTCCGGACTTCGGTCCGATGCAGGGGGCAAGGCCCCAGTTAGCCCGGACTTCGGTCCGATGCAGGGGACAAGGTCCCAGTTAGTCCGGACTTCGGTCCGATGCAGGGGGCAAGGCCCCAGTTAGCCCGGACTTCGGTCTGATGCAGTGGGCAAGGCGCAGCATGTGCTTTATATGTTATTGTATGGTATGTGGTAGATTGGGGGAGCTCACTAAGCTTCGTGCTTACGGTTTTTCAGTTGCGGTTTCAGGTACTCAATTTTCAAAGGAGGAGCTCGGGAAGATTGCAGTGCACACACCATAGGTAGTTAACCTGGGAAAGTTTGACTCTGATAATGATAATATGTTTTGAATTAATACTCGAAAATTATGTTATGACTTATGATACAGTTTTTATAAATATAATTTAGTAATGTTTTTAAAGAAATTTTTAGTTGTGATTTTTGGGTCGTTACAAGTGCAAGGATTTAAGGGGGTGCCGGGATTCGAACCCAGGACCTCTAGGTCATTGCCACAGCGCTTTACCAACTCAGCTAGGAGACACCTTCGAGAAATTGGAACGATACAGAGAAGATTAGCATGGCCCCTGCGCAAGGATGACACGCACAAATCGAGAAATGGTATCAGAGCTAGGGCACGGGTCGATGTGTTCGACGGGGACGTCGAACCCTATAATGGGGGGTGAAAGTGGGTTAGATCTGATCCCACATCGGCTGGGAAGGAGAATAAAGCATTCCTTATAAGGGGTGTGGATACCTTCCCTATCACAACGCGTTTTAAAGCCGTGAGGGCAGCAGATCCCATAAGAACTCTGCAGTTAAGCATGCTCGGGCGGGAGTAGTACCAGGATGGGTGACCCCCTGGGAAGTCTTCGTGCCGAGTGGCCCAAAGCGGACAATATTGTGATACATGCCAGAGGAGGATGTTACAAAAATTCACATTCTTCTTCGTCAAGCGGGTCAAAGGGACTACAATCTTAGAGAAATCCTATATAAATCTCTAATAATACCCCAAAAGGCACTTGAAGCTTCGAATCTCGGATGGGTTCCTCGTAACCTCCAATTGCATCATAGCCTTGATCTTGGCTGGGTCGACCAATATATCCTTCTAATTGACGATATGCCCCAAGAACTGAGTCCTGAAGGTTTTCTTCTACACATCATTATCCCTAAACCTCATCTGATGGTACCTCGATGACAAATCAATCTTGGAAAACCAAGATGCACCCTGGAGCCGGTCAAGTAAATCATCAATACTTGGGATTGGGTAGCGATTCTTCATCGTTAGTTTTTTAAACTCCCGGTAGTCAATGCACATCCTGTGTGAACCATCCTTCTTTTTCACAAATAGGATTGGTGCTCCCCACGGAGAAATGATCGGGCAATTAAAACCCATATCTAACAGCTCCTGAAGCTGCGTAGAGAACTGCTGCATCTTTGGTGGTGTCGGGCGATACGGTGCCTTCGCCATTGGGGCCGCACCAGGAACTAAATAAATCTGAAACTCAACTTGAATCTTAGGAGGCACTACTGGTAACTCTTCAGGAAACACACCGGGGAAATCCAAAACAATGGATACCTCACTTAGCGTCGTCGTGCCCTCCCCCAAGTATCCGCCACATAAGCCAAATTACCTAAAAAACCGTGTTGAAGATACCTCCTCGCCCTCATAGTCGAACAGAGAGTCGGCCTATACGAAGTTCCCTCACCAGGGAATAACCAGTTCTTCCCTACTCGGGGGTGGAACTCTCACTAGCTGGCGCTCATAGTCAATCATTGCCCTGTTCAGGCCCAACCAATCCATCCCAATGATAACTTTTGATCCTTGCAGAGGAATCGACACCAAATCAATAGAGTACCTCTCACTAAACAGATTCAAAACACACCCACGGTGAACCATCAAAGCATTCAAAAATGGTCATCCGCAATCTCCACCTCGAATGGGTAGTCCAAAATCTTGGGAAAATCACAAAACTTCTTGCTAAGTTCAAGAGATACAAAGGATCGGGTAGCACCTGAATCAAACAGAACATGAGCAGTCATACCATTAACCAAAAATGTCCCTATACAAGATCAAATATAATCATAAGCATAAATAAGGAAAGAAATAAAAGATAAGAATAAGTCACATACCTATAACCATATTTGGTGCTGCATGAGCCTTATCGGTGGTCAGCTGAAATGTGCCGCTCTTCACCACAGGAGCCTCCGCCTTGCCATGGCGGCCAACAATAATCCTCAAGGTGGCAGGCGTAGGCACCACTACTGCTCCCCTTGACAATCTCGGACAATCGTACTTTTTATCGCCGATCAGATTATAATGAAAGAAAATCATAGCACCCCTAGGATAGTCCCTGCTTATGTAACCTGGCTGATCACAACTGAAACATATTGAACCTGTCAATCGACAATCCCCACCATATGTCTTGTCGCAACGACTGCGGCCCTATTGGCCTCTGGTGCGTGAATCAGAAGTCGTGGGCCTCTTAACCTGGCCCGCCGTTGTCTCTAGCTGGTTGGACTTCCGCTTCGTCTAAAGCTCCAACTTAATCTCCTGCTCACGGGCCTTCTCAGTCATATCATTTAGTGTCTTGCACCCCCCAAAAGCTCACAAACTCCCTGATATCCTCTCTCAACATGTCATGATATCTTGTCTTCTTTATCTCCTCACCTGCAACGTACTATGGAACCACCAAAGACCTCTCTCGGAACTTGGCGGTGATCTCAGCTATAGTCTCAGTAGTTTGGCGAAGGTCCTGGAACTCCCTCGCCAGCTACTGCACCTCAATAGATAATGGAAACTCCCTCTGTAACCTCGAAACAAAATCTTTCCAAGTCATGACTGCTACGGCCGCAGATCCGATAGCCCGGTCAACCTCATCCCACAAATCTCGTGCTCGGTCCATCAACAGGCAGGACGCAAATTCCACATTTTCCCCCTCAAGGAAAAAACTCATCCATTGAGCATTATTCATGTCAGCGATCTACTACCAACTAGGGATGGCGTCCTTAGCCTCAAAGAACTTAGGAGCTCCACAAGCCATGAACTCTTGAAATGAGGGAGTTCGAGCTCCTATCTAGCTTGCATTAATATCAGGTTGAAAAGACATGAGCCTCTCATCCATCAGCTCCATAATCCGCACTTTGATGGTACCAAAAACATAAGGGTGGCCTCTAAAATTCTGCAAGTGACCTCAGCCACAATGAACTCGCGCAATCGCTTATCGATCGGTTTTGCGCATGAGCCAGAACGAGAGCCAGAAACTCCTCGAGTAGTCATTACCATACTCAAACTGAAAAACAACATATAAATAATCAACATATGACTCAAGGGAATTCTCACTACATAGGACTCCCTAGAGTCTCCAACTTTGTTCTTGTCTCAGGTATAGATCCTATGTTTCCAGTAGTACTAGCCCAATACTACCTTTCACAACTTTCTTTACCCTCCTCAAGAATCGTCCTGATTCCTCTAAGTCACCACACTAGAACCATACACTAATCCTATGCTAAGAAGAAACATATCCTAGACATTCCTCAGAATCCTCAACTCCCACCGCTTGCAATACCGAGAAACTCAATAAACATCGTTGGTTACCTTATGCATGCAAGTTATACACAAATTAGAATCATACAGACTGTTACATGATGACTCTACGCTAAGTCCACAACCAAACAAGGAATAGGAAATGAGTCCAAATCAATCATTCTAGGGCTATATGGTCCTAGTCATATACAAATTTGAAAGCATATACTTAGCAATTAACTAAGCTGATATCAATTCCAAGTAATACATAGCATCAAATTCCCCTAGCCTATAAGGCATCACAAAAATCAGGAAATTCTATCATACGATTCCTGAAGGTATCCTTAGACTTAACTTAGCATGGAATTTCATATTAAGGATGCTAATCATAACACACGGGTATGGGTAATTTGTGAGCCACTTGAGCTCGGTTGATTGCACACATCACACCCCCTTTTTCTTAATAAAAATCTTTTTAGAACTACAATTTCACTTTCATTTAAAAAAATTATCATTTCCTTGGTTTGAGATCTGATACTCTAGAAAGTGTGCCTGAATCCCTCAAAAGAAGGCTCTGATACCAACTTGTAATAGCCCAAGAATAGTGATAAAGTTTTTCATTGAAAGACAAATAATTTCATTCATTAATTGTTTAAAAAAACCATCACCAAAATTATTATCCAAAATATCAGAGTATAATTATTCAAAATGCAGAAATCATGAGGGAGGATATTATGTCATCAAGTCGTGCCCTTCAACTTCAAACCATAATTACCTTAAACCATAAAATGTTATAAACACAAAGCTTAGCGAGTTCCCCAAAGTACCACATACTAGTCATACAAATGGGCTTAACCTTGGGTATATTCCAACCGAACATACACATATAGGGCCCTCCCTAGGGTATATTTCAACCCGATCAACAAATATGGGCCCAACCCTGGGGTATCTTTCAACCTAATCATACAATAGTGGGCCTCGCCCTGGGGTCTATTTTAACCTGAACATAAGATAGTGGGCACCGTCCTAGGATTTATTTAAATCCACCATACGAAGACATACAAGCCACATAGCAGTTATCATCCTAAATTACACAATAATGACCTAGCATTAGTGCCTTTGACCCATGGATACAGTGAGAAAAGTCACCTCACAATCGGATGAAAAAGATAAACAACACGCTGCTCTGAAAATCGACTCTACCGATCACCTTCAAGAATAACGTTGACCTAAACTTAGAATACAGCTCAAACTACCCAAAATACCCCTAGCTCAAACTTTTGGTCAAAGTTAATGACAAATTCAACCGAGTGAACTCGTCGAGTACGCTGGCGTACTTAACATGTACGCGGGGTGTACTATGTGTTTGACCAAAATCAAGGGGCTGACCACGTATGCGCAATGTACCCCTTCGCACGCCCAGTGTACGCGGCTGCCACCCATCCATTCCACTAAGAACTTAATCCTTAAGCTCTTTTGTCCAAACTTCAGATCTAGCCCTAAAAAGGCATCATCAATCATAAAGTTTCCAACTTTATGATCTTATGGCTAACAAGTGCCCAAAACTAAAAGCCCAATCTTCTTAACTCATTAAGACATCCTAGATCATGCATGGAAAGAAACTAATGGCCAAGATCACATTTTTATGACTTAACATACCCTAAAACCTCTGAAAAGACAACTCAAATGTCCTAGGGTATTCCATACTTACAAGGATCAAGATTTGGGACAAAAGGTGCCAAATTTAAGCTAGAACAAGATCTTAATGAAACATTCATCAAGGTTGGAGCTTTATGCCTCCAAAAGATGAACAAGAGAGAGTAGTTGACGAATCCAAAGCCTTGAGTGAAGTACCACAACTTCAAGGTTTTATTTCACCTCCAAAAGCTCCAAAATGACACCAAAATACTCTCTATGCTTCAAAATGCACTCGCACACTTTAGGGTTTCAAAATGAGGAATGAGGCTAGAGTTAATAGAGAGTATTATGCCATAAAGATGTTTAAATAGGGTCCAAACCCTAAAAATTAGGGTTTGCACCCTGGCTACGTACACCCTGCGTACTCAGCGTACGCCCACCATACGTGTGCATGGACAACAACTACGAAAATGCCATTAGGGACTAACTTTGCAAACAAGTCACAATCCAATGGTCAAAATGGAATACCTAAAAAATAAAGATATTACACCTTTTTATTCACCTTTTGATCTAGATGATGATTAAACCATTTCCGCAACAATCATTTGTATTACTCGAACACCATGCAATGAGTAGTGTTGTTTAACGCCTTGGCCACCCCTAAATTGAAACCATATCTCGAAAACATGAACCTCCCCCCCCCCCCTTCTTTTTTTTGTTAACCCATTTTTTCATCTGAAGTTAAACAAAAAGAAAACCTAATTTTATGTACACCTACTATAGTTGTCCGATATCCAAATTTAAAATATGCAAACATTTCCATTAAAAATAACACCATTGATATCTACCATTTAGCAATGAAGGTGTAAAAATCCACAAAAGAGCCTAAATGGAACTAAATCTAGAATGGTAAAATAGTTAAGACTAAAATGAAATACCTTTGATTTGGCTCAATAAATGTAATCAAAGTTTTCTGTAGCCATCTAACTAAACTATTTTATTAAAAATAAGGGCTTATGTTTCTACTGATATGATGATAAATACATGGTTGTGGGGTGCATTAGGATGGTTCTCATGGCATTTGTTGAGGTCATCTAGACATGAATGATAGCGCGCATTTGCATTAACAAGTTATAGAAAAGTGTGAAGCTAGTTAATGATGTTCGATTATATATATATATATATATATATATATATATATATATATATATATATATATATATATATATATCTTTTTTAATATTTGCGATGTTGCCCCATACTCCAACGATTTTGTTTTTGTGTAAATATGCCATTGTTTGTTCCTAAGATTCTAAATCCCACTAATTACCCTAGCAAAGAGAGATTCTGGTTCTTTTTTCAGGCGCCACCACCACTTAATCAACAAAGCAATATTTGGAGATCTGATGGAGCCGACCCCCAGTCTCCAATGCGTCTTTGGTGAAGTAATCTTCTCCCATGCCACCCAATTAATTCTTCTGCTATCTTCTGCTCCTCCCCACAGGAATCTACTAAGTATCTTTTCAAGGGACTCTATAACTCCCTTGGGGTCCCTAAAGATAGACAAAAAGTAAGTTGGTAAATTCCCAATAATATCTTTGATAAGTGTAAGGCGGCCTCTAAATGATAAGGTCTTGGACTTCCACCCAGAGAGTTTAGACTAGAATTTTCCAACAATAGGCTTCCAATATTTAACTTGATTCATGTTCACACCAACAGGAATGCCAAGATAAACGGCATAGACCCCGCCTCACAGCCTAGGATACTCGCCCCTTGTGATGTTTCATTCTCTAAAGCACTGATACCAAATACTTTTGATTTATTAAATTTACCTTAAGCCCCAACGACACATGGAAGCACTTGAGGATTCGTGCAAGGTTCTTGAGATTGACTTTTGACCACTCGCCTAATAACAATGCGTCATCTGCATTGAATAAGTGGGACTATACTAGACCGTTCCCGGGGATTTGGATGCCCTGAAAAATTCTGTTTTCAATCGCCGATTTAAGATTTGGGTTCAAACCTTCCATAGCTATGATGAATAACAATGGTGAGAGTGGGTATCTGTGACATCCCCAATTTCACGGACAGAAAAGACCAATTTGTTTATGCTTTATTTTTAAAATCAAAGTAATCTTTTAAAGAAAACAGTGGCAAAATTTGTTCCCAAAACAAAATATGATAAAGATTATCAAAGCATTTCTTTAAAGAAGTGTATTTTCATTATATAACAAAATCTCGGGATTTCATGTTCAATACAGACCAAAAGAACAAAACATAACAAAATAGACCTTAAAATAGTTATTCATAACTACTGGCCTATAATCCAAAATCTCTCGTCAAGTCCACCAACTTATACTCTTGTGCCATTACATGTAATGCAAAGAAAACTGAGTGGGTCAGGCTTGGGAGCTTGGTGAGCATATAGGGTTTTCAACCCAAAATAATATAATTATTATATTTAATTATCAAACAATCAATCCAATTACCCACCCCCCATTATCTTCCTTTATTTCATAGAGATTTACCCTAAGAACCGATTACCCTTCTCCCATTAATTCCTAAGAATTGCCCTAAGGAATTGGCACAATGTCTAGTGCTGGCATGGATCTTTGATTACCTCTGGTGAACACGCAGTTCAAAATAATAATGAACACCTAGTTCGAGAACACCCATTGAACACACTCCATTCAATAATACCTAATGAACACCTAGTTCAAAAACACCTAATGAACACTTAGTTCAAAAACACCTAATGAACACTTAGTTCAAATATCCCTGGCGAACACAAAGTTCAAAACACCTAGTGAACACTTAGTTCAAATATCCCTGGTGAACTCAATCACCTAAGGAAACAGAGTACGAAAGCTCCTAGTTCAAACCACGTGATAATAATGTATATCTCGATCCTGCAAAACCATTACTATTATTAACACATATAAATCATATTTCTAAAACAATCTATCCCATCCCGTCCATCCCCACATACTGACCCTATACAATGATCTTACGAGATCTAGCCTAAGGAATTGATATGAACTACAACTAACGAAGCTGCTTCGGAAATTCCCTGGCAGCAAACGAGGATCAATAAAGACATCAAATGAGGGGAATGGAATAAGTTTCACCACGAACCTTTGTTCGTAAAAGAAAGAACCACAAGACAGTTAAGTCAAGGGTAGTTATCTAGATAACAATGCCTAGGCGTGGTCCGACTATCATGAGGTATTATACCCCCAGACGCTAGATATGCCAACATCGAACTTTGCCTAGCAGTGGCCTGAATACATGAGGTATTTCACCCCCAGACGCACCCTATCCAACAATATAACACTAGACATACCTGGCGGTGGTCTCTTACTGACACACTTTATTAGGCAGTCTACGAAGTTCCCTTAATTACTTCATGAAAGAAAACGCTGACATATGAAGCTCGGTCGATCACCTTATAAAAGAAACGCTGACTCCAAATATCTCTCAAAACAAAAGTATATGGAAATACTACTAGAGTACTCCTGTACGCTCCCGTGACCGACACACAAAATTGTCAAAAAGACTTTGTACACGATAGTACTTCTGGCACATTATAGTACTCTGGTATGCGAAAGACTCGTACCCGAGAACATAATAGTACCCTGGCACAAGCAGCACCAAAGACAGAGAGATTTAAAAAGAACTTCGTACATAAAATGTACTTCTGTACGTAGGACGTACTCCACCGATCATCAATCTCACAACACACGTACTCTTAATAGGAGACTACCCAAAGTCCGAACTTAATTGAAATAAACATTCCATTAAAGTCTTAACCCATCACTAGGCAAACCTACAATGTTTATAATCAATTTTTGATACTATCTCCGTTTAGGCAATGCTAACTAGTGTATACTTAAAATAGAGTTTTAAGTAATAATATCATATATTCACATCTTAACACATATTGAACCATAACTGATTCCCACGTTGTATATCATCAAATATATCTAACCCGTATTTCGGAAAATAACAAATACTTCACATACATATGTATATTTCATACTTTAATCAATACACGTATTAAAATAATGTTCCTAAAAGGGACTATACACATGATACCTTATTGAATGAACACATAATTCAAAAATAGATAATCCATACTCCTGGATCTAAAATTTACCTCCTTACCTAATCCATATTGTCGGATCTAAAACTAACCTCTTGATCTGATCCATACTCTCGGATCTAAAATAACCTCCTATACTGATCCATACTCTCGAATCTAAAACAAGTTTATCTCTTTATCCTTTTATCTCATGGTCCAACCCATCTTTTATCACCTTCCAACAACCTCATCAACTCATGTCCCACCCAACATATTTTTAGATACAAAACACATATATAGTTTAACTCATTAAAACTTATATAATTCATCCGTTCCACAATCATCTCAAATAAACAACAATATATTATACACATAGCACGTATTTGATAGAAAATACTTAATATTTGTGTTAGAAGAAAGTGACTACACACTCACTTGATTAGAAGATGATCGGATAGCACTACGGCTTGTAGAAGTAGTATTCTTCAGTAGATCTGGAAGATCTTCACAAAAATTGGATTCTCGCAGGAAGAGCTTCAACTCGAGAATCGCACTTCTCGGGATCTTTGAGGCTTCGGGACTTGCTTCGGGTCTTAGGAATGATACCGGGGCTTCGGTATATTTCTTGCTCGAAAATCGAGGTAAAACGGGAGAGAGAGAGAAAAGAAAATGTGCAAAGGAATAAGGCAACCTCGCACCCTTTATATAGTGGTTGGATTCACGATTTATGCTAGGCGTAATCTGGATAAGGCCGGTGTCTTGAGTCTATTTGCAAGGATTTTAGAAATTATTTTAGCCATGCAACCGATAAGGCTTATTAGTCTGAATTCACTTAGGAGGGTTGGGTCTTTCACTATGGGAGCCAAAGTGATAAAAGAGGAGTTACACAATCGTGCAATTGATCCTCTATCCTCGAAAAACCTTACAAAGTTCATCACATTATTCAAGATTAAGGACGAGTATACCTTGATTAATTGGAATGCTAGTCCGTCCGGACCTGGTGCCTTGTCCCCACCACACTCCCGTACAACTTTCTTTACTTCTTCATAGGAAAAGGGAGCTTCAAGTCTTATAGCATCCATCATATTGATGGACAGAAAGTTGGGATTGATCAGTTTAGGCCTCGATTTCCACTTCTCCTTAGACTTTTCCGAAAAGAATCTAAACGCCTCATTTTTTATACTTTGCACATCAGATTCCCATCTTCCATTTATCAGAAGCCCTGAGATTTTATTTTTCCGGTTGTTATTATTGACGTACCCATGGAAAAATTTTGTATTTTCGTCTCCATCTATCATCCATTTCATTCTTGCCTTTTGTTTTACATCCATTGCTTCTCTTTTTTCAAACTCCATGATTCTTTTTGTATTGCTGCTCCAAATTGTGGTTTCTTCTCTAGAGAGTGTCCTTATTTCAGCCTCCTTTTCTAGTTTTGATGTTTCTTCTTTTAAGCTAATTAGCTCCTGCTTTCTTTCTTCTATTCAGCTCTCCTCCATTATTTGATAACACCTTTGAGATGTTTCAACTTGGCAGCAAGATACGTATCTACATTCCCATGACCCTAGAATCCTTCCCATGATTTATGCACCACCTCATCTATTCCTTCAATATGCAACCAAGAATTGTAGAACTTAAAGGGACAAGGGCCATAGTCCCCATTGTCTACGAATATAGTGATAAAGCAATGGTCAGATAGCTCCCAGGGATGTGTGATTAGAGTTAGAGAAGGAAAATGATTCAAAAATTTTGGGCATGCGAGAAATCTATCCAACTTACTTAGCTTAGCATCTGCTCTACTCATGAAAGTGTAACATTCACCTCCCATTTAAAAATCATGTATCCCAGCATTGTGAATGGATTCATTGAAGACTCCCGAGCTAGCAGGGCAGAAGGCAGACCTGAACCTTTCTTCCTTTCTCGTGACGACATTAAAATCCCCCAAAATAACCAGTTTCCATTAATAGCCCTTTTTAGTATTGGAATTACCATTATGTTCATGTTAAAGTATTTTTGTTGCTACTACAAATCGACATGATAATAATAATTTGCCATGATTAAAAGTGGACAAAAAACTGAAAGAAGAGCAATATAGAAAATCAATATCGATTACAAACAATATGACATACCGTAAATCCAATCAACAACGGAGAACACGAGCGATTGGTGGCGACAATTGAGTGCAGAGGTCATTGGCGATAGAAATTGAACAAATCGAAATCCTGATTTCTTGGGCGGCAAATCGTCGATCCTCAAACCCAAAACGTTTGATACATCGCTCAAAAAGACGATAGGATTAGAAAGAAGTGTAATTGAATGAAAATCATAATAAAATCGAAACATACAACAACTTACCGAAATTTCTTACACCACAGGGTACAGGCGGTGGAGACGGTGTTGGAGAAGATGGTGTAATTTAGTGGTGGTGGACGAAACGTGCCTGAAATACGTCAACAGATTCTTCGAGTTGTCGGCAATCTTATGAAATCAAAACGATGTATGGGTTGCAGGAACGAAAATGGATTCTATGAGTTGTCGGCACTTTTATGAAATCAAAACGATGTAGGGGTTGCAGGAACGTCACGTTTGTAAGGAAAACAGGGACCAAATGTTTAATATTATCGAAATGATGTGGTTGAAATCTAAATAGCATAAAAGATATTGTTCTTAAACACGATGCCTTTTAATATATAAGTATAATGAGCTCCTTCCAAAGATCCTGTTTCTCCTGTCGGGACTGTGGAGCATATATGTTAGCGAAAATATTATTCCCTGGAGTTCTGATCCAATACCCAAATATTATCAAGTAATGTTGCTGCTTCAATACCTCCGATTTCTTGTAATATCTCGTATCCCATATAGATACTAGACCACCCAAACTCCCGTTCACATCAACCCCCTCAAAGCCAAATTCTAGAGAATCCAAACATGCATTTATATTTATTCTAGAGAACTCAGCTAGTTGCGTCTCCTGTAGATCCACAAAATTAGACCTGTGTAAAGTTTTTAAATGCTTGACCTACCTTACTTTGGCGTCTTCTCCTATTCCCCTGATATTTAAGGACAAGAAGTTTATTGCATCATCATGTTACCTCCGATTTCTCTATCAATTTGTGCAAGTATATTGTTTCGTGCCTCCATTTGAAAACCAATCTTTTTCACAATTCCCATGTTTGTAAGGAATTGTCATTAACTGTGATGCCATCTTGTGCATCATGTTATATATATATATATATATATATATATATATATATATATATATATATATATATATATATATATATATATATATATATATAACATGATGCACAAGATGGCATATATATATATATATATATATATATATATATATATATATATATATATATATATATTCCTTTTACTTAAGAATAGAGGTAAATTGGAGAATTGTAAATGGGGAGTTTGGAGTTATAACCCCTTTGACATTTTGTAATTGTTGTTTTTGTTTCGCCCTTTCTTTTTCTTTTAGGCAGTGGGTTTTATAATTTCCGCCATTTAAAAAAAAATACGAGTCAATGTTGTTGCAATACACATGGCACTTATATTATTTTCTCCCTATCTTCTCACTAGCCTTTTTTGGTTGGGTGACTAAAATTTCTCACTACAAGAATAAGCATCTATAGAGACGCAACTTATAGTGACAAAAAATGTCGCTGCTATAGTACACGTATAGGGACGACATATCGTCTCCATAGAGTTGAGCAAAATTTCCTACGTGGCTAATTCATAGAGGCAACTTGTCGTCTTAATAGGTTACGCGGGAACTTTGGCGTGTTTGTGAAAACCTATAGAGACGACATGTCGTCTCTATAGATCTAAAAGATTTTTTTTCCTTATCTCCTGCTATTCACAACAACAATTACAGAAGCCAAATATCGATTGTTTTCTGTTTCTCCCTCGCTCTTTCTTAAAATGGATTTTTCGGATATTGCAAGGATGTTAGGGCTTAAGTTATCGAAGCACGTCGATCTTCAATTTGGCTCATTCAATATCGGAATCGTAAGTTGTTTTCTCCTGCTACGATTTTGTTCATTACAATTTTGCTCATTTACCATAGAAAGTAAGTTCTATTTGATCGTCACACCTAATAAAGTTGAGTTGGATGTCTAAGAAGACTTACATTAGATATTTCAGTGTGATTTAGAACGGAATTGGCATCAAGTATATCCTTCATCTCTTTTGTTTTCCATATCATCATCGTGCTTTTTATGCAATTGATATGTATAATGTATCAGATCAAACATTGAATAATCAATTTTGTGATGAATTGTAGGAATCGATTTGATATTAGGGATTTAGCTATTCAATTTGGATGTGCTACTACATTAGAGCTACCTGCCAAAGTAGTTCTATTAAATTTATTGAAAGAAGATGATTTAGAGAAGATCCTGTTGAATCAACAATTCAATAATGTTCACTTCATGAATCGAATGGTAAATATCTTCATTTTTGTATACATTTCAGATAGTTTCAGACTGCTTTTGTTGATTTTAAAGGTGGAAGATTGGAGATAAATTAGTTCATCATTCCAAATACTGAACTGATCCATCTTCTCATATGCTAATTCACTTGCAGGCGTCCTGCACATAATATTCTTTCACAGAGCATTAGGTTTGGTGTGACCTGAAGAAATTGATTTGAAACTCTTTGAAATTACATGTGTAAGTAGCATCTACATCCTTAATTGATACATATGTCATCACAATTTATTACTTCATACATGTTGGTATAATGTTGCATCCTAGGATCCATATTAGTTAATGATTTGTAAGTGTAATTTTCTTTCACGGAGCATTAGGTTTGGGGTTTCAAGCTTTTGATTTAGCTTTTTGTTGAAACAGGGGAAAGATGAGCTAATAACTTTTATGATCTGTAAGTAATTTTATACTTTTATGTATGTATAATTCCTTTAATCATATTTTTCATCTATTCTATTTAGGTATGAAGCTTTTATGATTTTGATATGTAAATTGCTTTCCAGATTGCAAGAACCTATGTCATTTCATCTGTAAAACATCAAATTGGATGTTAAATTTCTCCTGAAAAAAATTTAAATAATGCTTATTGTTAATCTGACTTGATTTGTTAATAGTTTTTACAGCATATGAAAAACTATAAAGATCTTCTCAAGAAGATATCAAATTGGATGAAAGAAGATGCTTTTCTATTTGTTCATTTCTTCTGCCATAAAAGATATTCTTACCACTTTGAGGTAGGTATACTAAACTTGTTTTTTTTAATGATGAGTGTGAGGGCACTAATGTCTTTTAAACAACGAGTCTTTGCCACTTCTCGTTTCACCTTTTTCTCCGGTTGACATCGATACCAATCTTAAGGGATGTTTGTCCGGATAAAGTGTTGTGTTTCTTTTCTAGACTGAATTAATGAGACCAAATGACCATTTTACCTTTACATTCCAAATAAACAAATTTCACAGGATGTGAGTGAAGATGATTGGATAACTAGGTACTTTTTCAGTGGAGGTACAATGCCTTCAGCAAATCTTCCCCTTTACTTTCAGGTTATCTCTCAAAATCCATTCTTTTCTTTCTTAGTAAAAGATCAAAATACCCTTGTTAAGAAAATAATATCTAAATATACAAGGCTTCACAGATGTTTAATTATTTGTATAGGATGATGTTTCTATAGTGGACCACTGGCTTGTGAATGGAAAACATTATGCACAGACAAGATAAATAAAGAATGTGCTTGTTTTCTTACACTTTAGCCCGCATTAGTTTCAAATCTTACATTTGAGCCCATTAGTTTATGATATTAGTGAAGAGTGGCTAAAGAGAATGGATAAAGTCAATAATGGAGTCAACATATGGGAAAGATTCAACAGTAATGGAGAGTTTATTCGAGAACATTCTTCATTTCAGTTGCTGAATTATTTTTCTCAGGTTAAGTTCAAGACTTTTATCATGAAGGCAATGAAGAATTCAGGACTTCTATCTTTTTAAATCATATGCTTCTTACATGAAGTCTACTTTTTGGATGATTGGCTTTGCCATGCTACTCATTTAGTTGGGGTAAAGGGTAAATGGAAGAGATAGGAGTACTTTTATGTTTGATTTTGTTAATTAGTTTCTAATTATTGGTCAATTCTAGGATTTTTCTTTTGTTCCTTGTTATAGTTCCTTAATTTATAAAACATCTGTTTATTGTTGTTTTTATGTTATGCTTCAAAATTTTGGTTTTATGTTATAATGGTTTTTTTTTTCAATTGCACATGGAAAAAAGGGTGTGAGAAAATGGGAAATTTTCAAAAGTCTATGATTTAAGCTTTTGATGTTTTTTGCAGTTAAATTTACTTCTTTACTTATATTGTGATTGTGAAAATTGGAAATTATAGAGAAAGAAGAGCAAGTTGTACAACCTGTGGGCATGGCTATAGAGACGACATGTCGTCTCCATAGATGCATCAATAGAGAAGACAAGTCGTTCCTACAGGTGCATCATGGAGACGACATGTGGTCTCTATAGCATTATCTATTGAGATCGGAAACGTTTAGTGACGAACCAACACGTACGACTTGTCGTCTCTAAAGGTAACCTATTGCGACGATATCCATAGCGACGACATAAACGCTCTACTACGACGGGGCTATGGAGACGAGAGCTATAGGGACGACATGTTGCCCCGGACACCTATAGGGACGACATTTGAACCTTTAGAGACAACAAATGTCGTCCCTATAAGTCCCGTTTCTTGTAGTGCTTCTTGTTCAAAAAAAAATGAAGGGAAGATATTAGTATGAACATGTAACCTAAAGCAACAATTCCGTTATTACAAAACTCAGAAAATAAATTTATAATTAACGTTAATACATTTTTGATACTTTTGGATTATCAATCGAACGAGGATATTGTTTATACATATAAATATAACCGTTGAATGTTTTGCTACTGCATCATGTTCAATGTAAAATATCTCAAAGTAGGTTAATCATTATATGAGTGTATTTATATACAGAACAGATAGAGAGAGTGTTGAGAGAGAGGGATGCAGCGGGGCAAAGAACCCACTTTTACAATCGTCATCGAACCTGCAAGCCCAAAATCCCTTTTAGGAACTGTGACATCAGAGTTGCGGATGCAAGACAAAATCTCAAGGATAACACATATGATTTTATGGTTAGCACGTAAATTTTTTTACTTTGTGTTGAAAAATTTGAAGGGTTATACTAGCCACCTCGGAACCGGTGGTACGGTCAGAGGTGCCAACCCACAACCCCAACCTCACCGCCCGTACACCATAATAGTGTAACTATCAAATCGTTCTATGAATTCATATGTTTAGAATAAAGCAAAATTGTTCAATGTAATTATATCTTAAAAATCAACCACATATATTGGCAACTACTTTTTTATACGCAAGATCAACGAAAAAAATCATTAAATTCGGCATACTCAAGTACGGCCACAAATTTTCTAGCACCTGTGTGAGCAACATTAACCACAATTCTTTTGATACAGTTCTAATCAATATCAAGCACAGTTTCTTCCGTTGCGTTTATATTCAATATTTAAATAGTTTACGTGGTTATGCAAGTAACTAATATAAGTGTGTATCAACAAAAGCCGCGGCAATTACATAATACCTCATACCATGAATACCACCCGTTGCCATCACCGAGTACCTCATACTAAGGGATTTCCATGACCACTCATTTGGTGAGAGAGCTTAGAAGCATTTATTGTTGTCCTATATATACTTCTATGACCACTCATTTGGTGAGAGCTTAAAAGTATTTATTGTTCATTCCTATACATGTCTGTGAACATTACAGTATCTTCATTGTGGGACCTCGGAAATCCATATATATCATTGTCATGTGACTCGTGTCATGCACATTAGCAACACATGAACTTTTATAAATCATAAACCTCTTCACATGGGTCACACATATATATTACATATATTTTTTTGAACGGCATTTATTGCATGCATATGTTTAACATATAGTTTTTGTATCAAACATAAGACAGTAAAAAATATTTTTATATTATTGTTATGTGTTTTAAAAATATATATTCGTTATTGATTGTTTTATAAAACCATAATATTAACCAATAATAATTTTTCTTTTTAAATTATTCAATATTTGTTCTATTTGAAGATATCGACTAACTTTATGTAGATGTATAATTTATTAGAAGTAATATTCAATGTTTATTATCTAGAAGAAATTAAATGAAAAAACAAGCATGGATAGAAAGTAAACTTACTAAAAGAAGGATTTTAAATAAATCTTAATTAAAACTCAGCTTCTATCTCTTTCTTTGAGAAATGTCGGTGTGTAGATGGACCGATCGATGACACCTCAGCAAAATATTTTGGCTACGTACTGACGTACTGTGGGGAGCATTTTTCAAGGAATTACCATTCCACTTGTGAGTCGTCCTTGTCAAAAACACATTTTCTACATGATTTATCAAGACTTGAAATCAAATAAATCAAGTATGTACTAATCATATGAAGCGTATATATGTATACTGTCATAGATACAAATCCGTTTTCATAATTAATAAAGTACGCATATTAAAAAGGGTATACACCACCCGTAAGCGCCCCCTAATCACTAGCCTCATGGCCAATATAAGACTGGCTAAATCACAATGTACGTATGATAGAACATGGAAGGTGATGCACATGCGTGATTCATGAAATGGGTACAGGAAACTCATATAGAAAGATGTTTGTAATTATCATATGATTGCGTCTAAAATGTCATAATTCCATATACATTTTTAAATATTGCGTAACAATGGTTAAAACATCAATATTTGCATATAAATATGTATAAAAAAAATACTTTTATGATTTTATCGCACTGTGGACATAAACATTCTTTAAGTTATCTTCTAAAGCACATAACATTTCCATGGTAAAATATGATCGCATTATAAATCACATTGTGTACATTCATTCAAATATTATATTCAATATGAAAACACATTTCAAATTCTTTTCAATAATGAGCATGTGATGGACAACATACCCGATAAGATTTGGGATAAATAGTAAAAAAATCATTTAGTTTATTTCAAAATTCTAATAATATCTGTTAATTTTTGTCGTAAATTTGACACTATATATTCTTTTAATTTGTTAAAGTTCGGATAACCTGACCGATGAATCCTGTTGTTTGTTGGTATGGTATGTTGACGTGACAGTTTTAATGACGTGACATTCTGACATAGCATGCATGCATGTAAAAGTTCAATTTTTTCACAAAATACATTAAGTTTTCATTTTTTTTTTTATTTTGACACTAAATTTTAATTTTTTTTCTTTTTAATTTTGCAACTCCATTTTTTTTCTAAATTGAGCATCATTTTTTCCAATGTGGTTCAATAATGAGAATTTTCCATTTGAAACTATATAAATACTTTTTTAATTTGAATTTATATAAATATAATTTTTTTTTTCATTTAAAAAAAACACATTTTTTAAAGGTAATAGGTTTTCTTACATTCAAATAATAATGTTATATATAAATATGTATTAGTTATATTATAATCGTATTTTCTATTAAATACACAACTTTAAAATGAGTTTGAATGTACATATAGTCTGATACGCTAATTTAATCTTGAGGACATGAGAGTCTGGGATAAGCTTAAATTATCAATGGAATGTTTGTTCTATATATTCATGATTTTTGGTTTTTGCAGATATACTTCTTCTTCAATTAACATTACTATGCAAAAATATTCTCTCAAAAAACATCAAACAAATACAAATTAAGTGTTCTTGGATTAACCCAAATATTGTTTGGTGTTATTTTGTCATCATGTCACGTCAGCGCTACATAACCAAAAAATTATGCATCAACAATACGGTTATAATATAATTAATATATATTTATACATAATATTATGGCTCTAATGTAAAAAAACATTTTATATATATATATATATATATATATATATATATATATATATATATATATATATATAAAATGTTTTTTTACATTAGAGCCATAATATTATGTATAAATATATATTAATTATATTATAACCGTATTATATATATATATATATATATATATATATATATATATATACAAAAATATGGTTTTTATGTGAAAAAAAATATATTCATAAGGTTTCATATGTAAAAAAAATTATTTACACAGTTTCAAATGGAACAAAAAAATGATTACCGATTTGGTAAAAAATATGAAGTTTCAAGTCATTAAAACTGAACAAAATTGAAAAAAAATATTGATCAATTTGGAACAAAAAAATTGAGTGTCAAAATTTAAAAAATAAAAAAATAAAACTTAATGTCAAAATTGAAAAAAGTAAAAATTTAATGGTTTTTTATAACATTTTTTTTTATTTTTACACGCCAGCATGTCATGTCTACAGATAAAAAAAAATAACAATATAAAACATCTTAAATCAAGATGATAAAGCATTTTGACCCCCTTATTTATTTTCCAAAACAAATTATATGCTTTTAATAAACTAAAATCAAATGTACATGTTTTATTATGTTTTATTATAACAGACAAGAGTACAAAATACTTCATGCAAATTATACAATAACGTATATATACCATCAAAATTATAATGCATGCATTTTTAACTTTAAAGAACTTAGAACAGTATGAAAATCTTAATTATTAAACGTATTTCTTTCAAAACACATATTAATAGCTTCCCATATATTATCCCAAATTACCTATCCTTATAATTAGATCGTCACTTCCCCTTTCTACACAAACTTAGACTAAATGAACTATCTCTCATCACTAGATAGTCATCTCACATGAAAGCCACCTTATAACAAGTGGGTGTGTGGACATCATTTGAAAGTGGGTCCCATCCTATATATTACTAGAACTAGAAAGACCTTATAAAATCCATAGTTTATTAAATAAAACCATCTTTAGAAATTAAAATCATGCTGCAGGAAAGATCCCATTTTTAAACTTTCGGTTGAAAACCTAAAAGTTCATACAAATTTTAGAAATTCATATGTTTTTTATATGTATTAAACAAATGTTAACTTTTTCTTTTCTTGGCTCCATGACGTGACATATATCAAATTCATGCCAAAGTAAAATATATTCATCAAATGACTCACATATAGGTTTTTAGGTTACAATAAAAAAATCAACACAAGGGAATTTATAAATTAATTGATGGGCGCATGCAAACCAAAAATCTATGACATTTTCTCATTATAGCAACATATTATGAAAATCGATTAAATCTACTTATATGAAACTATAAATCAGATTAGTGCCCATACATTTTTAGTACAAACAATTATAATAACTATTGGGTCTTCAAAATCTCCATGAAAAGAAAACACCCAATAATATGAATTTCTTTAATGGCTCACACCCAACAAAGCTAGAACACTAGAAATCATGAGGAAAGAGAATAAAAAGTATGAAATTCAAATTTCGCCCTTGGAGGAGGCTTAGGAACAAAACTATGATGTCAATGGATATTATTTATAGTTGGTGGATCTCCATGATAACTCCTGTTACATACTCAGATGTAATCTATTGAATGCAGTTATCCTTATGAGTTTCAAGGAGACTTCAAGAACCTTTCCAGAGCCCTCTGAAATCGTCCATCGCATATGGAACATCTACAATTTCTTTCTTTGCTCAATTATGACCTATTACTATTTAGTCCTTAAACCTTTAATTAATTTCAATTAATCCCAATTTAATTCCAAGTTAATTCTGATTAATAATAAGCTAATTCCATTTATTTCTATTTAATTTATTAATCATATAATAAATTAACAAGTTATTTTATCTTTCTCCTAGAGTTATTTCTAGCTATTTCTAGTTATTGAGGACAAATAAAAAAAGACTTTCTTTTATTCCATAAAGTCATACCAATTTACTTATGACACCAACAATTTAGTTATGACCCTGGACACTTATTCCAACAGTCTTCCATTTGGACAAGTCGTCAACTACGATTGTAAATATAGACCTCAAATGAACAACAATCTGTGCCTTCCATAGCCACTACCAAACTTTGAAATAATCAAGCATTGGCCCTTAAATTAGTGATCAACTATTCATCTGTTGTACGAGATATCGTGTGAACATGAGACATGTGTGTCTATATATATATATATATATATATATATATATATATATATATATATATATATATATATATATATATATATATCAATATCATAGTTCAAGATTATGTTCCCCAATTTCCGATTTGTGATGACGAAATTCAGACTAGAAGTCGAACACATTAATGACAAAATTAAATCACCGAGGGGTCCAAAGATATTGTTTTTCCTATTAAGACAAAAGGAACGAATAAAATTTGACTACATAATTATTACCATATCTCATGATGACATACATGTAACTAAATTTTATAACATATTCACGGTTGTGTCTATACATCACCAATGTACAAAAAAATTGCATACTACAACTTATGCATCTCCTATTTAAGAATAAAATATATTATCCTCTTAGAATTACTCATGATAGAATCCGTGAAGTAATCTCAAAGCTAGCGGGTTGTTCCAATATTTAGAATCTCATTTAAATACTCATGACCATCTTAATTTCGTATTGACTCCCAAGAGTATGAATGATTGTGGAGTTTTGAGTAAGTTAATTACTCAGAAGAGGAAATCTAAACACACAAAAAGTGAAACAAAATAATAAACTAAATGTATATGGTATCATACTCTTGAATATAAATAAATCCCATTATTTAATCATCGTAACAATTACAGATTTATTGATTTTATGAATGTTTCGAGTAATCGAATTAACAACTAAACTTTTCATCATTGTCATGCCTATACCGTTAGCATGCATATCATGTTTTCCTTTGGTCATAACTATTTTGAACGAATCATCAGAAAGATATTCACTTCACAACTAGATCTACATCCTTAACTCTATCTTGGATTCTGTGGAATTTCCTTATTCTATGCATAGACCCTATGTGATATCAAGGATAGTTAGTCAACACGAATATATCTTAATAGAATATTTATGATGGAAATTTGTTACACAAAACAACTCCTATGTCAACTATAAAGTTTTCTAGTCCAAGTACACTCCTTATATACTTCACTTGCATTACTTTAGTCTTAATCACATTATTGAGTCTACCACCATCTCCTATCTGAAACCTTTCGTGCTACTACATTGCCATTCAAGATGATTGTCCATTTAGATTTTGAGTTAGATTCATATCTAAAGTTCATGTTATTATAGTCTTCTTAATCATGTTATCTACTGTTTACAGATAACCAGCTCTAAGTATCTCTTAAATACCTTAAAATGTTCTTGATAGTACTCTAGCGATTCAGTCATGGATATTTCTGATGCTCTCTCACGATGCTCAAGGCATCTGATATGTCAGAGCAAACATAAGTAATAGTATATATGATCGATCCTATATCTAAAGCATATAGAACTAAACTTATCCTATCATTTTATAACTAGAAAAAGGACTATGAAATTCCCTCAACTCCCGACTATGATGGACAAGCGCAATCCTTTTCTTAGAATTTTCCATGTTGAAATCTTAAAACATATTATCCACATATGTGCTTTGACTGAGTCCTATTAAACACTTCGATTTATACATTTAGATCCAAAGACCAACTATCAATGTCGCTTCCCTATTTCCATCATGACGAAAAAAATTCTTGAGCTTTTACACTTTGCAACTTAGGGTAAATGTTTCCTATGACCAGTACTGTTTTCAACATGGGATACAAGGAAGAGAACGACACTCCTACTAGCTTTGACATGTGCTCAACACTTATCTAGAATTCTTAGAAAGAAAATACTCATTGACTCTAATCACGGAAGCATATATTCCTTTCTATGAAATGCTTGTCTAAATTTGTAAATAGACTTCTCAAGCGACACACATTTGTTTGGATACTTTGTATTTTAAAATCCATCCAGCTTGTGTCATACATCCTTCTAAAATTTCTTATTAAGGAGGTTCATTTACTCATCCAACATACCATATCATATAATCAAATAAGGCAACAATGGAAACAAATAACCAAATAGACCTTTTCTCAGCTACTATGGAGAATATTTCTTCATAATCAATTTATTGAAACCTTATTCCACCATACTAGATTTGAATGTGTGGATATTCCTATCCATGTAGGTCTTCTTAAGATTTGCTTCAGATCAACCAATTTCAAACTTGGTTATCCTTCTTGGACTAAATTCCTCTATCCTTAGACCTTTCTCGTTGATAGCCTCAAGGCCCACCTTTGCTTACTAGTATATATTAGGCCTATCCAAATTGATCAATGTTTTATTACTAAGCAACATGTCTCCTTCCGTGGTTTGATGACACTCATAAAATTCAGGAAGTGCTCTGTAACATCCCAAAAACATACATAAAATGTTTCATTTTTAATTTGTCAATTCACATGATATTTATCCAAAAACCCAACATAGTATTAAATGTAACATATATTTCAGAGTACAATAACAATCATCAATGGGAAAAATCATCAGGGGGATGATGTTGTGCAATCAAGCCAGGAACTTCCTTTTAGAACTCGAAGTACCTAAAAATATTCAAACCATAAGCCGTAAGCACAAAGTTTAGTGAGTTCTCCAGAATACCATATACCATACATAAATTGCCATGGGCTACCACATGGTCTTGCATACAAGTTTCATGGGCTACCCCCATAGTCTTTCATAACATTGTCATGGACTACCCCCATGGTCTTCCCTTTCAGTGTCTTAGTTACCCCCAAGGTCTTACATACAAGTTTCATGGGCTACTCGCATGGTCTTTCAGACAAACTCTACAGACTGCCCCGAGGGTCTTCCATGTAAGTATCACATAGACTACTAGCACACCTAACAATCAAACAAGGTCTAACCTTCGTCTAAACCCTAGAATTAGCATTTTGAACAAATGTCACCCCTAGAGTCAATGCTTAAAGCTAGGGTCAAAATTTTCAACCATAAACCCTATGTTGTGGCCTTCCATGGCAACGACATGGGCACAAAATGCCAAAATAGTCGATTGATCCCTACTCACCCTATCATGGCAGCCTAAAGGCCACGCCATGGGAACTGGTCCAAAAAACTTAATCGATTTAAGTTGTTTTGTTCTAATTCCAAGGGCTCCAAAGTTCAGATATGATCCTTCCCATGATCTTGATGGATACATTTTCCTACTTTATCCATTAAGATATTCCAATAAGAAAAGAACTCAAAACCTAGGTCCTTAAATACATAAAGAAGCATAACTTAACCAATAAGCTATTAATCATCAAGGTCACTCACCCATGTTTTCTAGAAAGCTTTCATTAACTGAAAGGAACATAAAAGTTGGTGCTTTATTGAGATGTTCTCTTCGATTTTTAGGTCAAAACATTTGAGAATAAGATCTTAAAGTTGTTCGGGACCAAAAGCTTTTACGTAACTCCAGCTCCACAAGAAATGTCCTAAAAGGGATCTCAAAGTTGTTGAATTTAAGGAATCCTTCCACCCCTATAATCTCATTCACGTAGAAATTGGGAAAAATACATATATCTAGCAATATTGAACCATAAAGATTGGTTTCTTGGCATATAGAAAAGGTCCGGAGAGTTCTCAAGTGAAGTCGTAAAGATTACCAAGATGCTAGCAAGACCTCCATAGCCTTCGCCTTCCTTCTCAAGCAACAAAAATCACTAAAATGAGCTCAAAAATCCCCAAGCGGTGTTAGGGTTAGGGTTTCTAATGTTTAAGAGTGATGGAGGTTGAGAGTAAATGTTACACCCCTAAACCAGACGGTGGAAACGTCCGGAGGTGGAGGACTTCATTTGTAGTATCACAACACATGCATCATAGTAATCAAAGTACAAACAACCATTATATTTAAAAGTATAAGTATTTACATGTGTTTAATCATTGTATATTGAAACCACAATAGTTATACAAAAGAAGAAGATATGACTCATAATAGCTCCATCTTCTCAAAAAGCTCGGGGAGTACCTGTTATTATTTCCCTGAGAATACAAGTAATTTGAAATGAGAGTATCAACAATAAGTTAAGTGAGTATATAAGTCTTTATGTTTGAAATGGTGTCTATGTATCTTGAATATGAAAACTTTCCAGAAAATCTCATATTTTTTGTTATATATGAAAATTAGTTTTATTCCCATAAAACCGTTCTATTTGTAAACCAATGTTCTGTATTTGTAAAACTTGTAACTGAGAGTGTGCCTGGCTTCACCAATTGTTATTGAAAACTCTAATATACCATTGTGCTTTGTATCTTGTAAACTGGTACTTTGAAGATGTACTTATGTTTAGATGTTTACACACTAATGTGTTGTTAATATCTTTTTAATGAGTTATTATAACCATACTAAGACATGATCGCCTGAAACAAACGCTTTGTGGGTGTTTAAACTGTTGATAACAATTGCCACTCACTTGCGTGTATGCCTGACTATAGCTAGCAGCCTGAGTGCGGGGTTGTCTATCCCGATATAGATCTACACACAACTTGTTTTGATCCCCTAACTGGAGACTCTGGTTATAATGTCAGGACTTTACCTTGGTTGTCTAAATGAATTAAACAACATGAATTGAATGTCTTATAAAAAGCATATAAATGTTACATGTATATTAGTCATGAAAACTCAATCATTCTGAAATAAATGATTGACAATATGTTCTTGAATTAGTATTCCGAACACGTATTTGACATTTGTAAACCCTTGATTTGTTTTGAAACAAAACTTTAGTTTCTTGTAAAACTTTGTATTCTAGTATACTTGAATCATGAATTGTTGTTTTATGTATCATAAATTATACCTATTATAATTTATATGTACTTTATGAATTGGTATTTAACTATTTTTGCATGTAATCCTTTGTTCAACATGTTACAAAGGGTAATTATACCGATGAAATAACTTTTATATTTATATACATATACAAATTTATATATAAGTAAAATTTAAATGACACTCGGACAAATAACCGGTACTATAAGTCCACATCCAAACAAGGAAAAGGACCTTGAATGAGTTATTAGTCCTAAGCCTTTTCAATCTTATATATATATATATATATATATATATATATATATATATATATATATATATATATATATATATATATATATATATATATAAGTTTATGAAAATACAGGGGTATGAACTCAGTTGATGAGTGGTGATTTAGACAGCGTTTCATTTCCTGGAAAGGAGTTTATTTGACGAAAAACCAGCTTTAATTGGGCAAAGTTTGGACTGGAGAGAGGTTATTTTTCTTGGGAATATCGGGGCTTTGAGGCTTGCTTAGAGTTTGAAATAAGATATTGGAGCTTTAGGGGTTGTATAAAAGTTTGTGGAAGTGAGAGAAGTGAAAAGATATGAAAATTAGGGTGAAAAAGTGTAAAAATCTAAGAAGTCTCGCACCCTTTATATAGGGGTGCGAGGGTGCGGTCCGAAGGTTAGTCAGCAGTACATGCGTTGGTCATGCGAAGGGTACACAGGGCGCGACTTCAGACGTGGTGGCGTCTGAGTGGACCAAACTTCGGTCCAATGGGGAGGTGCCACAAGAGTCCAAGGGGTGTCTGAGGAGTATCTCCTGCGAGGGTGTCGGCTGCTTACTGGACCTCGGTTGCGGTCCAATCAGATGGTGACATGGCGAACTTCGGTCCTATCAGAAGGTGACACGTGGAGGCTTGCGTGCGAGGGTGGCGTGGCAGAAGGATGACCATGCGATTTTTCTCGGTTTTTGAGCCAAAAACTTCTAAAATTCATAACTTTTGCGTAAGAACTCCATTTTTGACGTTCTTTATACACACACACGTAGGTAAAATTATACTCTATGACTTCCGTTTAGACTTTTTTGGCTACTTTTGAATTTATTTTTAATATTATTATTTTTAATAGACTGGGACAGGAAAATCAGTCAAAAATTCATAACTTCTTTATCCGACGTTCGTTTTGGTCTGTCTTTTTACCGTTGTACTACTAATGACGAGACCTTCAATTCTCATTTAGGTTGTGTCGGCTAAAAATCAATCGATTTTTATTTCGAGTCTTTAGTTGTACACTGTTATATTGAAACTTAGAAAAATCATAACTTCCTCATACAAAGTCAGGTTTTGGCGTTCTTTTTATGAAAGTTCTCGGTTTAACATAAACTACAACTTTCATTTAGATTCTTAAGGCTACAAAGCCTTTTTATTGAAAGTTTAGTTTTCACACTGAACTGTGTTTTGCCGGTTTTGTCGCGGATCTTCGACTGGTCATAACTTCTTCCTTATAACTCAGATTTTAGTGTTCTTTATATTATTGGAAACCATGTTACAATCTCTACCACTTGGTTCATCCCAATCGAGATTGTTTAATAATTTATTTTTGAGGGTCAATTATGTAAATATACACAATATGCTAAAATTTCTCTTTATTATTTTAAAAAGAAGTACAAATTGACCTAAACTATTACATATGTTTGAAATAACGGTTTGTTATATTATCCCCCCATTAGAGAGAATTTCATCCTGAAATTTACATTACAGATAGACTAGGGAAAAAGATGTGGATATTTCTGTTGCATTTGATCCTCCCGCTCCCAAGTGAATTTAGGTCCCCGTGTTGCATTCTAGTGAACCTTCAATATCGGGATACGGCTTTGTTTGGTTTTCTTAACTTCCCTGTCTAGTATCTCTATGGGTTCTTCCATAAAATTGAGGCTCTTGTTTAACTCGATTCCTCAAGTGGTATCATAAGAGTCTCGTCAGATAGACACTTTTTCAAGCTCGAAACGTGGAAGGTAGGATGAGTGTTACTTAGTTCTTGGGGTAATTGAAGTTTGTAAGCTACAAGACCAATTCGGTCAAGAATCTCAAATGTTCCTATGTACCTTGGATTCAGTTTGTCACGCTTTCCAAAGCATATCATGCCTTTCCAGGGTGAGACCTTTAACAAAATGCAGTCACCAACCTGGAATTCCAAGGGTTTTCTCATTTTGTCAGCGTAGCTTTTCTGTCTATCTCTGGAAGCTTTAAGTCGCTCCCGAATTTGTACGATCTTATCGGTAGTTTCTCGAATAATTTATGGACTAGTGAGAGCACTGTCACGAATTTGAACTCTAGCTAGCTGCGTGTCACCCACTTCGGCCCAGCACAGAGGGGATCTGCCCTAGCGGCCATAAAGAGCTTCGAATGGAGCGGCCTTTATGCTAGTGTGATAACTGTTGTTATAAGAGAACTCAACAAGGGGTAAATGATTATCCCATGCCTTTCCAAAGTCTAGCACGCAAGCTCATAACATATCTTCTAATGTTTGAATCGTCCTCTCACTTTCTCCGTTGGTTTGTGGATGGTAGGTTGTACTCATGTCCAGCCTAGTTCCCAGAGAGTTTTGTAAAGACTGCCAAAAACGAGAGGTGAATCTACTATCTCAGTCCGAAATAATAGATATTGGCACACCATGCAGTCTAACAATCTCCATGAGGTAAGTTCTTGTTAGCTTATCCATCTTGTCGGTCTCCTTGATTGGTAAGGAGTGTGCGGATTTGGTTAATCTATCGACGATTACTCAAATAGTATCATAACCACTCGATGTCTTGGGTAACTTGGTTATGAAATCCATTTTAATCTGCTCCCACTTCCTTTCAGGGATTTCAGGTTGTTGTAATAAACCTGAAGGTTTCTGTTACTCTACCTTAACTTTGGCGCAAGTAAGGCACTTGCCCACAAAGGTAGCGATTTCGGCCTTCATGTTAGGCCACCAGTATAGTTTCTTAAGGTCCAGATACATCTTGTCTGAACCTAGGTGGATGGAATATCGGGTTTGTGTGCTTCATTCATAACCTCATCTCTGTAACCACCGAAGTTTGGTGTCCAGATCCGGTTCATGAAACAATAGACTCCATCATCCCTGACTTCGAAGTTCTTATCCATTCCTTTAAGGGTTTCACTTGCCACGTTTTTGGGTTTCAAGGCTTCAAGTTGAGCTTCCTTCATCTGCGTGGACAGATGCAAATGGATTGTCATGGTCAACGACTTTACCCGGCCTCCCAAGTATTCTTTTCTACTAAGGGCGTCAACTATTACGTTTGCTTTACCAGGGTGATAAAGAATTTCACACTCATAATGGTTCAGTAGCTCGACCCATCGTCGTTGTCTCATGTTCAGCTCTTTCTGATTGACGATGTGATGGAGACTTTCATGGTCTATGAATATTGTGCATTTCGTGCCATATAAGTAATGTCTCTAGATCTTCAGATCAAACACCACTGCTCCTAGCTTAAGGTCATGTGTTGTATAGTTGACTTCATGTGTCTTTAGTTGTCTTGAGGCATAGGATATAACCTTTCCTATTTGCATAAGAACACATCCAAGCCCTTCATTGGAAGCATCACAGTACACTATGTAATCCTCTGTCCCTTCAAGGAGAGACAGGATCGGTGCACTACATCAAGCTCGCTTCAGCGTTTGGAACGTTGTTTCTTGCTTTTCTCCCCAGCTAAAGGTTAGACCCTTTTGGGTTAGTGTAGTAAGAGGCTTAGCTATTCGAGAGAAATTTTGAATGAATCTGCGATAATAGGTAGCAAGACCTAAGAATTGACGGATTTATGTAGGTGTTTTGGGTGCCGACTAGTTTTCAATTGTCTTTATTTTAGAAGGGTCGATGTGTATTCCTTCTGAACTGACCACGTGACCTAGGAAATCTACCTTCCTGATCCAAAATTCCCACTTTGAAAACTTCGCATAGAGTTTCTCTGATCTAAAAGTTTATAATATTTCACGAAGATGTTGGCCATGTTCCTCTTTGCTTTTTGAGTAGATAAGGATGTCGTTAATGAAGACTAAAACGAATTTGTCCAGGAATGGACGACACACTCTTTTCATTAGGTCCATGAACATTGCAGGTGCATTCGTCAATCCGAATGGCGTCACTATAAACTCGTAATGACCATAATGAGTTTTGAACGCGGTTTTGGGAACGTCTTCCTCCAAAATTCATAACTGGTGATACCCGGATCTTAGGTCTATCTTTGAGAAGTAGTTCACACCTTGAAATTGGTCGAACAGATCATCAAGGCGAGGAAAAGGATATCGATTCTTTATGGTAAGTTTATTCAGCTCGGGGTAATCTATGCACATGCGGAATGATCCATCCTTCTTCTTTACGAACAAAATTGGTGCTCCCTAGGGTGAGAAGCTTGGTCTTATGAAACCTTTGCTTAGGAGTTTGTTAAGCTGGCTGGATAGATCCTGCATCTCAGAAGGTGATGATAGGGGGACTTGGCTACAGGGGTAGCCCCAAGGATTAAGTGGATTCGGGAATTCGACTTGTCGTTCAGGAGGCACCCCTGGAAGATCATCGAGAAATACATCAGGAAAGTTGCAGACCTCTGGAATGCTCGCAATGTCTTTTACTTCTTGCTTTTTGTCTACCACATGAGCTAAGAATGCACAATAGTCCTTGCTAAGGTATTTATGTGCCTTGATGCAAGAAATGATCTGAAGGTTCGTTCCGGGTTTGTTGCCGTAAAAAATAAGGGTTTCATTAGTTGGTAAGTTCAAGCGAATAGCTCTGTCATAGCATATGATGTCGGCATGGTTGGGGCACAACCAATCCATACCTATTATGAAGTCAAAACTTTTGATAGAGACCGACATAAGGTCGATTGGGAAAGATAAGTCATTCAAGGTAAGGGTACATGCTATGTATATATCGTTGGTGGATTCGGATTTCCCATTATCCATTTCTATTGTGAAAGTTTCATTTAGTAGTTGAGAGTTATTATTTAGTAGATGTTTAAAATTATGGCTCACGAAGCTCTTCTCAGCACCACAATCAAATAGAATGCATGCATAAGTATTGTTGAGAAGGAACGTACCAGTGACCACTACACGGTCAGCCACTGCTTCTTCGTGACCCAGTGCTAAAATTCTTCCAACCCCACCAGCATTTCCAGCTTTTAAACAATCTCTCTTGAAATGCCCCACATCGCCGCATTGGTAGCATGCTCGACCTACTCCAATGACAGGTACTTGGTTAAGGGGTTCAGGCGGTGTTCTACAAAATTGGGCAGTATGCCCTTTCCTGTTGCAGTTACGACACTACATCTCTTGGAAATTTCCGGTGTGGATAAAATTGCACTTGTTGCATTTAGGGAGCCTACCAGCATAGGGTTTAGTTGGTGTTGGGTTGTTAGGGGAAACAACAGGCACAACAGCAGATATGGTAGCAGGTATAGTAGTGGCATTGGCTTCCATTATTTGTTGGTTCTTTGAAGGTTCCAGAGGATATTTGCCTTTCCTCTTGTTCCAACCCTTCTTCTTGTTGTTATTGTTCTCCCTAGGTTGTTTTGGGGTAATAACCACAGAGTTTTGATGATTTCCATGGTCAATAAGTGACTGTGCCAGTTCCTTGGCACTGTTAAAGGTAATAGGCCTAGATACAATGACACTTGCCTGTATCTAGGGCGATAGTCCCCAAATATACCTTTCAATATTTTTGCTCTCTAGAGCAACCATTTCTGGACACAAAATCGCGAAGTCACAGAACCGATCCGTGTAAGTTGTTATGTCTGCACCGCCCATGGTAAGACCCCAGAGTTCTTACTCCAATTTTTGAATTTCCCCTCGCAGACAGTATTCCCGCATCAACATGGTTTTTAAGTTCTCCCAGCTTATAGTATTAGCCACTATCAAAGTCAGTGAATTAACATGGCCATTCCACCATGTTAGGGCCCTATCTGAAAAAGTACAGGTAGCAAATTTAACTTTGCTACCCTCTGGACAGGAGCAAATTTCAAAGATTGCTTCGCTCTTCTCAATCCACTGCCTTAAAACCATCACTCCTCTAGTTCCATTAAAGGTATTGGGTTTGGCATTTGAGAAGTATTTATGAGTGCACTCTCGTGAGTGCTCATGACCCTCGACATGGTTAGAAGGATGTGCACCAGCTCCCGACCCACTAGCACCAGGAGTATTGTTATGAGACATGGCAGCCGCTATAACTGTCGTGACTGCTGCTTGAAACATAGCAGCATCGAATTGAGGGGGTGGTGGTGGAGGTGGCGTCGCTGCTTCATTTTCATTGTTACGTCTTGGATTTCTATGAGGAGGCATCTTTTTCTATAAAAGTCAATAGATAAAAAGATAATGAGATATCAGGAATGAATATGGATTTGATATCTCTGAACTAAAACACTTAATTCAACAAGAATCTTTTAAAGAATTGGAAATAGATGTCCACTGCTAGTACAACTTGCAACAGGATAATATAAAATGGAGTGGTTATTTTTCAAAGAGTATTAAAATACATGTCAATTGTATTGGTATATTAAGTATATGTAATCTGAATACTTGGCCTTAAAGTAGGTCTATAATATACCATAATATTGTGAAAGCATCGACATTAAATTGACCTACCGAAAATAAAATTTTCGCGGTCGTATTGAAAAAGCATGAAAAATAAAATAGGAACATATCCGTAATCCAAAACTTTGGAATAGGATGTTTATGAAAATTGTAATAACTCTTGTTGAATTAAAGTGCTTATTATTTTATTGATACTTGGTTTTGTACATATCATGAAAGTAGTCTATATATTCAGTATATTAAACTAGAAAGTAGAAGTAGCGTAAACACTACTTGCAGCGGTTGCTATGACGGTTGTTGGGTTCTGCCTCATCATGCGTCTTTCATCGCCTTTCTTGTGCAGCTTGATGCTCTCTCAACTCCCTTATCTCGGATTGAGCAGCATTAAGTTGCCTTTGAAGGGATTCAGTATGATGCTGGGTGTCGTCCTGCATTTCATCAAGACGAAGGATATCTGCAGTGTTAGCATGCAGAATCGTATTCACTTATAGGATTCGATTGATCGAAAATTGATCGAGTTGTCAGGCTATTCGGTTTACTATAACTGGAAGAGCTCTATCAGTTGTTCCTCCTCTAGACACATTATAGAAACCTCCCCATTCCGTAAGGAGGGCGTTGGTCGTCTTGCCGACTCTAATGGTTTATATATTGGCCCCACTCGGGTATGAGGTCTGCTTCGTCTTGTCTCAGCGGATGTAACCCGGGGTTGCAGACTTGTGGATCTGTATCCGTACCACTTGATTCTTTGTCCTCAAATGGTTCTTCATCCGAGTCTTCTTCTGGATCCTCTTCCGGATCCTCTGCTACCCGTCTTTCATTGCCATGATTTGGAAAATAAGGGTCCCCTGGTGGTTGATATCCTGCCATTGTGTCTGTACGAGAATAAGGTCATGAGAAATACCCGAAACACTAAAGCATATCGATCTTTAAAATATTCTTATAGTATTTTATGTTATGTTCTAGAGTTTCTTCTGTAGTTGGTAAATTTTAGCCATGTCACAACACTACTATCACTCCCAAACACATGTTGGTCATATCTAAAATCAATATAGTTGACCAGGCTATATTAATTCTAGATATGATTACATAACTGCTCGGGTTTGACTGTAATGTTCAACATCCAAATACTTCTAAGTTCTTATGACTATGTACTTGTAGGTATGAGTGTTAGTATAATTCTTGTACAAATACTTAAAGTTTTATAAAGAATACTTGTAGTCAGAGCTCCTAGCCCCAATGTATTTATAGTTTGTATATCTTTTATGGATTGATGTACTGAGTTCACTATAAACAATGCTCTGATACCAATCTGTCACACCCCGAAACCAGACAGCGGAAACGTCCGGGGGTGGAGGACTTCATTTGTAGTATCACAACACATGCATCATAGTAATCAAAGTACAAACAACCATTGTATTCAAAAGTATAAGTATTTACATGTTTTTAATCATTGTATATTGAAACCAAAATAGTTATACAAAAGAAGAAGATATGACTCATAATAGCTCCATCTTCTTAAAAGCTCGGGGAGTACCTGTTATTTTTTCCCTGAGAATACAAGTAATTTGAAAAGAGATTATCAACAATAAGTTGAGTGAGTACATAAGTCTTTGTGTTTGAAATGGTGTCTTTATATCTTAAATATGAAAACTGTTCCAGAAAATCCCATATTTTCCGTTGTATATGAAAAGTAGTTTTATTCCCATAAAACCGTTCTATTTGTAAACCAATGTTCTGTATTTGTAAGACTTGTAACTGAGAGTGTGCCTGGCTTCACCAGCTGTTATTGAAAACTGTAATATACCATTTTGTAAACTGGTACTTTGAAGATGTACTTATGTTTAGATGTTTATACACTAATGTGTTGTTAATATCCTTTTAATGAGTTATTATAACCATACTAAGACATGATCGCCTGAAACAAACGCTTTCTGGGCGTTTAAACTATTGATAACAATTGCCACTCACTGGCGTGTATGCCTGACTGTAGCTAGCAGCCTGAGTGCGGGGTTGTCAATCCCGATATAGATCTACACACAACTTGTTTCGATCCCCTAACTGGAGACTCTGGTTATAATGTCAGGACTTTACCTATGTTGTCTAAATGAATTAAACAACTTGAATTGAATGTCTCATAAAAAGCATATAAACGTTACATGTATATTAGTCATGAAAACCCAATCATTCTGAAATAAATGATTGACAGTATGTTTGTGAATTAGTATTCCAAACATATTTGACATTTGTAAACCATTGATTTGTTTTGAATCAAAACTCTTGTTTCTTGTAAAACTGTGTATTCTAGTATACTTGAATCATGAATTGTTGTTCTATGTATCATAAATTATACCCATTATAATTTATATGTACTTTATGAATTGGTATTTAACTAATTTTGCATGTAATCCTTTGCTCAACGTGTTATAAAGGGTAATTAAACTGATGAAATAACTTTTATATTTATATACATATACAATTTTATATATAAGTAAAATTTAAACGACACCCGGACAAATAAACGGTACTATAAGTCCACATCCAAACAAGGAAAAGGACCTTGAATGAGTTATTAGTCCTAAGCCTTTTAAATCTTATATATATATATATATATATATATATATATATATATATATATATATATATATATATATATATATATATACAAATATGAATTTTTGGGAAAAATATAAGTTTATGAAAGAGTTCAATATTTGGAGTATTTTTGATGCTTTATAATCGATTTATCGTGATTTGAAATCATTTATTTGTAACACAAAGTTCTTGTTTTATACTAGTATCCCCCCCCCCCCTAACCCCTTAAGACAGTAGAAATTATGAAAATACGGGGGTATGAACTCACTTGATAAGTGGTGATTTGGACAGCGTTTTGTTCCTAGAAAGGAGTTTATTTGACGAAAAACCAACTTTAATTGGGCAGAGTTTTGACTAGAGAGAGGTTGGGAATCTTAGGACTTCGAGGCTTGCCTAGAGTTTGAAATAAGATATCGGGGCTTTAGGGTTGTTTAAAAGTTTGTGGAAGTTAGAGAAGTGAAAAGATATGAAAAATGGGGTGAAAAAGTGTAAAAATCGGAGAAGTGTCACACCCTTTATATAGGGGTGCGAGGGTGCGGTCCGAAGGTGAGTCAGCAACACACGCGTCGGTCATGCGAAGGTTACACGGGGAGAAGCTTCAGACGTGATGGCTTCTAAGTGGACCAAACTTTGGTCCAATGGGGAGGTGCCACGAGGGTCCGAGAAGTGTCCAAGGAGTGTCTCCTACGAGGGTGTCAGTTGTTTACTAGACCTCGGCTGCGGTCTAATCAAATGGTGACACGATGAACTTCGGTCATATCAGAAGGTGACACGTGGAGGCTCTCATGCGAGGGTGACGTGGCAGAAGGATGACCATGCGATTTTTCTCGGTTTTTTAACCAAAAACTTCTAAAATTAATAAGTTTTGCATACGAACTCCACTTTTGACATTATTTATATGAATGAGTAGGTAAAATTATACTCTACGACTTTTGTTTAGACTTCATCGGCTAATTTTGACTTTTATTTTTAATATTATTATTTTTTATAGACCGGGACAGGAAAATCCGTAAAAAATTCATAATTTTTTCATCCGGCGCCCGTTTTTGTCTGTCTTTTTACCGTTGTACTACTAATGACGAGGCCTTCAATTCTCGTTTAGGTTGTGTCGGCTAAGAATCACTCGATCTTTATTTCGAGTTTTTAGTTGTACACTTCTATACTGAAACTTAAAAAAATCATAACTTCCTCATACGAAGTCCGATTTTGGCCTTATTTTTATGAAATTCTCGTTTTAACATAAACTATAACTTTCATTTAGATTGTTAAGGTGAAAAAGCCATTTATTGAAAATTATTTTTTCACACTGAACAATGTTTTGCCGATTTTGTCGCAGATCTTCGATTGGTCATAACTTCTTCGTTTTAACTCGGATTTTAGTGTTCTTTATATTTTTGGAAACCTTGTTACAATCTCTACCACTTGGTTCATCGCAATCAAGATTGTTTACTAATTTAGTTTTGAGGGTCAATTATGTAAATATACACAATATGCTAAAATTTCTCTTTAGTATTTTTAAAAGAAGTACAAATTGACCTACACTATTATATAGGTTTGAAATAACGGCTTGTTATAGTAAACAACCCTAGCCCATACTCTCCTTTAAACACCCAAAAATTTAGGTTTTTAGTCACCAAGCGGCTTCCACATTAAGGTCCAAAGAATGCTACATCATAGCGGCTTAAATAAAACTAGTTTCCAACATATACACTTACACATCGTGGTGGTCCTTCTACCACGTTGTGGCCTCCCAAAACAAGCAAAAGTAACATAAATTAATAAGAAATAATACCTAGAGGATTTGCATGTTACATGCTCTAACTCTACTAATTCTATGAAGAGCTAAGGCAAGGTCATCTGAATCAACTCGTATTTCAACTTCAAGTTAAGAGCTAGTGCCAACTTGTAACAACCCAAAATTCAAGACCAAAAATTTCTTTTTAAATAAACATTACTTTAAACAAAAACGTCATTCCAAAACATAATCTGGGTATAAGTTTTCAAAACACTTGTTTATTATCAGAGTAAACATTCCCAGGCTGACTAATCTATGGTGTGTGCCATGCGATTACCCCGAGCTCCTCCCTCCGCTACCGGAAGTACCTGAAAACAAAACTGAAAACCGTAAGCACGAAGCTTAGTGAGTTCCCCACCTTACCACATACCATACATAACCACATACATCACACACTGGGCCACGCCAGCTATCTGGGGCCTCGCCCCCTACTTCGGGCCTCGCCCGCTACAACGGCCCCGCCGCTCCAGGCCCCGCCTGGCTTCGAGCCCCGCTCGGATACAGATTTGTTTCACTTAGGCCTTGCCTGTCACAGGGCCTCGCCCACTAACATATAATAGCACATAAACGTATCACATAACATTACATAAGCTAAACATATACTAACAACTCTTACTCTAAGGCCTCGCCTATCTCTGGGCCCCGCCCGAGTCCTGCTACTGATGAATCATGGAACCTCGTCCATACTCCTGCTGATAGTGAGGTTCGGGCCCAGCCCACCCTCACTCCTTCCCTAACTTGGGCCTCGCCCCTGCTCTGCTGCTACTGAGATATGGAACACCATCCACACTCTGCTATTGGTGAGATACGGGACCTCGCCCTCTCTCACCTCCCTACCAGGCACATACAAGTATCACACAGACAACAAGTATAAACTATCACATAAACCGCTCCTTGGGCACCCGCCCTCTGTCCTTGGACCTCGTCCAAATATCATACTAGCATGCTGTGCCTAGGGCTAACCCCCGGGTCTTCTACTCATAACTACATGGGCCGGCATTGTGGCCGTAGACCCATTCATACAAAGGGAAACTCACCTGATACTGCTAAACTGCTGCTGCTAATCCCTTTGACCGCTACCTGACCGCTAACTCCGAACTGCTGCTCCGCTAGCTCCCCGAGCTACCAATAACAATCCAACACTTAGTCTAACTAACCTCCAAAGGTCAACCAAGTCAGCTCTGGTCAAAGTCAATGTCCTGGTCAAAGTCAACCTTCCAGGTCAACCCTACTCGCCGAGTCACCCTACTGACTCGCCGAGTTCATAAATCCAGAGTTCTTCCACTCGCGACTCTACTCGCCGAGTCAACCCCTGACTCGCCAAGTTTACTGATTCCCGATTCCTGTCCTGACCAACTCACTGAGTCCTGGCTCGACTCGCTGACTCGAGTCTTAACTCGAAGGGTTTAGGACCACTCGACCTGACTCGCCGAGTCTAAGAACAGACTCGCCGAGCACACGACAATCTTCATCCAACTCGCCAAGTTGTTCATCCAACTCGCCGAGTTCATGCCCATCTTCATCTGACTCGACGAGCTGTTCATCCCACTCGTCGAGTTCCTCCTCATCTTCAAGCTACTCGCCGAGTCCACTCGAAGGACTCGTCGAGTCCACTAAGATCCACTTACATGCAGAGGACTTCCGAGTCATGCATGAGCTCCAAACTGTAGATCTACCCTCCCCAAGCCTATTTCCCACGTAAAGTTGCAAGCTTTACGTGTAGAGAGTGAGATCTAGGCAAAATACACCAATAGCTAGGGTTTTGGACCAAGAGACTCCAATTTCCACCCAATGGCTGCTACTTTATGGGATTCCATACCAAAACAAGCATGGATCTGAGGTAGCAACCTCAGATCTGGACCTCAAGCTCAAGATTGGTCTTAAACATGGCTTAAAAGCCTCAAAACTCATAACCAAGGAAAATCTAAAGAAGGGAAACGAATTGATACCTTCCAATGCTCTGAAATGCTTCCCAAACTTCAGACCCAAAGCCACTCCCTGATGCTTCAAAGATTTCCACTCCTTCTCCTTCCTTAAAACCACTCAAAAATGGCTAAAAACTTGAATGAACACAATGGGGGCTTAAGGTGCGGCGTTCTGGGTGTGAGAGGCTGTAAAGGAGCCCTAAGAAGAAGATTGAGATGCTTAAATAGGCTCCAAGCCCCAGATTTAGGGTTTTCCTCACACAGACCAGACTCGCCGAGTCCACTTGGCCGACTCGTCGAGTTGGTCACTTTCTTATCGACCCGGATCCCGCTCCGACTCGCCGAGTCCTTCCTTGGACTCGTCGAGTCCCTCTTAAATTTAGGGTTTCCTTTACTTTCTTGGCTTTCAAAATCCTGGGTGTTACACAACTATAGGTTCAATTTCAGTTATATCTCGAGTTTCTTCAAGGTCAATATGACTCACACTAACTTGTTGATATGTATATGTTGCTTCTCTTAAGGAACACTCCTTTTGAGATATAAGCACCACATTCTCATGGGTCTTAAAACAAATATAAAATTTTTTAGTTAATAGCTGACATTGTAACACTTCTTGGATCTTTATTCACTTTAGGCATTGGTTTCTCATCTAACGAAAGACTTCACAAAACCATCCCTAAATGTGAGGGGACTTTCAATCTGCATGTTTCATGAGGTGTTATCAAAACCTACTAAGTTGGTTACAAGGTTCAAAACATGTTCTAATGTTTCATGAGGTGTTTTCAAGTGTGTATTCCAAAATCTCTATGATGATCATTGAACTCGATGCTAAGTTATTATGTTTTCCTTTTATATCAAAGAACCTTTATCTTCTTGCATAATTGATTCCCTACTATGTTCTGATACTCTTTTAACCTTTTCAAAGTATCAAACTTATGCTTAATGAGATAAAAATAATCACATTTACAAATACCATCAGTAAATATGACACATTAGTATTTGTCATCCCTTGTGATGGATCTAATGGGTCCACACACATCACTGTGTTCAAGTTCCAACAATCCTTCACCTTATTCGCATATCCATGTGAATGGTGATTTATTTATCTTGCCAATACCCAAGACTCACATACATCCTCCAAATCCAAGTTGAATGATTCCAAGATATGGTTTAATTGGAGCTTGGTGATACAATTATTACTTATGTGGTGCAGGCGATTATTCAACACGCACGTTCTTATCTAAACTATTAGAGGAATCAACATTAAAGTTAACCTTACTATTATTACGATCACAATATTTGATTTCATGAATGACAACTGCAAGAAAATGTTTCAAACAACCATCTTCATAAGCTAGAATATTAATTTTCCATTATCAAATGAAATTGATATTCATGTTTGTATAACACATTCAATGGAATTTTAATTTCTAGACATCTCCAAAGACAAATAGAAAATAAATAGATTTCTCTTAACTCCATTACTAAGCACAAGCTTGAAATCCTTCATCACTGGGACATGTGGTATTTTTCTATTCCCACGATTGGATTTAGCTCTTGATGCTTAAGTTTCCTTCTTTCCTTTAGATGCTACAATGTCTTCCAAATGTGATTACCACAGCATGCATCAAGGTTCCATGAATTGGAAGTATGTAAAGTTTGATTATTTGAGTGCTTGATGTAGAGTCAAAGATTTGACTTTACCATCTCCAAGTACCTAGGACAACTTTCATTTTATGATACTTGTCATTACATTGAATGCAAGTTGCCTTATTCGAATCAAGGTTGTAAGGAATATAGGACATACCGGTTTCATTCCCACATAATGGTAGGTTCCATCTAAAATCTTTCCTTTCCATTTAGGATAAGAAAGTTTCCTCTTCTTTTTTCCAATATTTAGAATGGCAAGAACTAGGACTGGATAAGAGACCTGGTCTATCGTTTCCTTAGATTGAAGAAGGTTTAATAATTCCATCAATATGTTATCCATACTATTCATAAGAACTGGTTGAAGATCCAAGAACATGATCTATTGAAAGGACTCTTCTTTAGGACAACAATTAGATTCTCAAGTTTGTTTATCTAGCTCTCATTGAGCACATACAAAAACTCTTTTATTTAGCTCATATGCAATTAGGAACTTTTGATGATTTTCCAATCACTCTTAACTTGCCTTTTTCTGAAATATTTCAATCAATTGCAAATTCATTTCTTATGTTCACATATTCATAAAATATCCTTTTCGCACATGGAAGAGATACAGATAATAATGCAAGAGACCTTATTTGACAAATCCACATGTTTCTGGGAATAAAAACTTCTTCGAAGTTGATGCATTATTGATTTGAGGGAATGCTCATTGATGACATCATTCCCATTAACCAGTCGAGGAAGATTCCAAAACAAATAACCTATTTTTGTTGGATAATAGATATAACCCATAATTCAAAAGTACGCAAGGAGGTAGAGAGGATTTCCATTTAACCTAGGAGAAAAAATTCAAAGAAGTCTATTCAGTCCTAAATTATAAACCTAATTTTGAATTAAGGTTAGGATCCATGTTTTCGATTCATAATATGATGATGGATACATTAATAACATCTCAAATCTATTTTAGGTAGGTATGACACTTTACCAATTTCAATCATCATGAAACTGCTAGATATCTAGAGATTCATTCGACCGGTTTAGTAAGTCACATGATTAAGGAAGAATAGTGAATGAGATACAATGATTAGTTTCGAAATACATGGATCAAAACTACATAGTTTTGGGATTCTATAGATAAGCTAAGGTACATAACAACCATATATATATATATATATATATATATATATATATATATATATATATATATATATATATACACACACACACACACACACACTAGTCGATTACCCGCACAAAGCAGCAGGAGCGAATAGTTTATGAACGGTGATTAACTTATTTCAATTTTTATGTATACTTACGACTATTGCATCAAACTGTAAAATCATTAAATATTAATCAACTAAAAAAATATTGATAATTCGTTAGTCCTTACGATCCTTAAAGCATGATAAATCGATTTTTATGCCACTTCATTGTATATTGCAATTAATCAATCAGAATGTTAATTCTAAACAATAGCAACAACTTAACTTGTTTCAGAATTTTGACCGGTTTGATGTGTTATGGGTTTGTAATATTCAACCCATTTTTTATTAGCAGTCTGTCTTGAGTTGTTTTTTTGGTCCTGAAACCATATATAAATTATAATTAAAACAAAATTGCTTATTAAGATAGTAAAGATCATCTCCGAAAAAAATGGAAAATTACCTATTTATATTTTTAAAACACATGTTTATACATTTATTTGTTTTATAGTATTTTACTTTCAATTCTTTATTTTTAATAAAGTATTTTCAATTTTTTATTATTAACTCTCTATAAAATTTTATGATGTGATGACAACCATTGGAACGTATCCCACCCGTTTATAAGATTTTTAACCAACTAAATATACAAACACCATCATAGAATGGTTGTAGGTTTCATACGAAATATTGTTTTTTAAATGATTCGTTGAGTCAAAAATTTTGTTTTTAGTAAATTGGAAACCAACAATAAAAAATTAGGTAATATCAACGTTGTAAAAAGCATTCGATGGTAGCTCAATTATGGACTGAAATTAAAGATTAATTGGTTTACGTAATGATTAATCCAATACCATAATTTATTAATTAAATAATTCAAAAATTAATATATCTTAAGAAAAGAAGTATTTGAAAATATAAAACCAATATAATATTTGAAATTCTGAAAATTTTGATAAAATATTTGAAAGTTTGAAAGTTTGATTTTTTTATTTAGGTATTATGTTTGATAAATTATCATTGATTCCATTATTGAAAATAATATAAATAATTATCTAAGTATTTGAATTTTCAAAATTTGTCATTAACTATTTGTATAGTAACGATTTAATGGTATTAATAACTAAATAATCAAACAACGAACACAAGATTAATGTTACTCATATCCCAAATCCGCCATAGGCGCACATGCTCTTTCCAAAAAAATGTCAAAAAGTGAATGATACCTTAAAAATTTCTTATTTCTCATTTGGAAAAATAAGTTACATAATATTTATACTAACTAAATAGTACGACACACTCTTTACCAGTAACCAAATGATATCAACTCAACTTCATGGCACACTCTTTACCCATAACGAAATGATATTAACTCAAATTCATGATATGAAGTATATAGGCCACCTTTTTAGAATAGTTTTAGTAAAGTTTCTCCATGTTATTAAATTGAAACTTCGTAATTTTTAAGTATATTTAAATTTCAAAATAGAAATATATGTCCCCAACACACACACAATTACACAATAACACACACATACAACAAACACACAGCACACAAGACACACATACATATCAGATACAACACATACAGGAAATATACAAAAACATATACAACAGAAACACAAATAGAACATATACACACATAACAACTCTAATGGGTTATAAAGTTAACATCATTTTAGCCATTGTAATTGACATTTTTTCCTTGTCTTTTTTATTTCTTCATCCACTTCATCTTTCTTTTCAACAAACGATAAATTCCAATACACATTAACCAACTAATGCCAACTAAATCTAATGTCACAATAAATAAAACTAAAATCAAGCATATTTATATAAAAATCACAATCATAAAAAGGAATAAACTAAAAACATGAGAGATATTTGATAGTATAAATGCAACTGAATCTCCTAATTATGTACAAAATACCACAAAGAGAACTAAAGCTACATTAAGTCCTAAGATGGATCAACATAAGTCAACCTATACTAAACTGATAAATTCATCAATAATCTTTTTACAAAAATTTCCTAAAAACACAAATAATTTGTTTCAAACCTGTAAAAGGAACACATTATTGAACCCTACAATATTATGGATATTCCCAATCTCCAATATAATCTGTAAGGTTGTTATGGAGACAATATATATGTTTCATGTACCATACATGACTATATTACCTTTGGTCTTCCATTCAACGGAGAGGTGCTTTTAGAGCACCTAGAGCAACAATTACCCAAAAGTCAATTTTTAACCGATCCACACCTAAATGTTGAAAGGGATCCTCACAAATTTTTAAAATCAGATTATTGAGGAATGAACAACACTATCGAGGCCTGTGAGAATGCATAATAATAACATTAGAAATGGGTAAAAGGAACACACAGAGACATGACATATAAAATAACTGCCAACTAAAGTATAAGTCTTTTTTTTTTACCATACCTCCTTGTTAGTAACGAACCTTTTGATGACATGATGCCACCCACTATCATATGGAGATACATTATATCACTTAAAAGAGTCCGCTAGTGACACTTCTACACATATGGGAAAACTACTTCCACTTCATCCAACAACAATTGTCTTATTTGACGAATTGTATGAATTATGAGAACCGTTTATTGTATTTTTAACATAAATTATAAAAAAATAGCTTAAAAAGGACATATTAAATGGGTTAAAAGTTACCAAAAGTGTATTTCAATGCTTATATTCTATTACTTACATTAAACCATTATTTTGATAAGATAATTTTGTTGGATTAGGTGTTTAAGTCCATAACTATATTTGATATGTACTTGATTTGATTATGAACATGATGCTTTTGGGTTGCCCTCACTCATGCAACTTGATAGGATGACTAGAGGAGAGAGAGAGAGAGAGAGAGAGAGAGAGAGAGAGATTATATGAATAATAAATGGGTACTCAGAATGATTTTATTAATATATTATAAGATTAATATATTATATGGAAATCATATTATAAATTGGTAATTGATAAGAAATTAATCTAGGATTAATTTTGGGATTAAAGGAACTAATTAATAATGAAGGGGCTGTTTTGCAAATCATTGATTGTTGTGAAACTGGGCTTATGACTCCTTGTAAGTGGAGTGGACGAAATTTATAGATTACCCCATAAGATTTCGTCCAAGGGCTTACCAAGGAGGTCCATGGGTTGCTTTGGGCTTAAGTTAGGAACTAGGGTTTCCTTATTCTAGTCTAGCTTGAAGACTAAGCAACCTAGCCTTATATAAAGCCTCTAAAGCCTAAGGAAATCGTTCCTATACTTTTAGGAGTTGCCCTGGCTAATTTTCACCTCTCTCCAAGTCATCATTGTTGTGTTGAGTGTTTGTGACTCCATTATAGGTGCAACACTTGGGGCACTAAGCTTTAGTGTCAAGGATTGTTCTTGTTATTACAATATAACAAGTGAGCTAATCTTCCAACCCTTTTATATATATGAATTTTGAAATTGTGTATGCTACATCTAGGGTTTTTCTTTGGATAATTGATTTTCATGTATAACTTGAGAAAACCTATATACAAAGCATTAGGGTTGCATGTACACCATAGGAATGTTGTAATGCTTAAAACCCATCAGTGGTATCAGAGCCTAGGATGTTTTTCTGTTATATTTGATGCATTTATGATTTGTTCAAAGCTGAAATACAAAATCGTTTTTATATATGCCTGGTGAGCACGACAGGTTTATAGATGAACACGACGTGTTGGTCTTCCACGATGTGTTATGGAATGACAAGACGTGGAAACTCGTTTGTTGGCAAATTTGGATTTTTTTTTTCCTAAATTAGATTTGGATAATTACCATAAGTTGTTTTTACTAATTAAATTCGAATTTTCTGATATGATAATTGATATCCTCATCTAATTGAAAGATAATAGTCAAATTTTATGATAATTATGAGATTATGTGATTAATTAATTATTTGTAAAATTTGATTTCATTTTGATGTTTTGTAGGATCAAAGAGAAAGAAGGAAGCTTAAAAGAAGAAGTAAGTTGAGTCCGATCGTGAAGAAATGGATTTCAACCACATGGTTTGACGATCGGATTTTTTAGTTGCTACTTAGAGTTATGATAGATTGCTTAGGAATATTTGGAAACATAGTTTTCATTTGTATTTGCATTGTAAGGACAAATTTTTCCGCAATATTTTAAATAAAGTAAAATTTTATTTTATCTTATTTTATGTATCCTAGCAATGGCATTTATGAAAATTGGTGTTTATATTTCTATTGTTGGCATGTTGAAAATGGATTTGATTCTTGGTTATATCTTTTGTGGTAGTGTCATAATTTACCAGATCAGGAAAGATTCTCATCGCCCAAGTTTCAATTGGACAAAAACTTAGAATCTTACATAATTGTTTGATGTATGTGAATCTTGATCTTTCGGAAAGTGAGACTGATTCCTTGTTCACATGTATATGTGAGTCAAGTGAAAGACTAAAGGATCTAGTACACATTGATGTGGACTGGTCAGATCCACCACGAATGACGATAAAGTCTATTTGTCTTGATTTACTGATAGTTCAGTAAATATGGTTATGCTTACAAGATTGAGTGTAATTCTAATACCTTGAAAAGATTCAATCTATAGCAGAACGAATAGGAAGAATCAATTAGGCAGAAAGATAAAAGTTTCTCCAATTTGAAAGGAAATGAGAGCACTTTAGTATCATATTTTATTATCATCCTAATGATTATGGAACCATGTCACAATTGATCCTCTGAAGACACCTTAATACATTTGTATGGCTAAGAAGAGGTATCAGGAATTGTTGAAATGGGTAAATCAAGAAGATGAGTCATACTTAGTCCGCAGATTAAGTTTTAGAGTTATACTATAGAATCTACCTTGAGTGACATGTTCTAAGTAGGTTTACAACACCTCATGTAATGTCGAGTAGAAATGTTTCCTACTCTTGGACAATTGAAATTGGTAGTTGTGATGTTTTGAATAAGACAAAGACCAACTAAGACCAATTATATGAAGTGTTTCTTGGTAAGAACCCACACTAACTCTCAAATATTTGTTTGTCAAGGAATGCTCTTGACAAATAATCTTATATGTCAAGAGGTCAGTGTGAGTCTTAATGGTCTTGAATAGTTTCAAGAGCTAATCAAGAATAAACCTTTTTGTCATGACTAGCACACGACTGGAGGTTGATAACCTATCGTGTTGACATATTCTTGTTTCTTTGCCTATTCCAGTTAAGTTGATTATGCATGTGAGTTCTGTGAGTTCTCATTTGATTGCTTAAGGCAAAGAACCTTGAATAGTGAAATTACATTAATCAGTGTGAGTGAGCTGGTCGATAACTTGGAGGCAATGGTAGACCCTTGTACTACCGGATGGCAAGAAATTAAGAATAAGCATGTTCAGTCCATATGAGTTTGAATTTTTCATAAACCTTGTCTAGTGAATATGGTTCGAAATGACAAATTCACATGGATAGAAACACATACACCATAAAATCTAAGTGATAAGAGTTTTCTCTCTACTTCATGAAAATGAATCTGAGGAAACACTTTCACTAGTAGTTTTTTAAAGGATTAGAGTTAGCAGTTGTGATGATTGCGTTCTCAAATTCGAGTATGATTACGACATCCCTTTTCATAGTTCGAATTGTGAGAAATGGAAAATAGTTTGAACATTTGGGACTTATCGCTATAAGTTCTGAAAAGGTTTAGACACACACATAATGTGACAACCCGAAATTTATTCAGTTATTTTAACCTCTCCTTCCGTTAATAAGCCTCGCTTTATTAAACTGTCCGTTGACCTTTTGGATTGGTTAATTAATTTGGTACTTTTATAATGACTTCGTAAGGGTTGGAACAAATTAGAAACACCCTCAATATCCCTTGAAAAGTTTTAGTTTCAACCAAGTCAAATTACGACCATTTAATCGGGTGCGACCAAGAGCCCCGTTTAACGTCAGTATCGGGTAGATTTCCACCGAGCCACAAACTGAAACCCCTATATAAGGGTGAGTGGACTCCATTTGAGACTTTCCACTCTCTCTCTACACTCTCACTCTATACAAGTTACTTTCGATCCAAAAACCGCCCATTTCGAGCCCCAAACTAGTAAGTGATCTACCGTAACTTGTTGTTTAGCTAATTTAACATGCAAATTCATGTTTAAGACATCAAATAGGGGCCAAATAATGTGTTTACGACCCAAGAACACTCTTGGACCGTGAACACCCTTAAGTGGGGTTTTGAAGCCCCAAAACCCTTCCAAATCATTCCTAGGGTTTAGATATGACTTGTGGACTTACACCTTCGAGCTTAGAACACAAAAACCTTGCATTTTGGAGAGTAAACATGAGTTTACAGCCCAAGAACACTCTTGGAGCATAAACCCCTCTTCAAGGTCCGTGAACACCTTTTAAGGTGTTAGAATTACCCTTAAACACCTCCTATGGCTTGGGTAAATGTCTAGAATCAACCACAATTGAAGTAGGGGCTTTAAACATTAAAGAAACTATGGACATAGGAGTTTACAGCCGTAAACCCCCCTAGGATTGGTCCATGGGCCGTAAACTCCATAGAATGGCCAAATGATGCCCTAACTACCTTATATGGCTTGGAAAAATGCATAGAACTTAATACCCATCCATTTAAGACCTTAATACACAAAAAGAAGGGGCTAGTAGGAGTTTACGGCCGTAAACTCTATGTTTACTACCGTAAAGTCCCAAGAATGGTCTATTTGAGGCCTTAAACCCTTCATAAGCCCTAGATTTGAGCCTAGCTTAATTCCACTAGTGTGAAAAGACCTTAAATCATCCAAGAGCACACCACCCATGAGTTTACGGCCGTAAACTCATGGGAATATGGTCTTAGTGCCGTAAACTCTATAAAGAGTTTACTCTTGAAGAGTAAGCTCCCTAACTAGGCCATACACTCCCTTATTTGCAACCCAATAGCCTCCTAGCACTTGACCAAAGTGTTTTCCGCACATTAGGATGCTTATGCGTGTTTAATTAGTATTATAATTACTAATTGTATGTAAACATATGTCATCATATGTTAATAGGTCACTAAGTGTGTTCAAGCCTTTACTTGACACCGAGCACCCAACCGACACCTCCATCCAATCCACTTACAACAGTTGAGTTCATACCCCTGAATTAACCTTTTAAATGTTTTATATGCTTTTATGGGGGGAATACAAGTTAAAACATGCTAGTTAGCATATCAATCATATGTGATTAATAAACCGCATGCACAAGGATTTATCACACTTTCAGTTGTTTTACCAAGTATAATACTATAGATGGTTTTCCAAAACGCCTTTACTTGTTTAAATCTTTTCTCAAATTATCTCTCATGCTGTATGTTTTACTTCTACACCAGTTACAACGGTGTTTTAAACAAAGGTTTTCTTTACTTATTTTGTGTTATCAAATTATATTCAAAACGTGTTTATGAACGGTTTTCAAAGCTTGTTTTACATAAAGATATCAAGTCGTAAATTTTTATTTTTAAAGGTTTTCGAATGGTCTTACCAAAGTTTTCTTCTATACTTCTATACTTATACTTCATTAAATGCATGCCTGTACTTGTATAGTTATATAAATAATTTTTAAAAGACTTAGGAAGGCTAGTTCGCCCTATTTCCTTTTCCTCGTTGGGATGTGGTTTGGTGGGTATCGGATATCCATCCGAAGGTCGTTTAAACATTAGTTATATATCATGTATACACGTATAGACATAAAGGTTTACATCGACTAGCTCATTTCCCTTGGGTAGAAAGGGCGTCCTTCCGTTCATCATTCATAGATCAGAGACACTAGTAACTATTATAGGAATAGTTAGGAGGTTCTATTTACTCTTTGTAGTACGAGAATTCCAATGGAGTCAGTTCATTCAAGAGTCTGTATCATTTCTCCAGCGCCTCTAATAGAATTCAGAATACGAGATGCATCCTCAGGACACGGATCTCCCCGTCGTCAAGTTGGTAACCAGAGTCTCCTGGAGGGAGAGCGGGCATTGTGTGTATAGATCTATACGGGACTGACACTCCCGCACCCTGACTGCTAGCTACAGTCCTCGGCCTACCAAGCCAAGGGGTGACAAATGTCACATTTATTCCGACGCTTGCAGGGCGTCAAGTACTCTAGTGTCAATCAGTATGGTTACGAGTATCTCCATGTTTACCTTATAATTCATGGCCTTAAGGTAACGAGAATTAACACTTTATTTATGAAACAACACTCTTAGGATTACTCTTTGTTTTAGACCTTGCTAGCTGTATCGTTCATTTGATACTGTCTCGGGTCTGTGTTTCTTTGTTTTAGACCTTGCTAGCTGTATCGTTCATTTGATACTGTCTGGGGTCTGTGTTTCTTTGTTTTAGACCTTTCTAGCCGTATCGTACATTTGATACCGTCTGGGGTTTGTGTTTCCTTTTGTTAGACTGAGTCAGGCGTATCATTCATTCGATACTCTCCTGGAGTCTATGATTTCTTTTGCCTTAGTCAGCAGTGTTTTTTTTGCTGAGGCATATGTTATTTTCCCCTAGTATTTTTACTAGTGATATTCTCCTCCTTTCTTTAAAGTCAAATACCGTATTTTGGTAATGATAGCATTTCAGGGAAAATTTCTCTTTCAAACATAACACTGTCGAGTCTTGGTAGAAGACTGCTTTTAATTAGAAAATATAGGATTTTCTGGAAAGGACGCTAATACACCGTAGATTCTAAACTACTACGTTTTATAAAGTTATTTTGAATAAAATGCTTACTTACTCAAATGACACTAAATACTTATGAACTCACCAACATTTATAAAAATGCTGATACTCGCTTTCAAAATAACTTGTACTCTCAGGTCAGCATTAGACAGGTACACCCGGGAGCTTTTGTGAAGCTAGCCTAGAACCGAGCTGCATCTATACTAGTTTCTGTATTACTTTGATGTCTCTATAAAATGTAACTTATGTAAAACTATTACTATTAATGAAATGGTTGTTGTACTTTGATTACTATACTACATATGTTGTGATACATGACATGACGTCATCCACACCAGAATGTTTCCGCCGTTCCGGTTTTGGGGTGTGACACATAAGCTATCTATTGAAAGGTGTATGAGCTTAAGAAGTCTAGGAAAAGACTTATCAAAGCACCACATATTGGAAATATGAACTTTCGTAAGAAAGTCAATAAGTATTGATTTCTAAAAGTCCAACTGATTTCTAGGTACATGTCAAAGCTAGTGGGAGCATAATTGTTATGCTAGTAAGAACATAATTGTTATGCTAGTGGGTGCATGATTATTATGTAATGTGTTGCATGTTGGCAATGTTGTTTGTAGGAAACAAAGTCCTAAATTTGCAAATTCACATAATTTGGAAATTTTTTCGCTATAGTAAGGCTTAAGGGAGAGATCATTTATACTTCATTTGAATCTAAAAGCTTAGATTGAAATTTTAATAGAACTTAGTCAAAAACATATATGAATATAATGTTGAAGTGATTCAACATACGAAATTCTATATATATGGAAAAATTATAGTAAGAGACTATTAGGTCTTTACGTGAGACATTATGAATCATATCTCATATACTTCGAGCATAGGATCGATTGCATATGCTATAATATTCGTCTGTTTTGATTTTTCAAAATGCCTAGCACATTAAGAGGAAAAAAGACGACTGGAACCAGATATTACTAAAGTTGTTAAAAAACTGACAAGGTAAATCTAAGGTTTACCAAATATGGATTGCTTGTGCACAGTTGGAAGTATAGTAATGGATGGACCATATTGATATAATTCAGAATAGACAGGATTCTATTAAGAATGGATTGTCATATGGAAATTATGGAAATGATTCCATAATGGGAGTTGGATATGGAGATCTATGTGTGAGTCTGAAACTTTAATGCAAGAAGAATGTTCAAGGAATGCTCATTGAATGTGAGACTTCATATACAAGGAATTTTCTTGTAACAATATCCAATGGAATGCTTTGTAATATTAATGACCAAGTCTCTGTGACTTTGGAGCCTCAAAAATATAAAAAGATCATGGCATGAAAGGTTAGACTCTAACACATTCTATTAGTGGAAATAATTTTGTATTCTTACACTCGTAAGGATTAGGAAATTGTGATATGAGCATCATTGGAAATGAATTCAATTGATCTATTTCAAAAAACAAGGACCTTAGATAAACATAGACTGCATACTTAGAGCATGGGATGACTATTGTTTTAATTCAAGTATTAAGTTGATTGTTCGAAACATTATACAATGAGTAAGGTCTAATCGATATGGTGATTAAATAATAAGTGTTTTATTTATATTCAAAAGCTTTGAGACCATATCGGATTAGGTTATTCTTGTGTTTCATTTTGCACGTTTTACTTCCCGAATAATAACATTATTCAAACATACACAGTCGATCATACTTTGGAAGTAAGTACGAGGTAAGACTATCATGAATCCGACTGTAGATTCTCTAAGTGCTTATACGTAGCAAATTATTGCTACAGTGTTCGTGAGTACTCCTGAAATAAGAATTTGAGTATTGGATTAAACCCATGCTAATTTGAATCACTTCATGGATTTTATCACGAGTCATTGTGAGATGGTAATATCTTATATTATTGAAACGGAGACATATAGTTGTTGTTTACAAGTCGGTTGCACATTGATAATACGTAAACGCATCAATAACTCGAGGTTATAAAATGTATTGTTGTGTGTGATTTGATGATTAAATAGTACAAACATATGAGTCGAAGTTTATCTGTTCCTTTTATCCTAGATGGGATAAAAAAGATATATGTGGTCCCTCGATGATTTAGTGATGACACCCTAAGCGCTTGGCTAACGCTAGACTAAGTTGATGTGTTCAATTGTAGTTTGAGTTAGTCGTCATAAATCGGAAGTCGGGAAACAAACCTTGGATAGAAAGAATGATTATAATCCATGTCTCATGTCCATACGATATCTTTTAGAATGGAGGAACATTTGGTCACTTATCTAAAGGACATGCTGGTGATATGATCATAGTTCGACAACGGCTTTTGAAAACTACGATTGCTAATCAGATTCTGAAGTCATACTTGCAATAATAGTTATTAGACTTATCCAAGTGGGAGACTATTGGATTAGGTGTCTAAGCCCATAACTATATTTGGTATGTACTTGATTCGATTATGAGCATGGTCCTTTTGTGTTGCCTTCACTCACACAACTTGATATGATGACTAGAGGAGAGAAAGAGAGAGAGAGAGAGAGAGAGAGAGAGAGAGAGAGTAGGATTTACTATATGAATAATAAGTTGGTACTCATAATGATTTTATTAATATATTATAAGATGAATATATTATTTGTAAATCATATTATTAATTGGAAATTGATTAGAAATTAATCTAGGATTAACTTTGGGATTAAAGGAACTGATTAATAATGGATGGGCTATTTTGCAAATCATTGATAGTTGTAAAATTGGGCTTAGGACTCCTTGTAAGTGGAGTGGTCGAAATTTATGGGTTACCCCATAAGATTCGTCCAAGGGCTTACCAAGGAGGTCCATGGGTTTCTTTGGGCTTTAATTAGAGCTAGGGTTTCCTTATTTAAGTCCAGCTTAAGGACTAAGCAACCTAGCCATATATAAAACCTTTAGACCCTAAGGAAATCGTTCTTATGCTTCTAGGAGTTGTCGTGGCCGATTTTCACCTCTTTCCAAGTCCTCCTTCTTTGTGTTGAGTGTTTGTGACTCCATTAGAGGTGCGACAGTTGGGGTACTAAGCTTTCAAGAATCGAGGATTGTTCTTGTTATTACAATATAACAAGTAAGGTAATCTTCCAACCCTTATATATATATATATATATATATATATATATATATATATATATATGAATTCCGAAATTGTGTATGCAAGATCTAGGGTTTTGCTTTGGATAATTGCGTTGCATGTATAACTTGAGAAAACCTAGATGCAAAGCATTAGGGTTACATGTGCACCATAGGAATGTTGTAATGCTCAAAACCAATCAATTTTTTGTAACAAAGTAAATGGGCATAAAATCAGAGAATGGACAAATTATATTTTCACCCATTTTGACCTACTATCCAACCCAACTAACCCACCCATTTTGAACCATTACCCAACCCAGTAGTCTCTCTTTAGGAGGGTCATACCTGCCATTGAAACCTTTCCATACATATTTTGACAAAGTTCCTTACAAAACAACACTAAAAGTATGGTTTTGTATAAAACTCTCTTGTGAGTTTTGCTTAGAATTTACTAGAGAACAACTTTAGTTTAACCAGTGTCTCCTTCGAAGAAAAAAGGGTAGGATAATTCGATAAAATGAATTTAATGGAAAAACTTGCAAATGGAATCAAAATGTAACCCAAAAATGGTAGACAATTAAGAAGAATGAGCTTAAAATAATCAAATAAGAAAATACAAATGCAATAAGAAGATACTCCATTAAGAAGAACATAGTAACATATTTTGGAGAAATGATTCATCTTTAATCGATCATAGATCTAAGCTGCCATTGAAACAAAAATATATAAATCATTTCTAGAAAAGAAACCAGAATCATTTTTTCGAAAAGATAACTCTACATCTTCAAGTTTCATTTAAATTAAAGGTTGGTACGGAACGGGAGAATGAGAGAGAGAGAGAGATGTATAAAGACAGTGAACATAACCTATTTGTGAGATACTCTTCAACGGTCTCACACCTGGTTTCTTTTTTCAACATAAAATTATCAATTCCACACACATACAAAACCCTACAACTATTTCACCAAAATATCTCATTATTCATAAATACGATGGAAAATCATACTAAAAGATGAAAAATATGAACTTGGATGATGGTCACTATAGAGGCAGAGTAAGGAGCATATGTGGATGGTTAAAGGCAGAAGGATGAGTGGTTATAATGGTGGTTCACGGTGGAAAAGCTTGGGTAGGCACCAATTTTAGGTGGTTTAAGGCGAAAGATGGAGTAGCACGGTGTCCATCCTCTTCATCTTCTATCACAAAGAAATAGATAAATGGGATAGTAAACCCTAGAAGGGCACTGGTAGATGGTGTGACTATGCAGATGTGGAGAAAAAAGTGATTTCACAACAACAGAGCCGTTATTGGGCGATGGTGAATGTCGTCAATGAGTAGAGAGAAGGATGAGATGGTGCTACTGGTGACGACAGATACGGTGTGATCGGAAGCAAACAAATGATTGAATCTAATTTATGCAATAAATCAGTAATGGGGGTGAGATATAAGAGGAAGTTGGGTTGTAATCCACAAATATTTACTGATATCTCGGAATCAACAAGAGTCGATCAAATATATAACGAAAGATGTTGGGTCAAACTTAGAAAAGAGACTTGTTCAAAATTTTAATATTATTTTATTCATAACTGGTTGTACTTTAAATTTAAAGAACGTCTTAAAAATATAATATTATTATATTAAATCTATTTGTAGAAATAGTGAGATTTCTTTTATAAGATAATATATATATATATATATATATATATATATATATATATATATATATAATTTTCAATAATTATTCAAGAAGTGAGTCCATTGTGTGTTTTTTCAATTTTTGTGTATTCATATGTATCTAATTTTGTTATATATTTCAATAAAATTATGAATTTAACTTATGATTTTTACATATATAATTTCCCTAAACCTATTTCTTCATGTATTACCAAATCCGAGTACTCCTCGAATACTCCCGACTACTCGGCAGTTGGTCGAACAGATACTGAGTAGTGAGTTCTACAACCTTACCTCTATTATAATGCAGCTTCATCAATGAGGCTTACTCTTGATTTAACTGCCAAATTATTATTATTTTACATATACTATTATTATAGCACCTAGTTTTTGGATGTTTCTTTTATTGGGATAGTGGTCCGTAAATAGATCAAGTGAAGGTCTTGGACTTCAAGGGAAAAGAGTTTAGACCCTATCAGGATGATCCCATTATTTTGTTATGTGTTTAAAGCCCTCGAAGAACGCTTCAAAGAAAAGGGCTACACGGGAAAATTTATATATTGGGCTTCTTGCATGGATTATGATTTTAGTTCGATGTATGTTAAGTCAAAGGTAACTAGATAAAATTGTGGGGCTCTTTAATACCTTTCCGTGCATATAAAGAATGTTGAAAATCGACCTGAAACGAATAAGTTATGGTTGATTGAATTTGAATTGGAGATAGGGAATTTTGCCCTACGATAGGTATAGGAAAGCTACTTAGGGCGTAGGTGCTCAAATATGGATGCATGTTAAATAACCTACACATGGCATAAGTTATGCTATGTAGGGCGCATCCGTTGTTGACCAAAACTCCAACCGTAAGGTTTTGAGCCCAATTTAAGGGCTCTAAAGTCTTAGAATCCTCCCCAAGATCAACCAGCATCACCTTATATCATTCCTTGAGAAACCGTAGCCTCCTCTTGCTTGTTTTGAGCCTTATGATCTTTTATGAGCTTATTTCACCATTGGATGGTTAATTCCTGAAGAGAAAGGTGTTTGCAAAGTGCATAGAAGAACGATTCAAGTATAGATCTAGCAAGGTTGCTTCATTTTTGGACTATTGTGAGTAAAGAGCTGCTAACTTAATCATTGGTTCCTAAGATCTTGTTAATTATCATATTTGTCACTTTTTGGTTCCTTGATATTGTGTTTTTGGAGTTGAGGCAACTGCAACACCTTTTTGAGATATATAGGACATTCTTGGGACTTGTTGGACTTTAGAAGTTGTGCTTTGGTGCATGTTCTTTAAGCCATGGATGTGGTGTTATCATTTTTGGTCATTTTAGTGCATAAACATTAGATCTTACTTCATGGGTATGTCTTAATGGGTAAATTTGGAAACTTTATCCATTAAGACATTGTAAAGGCCTATATTCGAAAGTTTTAGAGTTTAGACTTATGTATTAAGAGATTAATGTAAAAGTTGGACATTTGGTTCTAGCGGGGTGTAATCTTCCTTTTCTTGGGCGTAGCCTTGTTTTTGTCCGCTTAGCCACCTTGTGCTCTACCCTGATCATAAAACTACATGCTAAGCTGGGATAGGTGTTCTGGGGTTGACCGTTGTCTTTTTACCTTTGACCATTGAATTTTCGCATGGGTTGAATTCTGGTCAAAATAAGGATTTTGGAGTGTTTACTGAGAGGGTGCTCTTTATTGTTGTTACGTTCCATGTAGGATCAGTCTTTGTTGGGTGAGAGCTATGATGTTTAGTTGATACTTGCAAGGTTAGTCTTCTCGTTATGCTTGCCTGTGTGGTAGTATATGCTTGTTTACCAGCTAAGCCTTATTTTTTTGTTGTTATTTGTAAATCGAGTCACTGATAACTCCTAGACTGTTGTGAGTCAATGGGACTGCTGATAGTTCCCAGGTTTCTTGATAACCCATGAGGTGTGCAGTTAATCAACATGGCATGCTATTTGTCCATTGAGGCCGGTGATAGTCCCTAGGGTTGCTGGTAACCCGTAGATGATTCTCATGTTGTGATGTATGAGATATTTGGCAAACTCACTAAGCATTGTGCTTATAGTTGTGGATAAAATATTTTCCAATTACTTATCAAATTGTAAAATCAGGACTGTACTGTCACACCCCCAAACTAGAACGGCAGAAGCGTCTGGGGGCGTATGACTTCATGTATAGTATAATAACAATTGAATAATAGAGATCAAAGCATTACAACCATTGTATTGAATATTTAATAAGTTTACATTGTGCTCAAAAACGTTGTTTACATGATATCAAATGCATATGACAAAAATGAATAACGTGATGCGAAGAGGTCCCATCCACCAAAAACTCATGTGGTTACTTGTTTACTGGTATCCTAAGAATACAAGTGATTATGAAAAGTGTCAACAATTAAGTTGGTGAGTTCATTAGCATTTGTATGTGAAGAATTTGTAACTCTTTTCAAGTAATATGATAGTATAAACTTCCAGAAAATCCAATATTTTCTTTATAAATGAGACGTAAGTCTTAATCTAAAGACTAAAAATGTAAATAATGATGTACTGCAAAGTAGTGTTATAAAGTTTTATCTTTATATAAAACTACTTGAATGTAAGTTAACCGGTAAATCGAATGTGTTGTTGATACCCTATGTGAGTTATTATACCCATACTAATGCGACTAGTTGCCTGAACGATGTTGGAACTGTAACGACATTTGTCACCCTAGACTGGCCAGTCTAACTGTAGCTAACAACTGAGGTGGGGTTGTCAATCTCGTATAGATCTATACACAAGTGTCATGCACTCCCTACAAGAGACTTTGGTTATAACAAAGGTCTTATTATGTGTACTCTGGTAGGTACGGTGAAGCCAAATGTCTCACAACCAGTAGCAATCGATTTACATGAACTGAAAATTCCTTTTTATTGTAAATTGTCACACCCCCAAACTTGAATGGCGGAAACATTCGGAGGTGGAGGACATCATGTGCAGTATCATAACAATTGAATAGTAAAGAATGTAAACACAACCATCAAATACGTAATTGAAAAGTTACATCATTATATGCGTTACATGTTTCCAAAATATCAATTACATTATGATGTCAAAAGATTTTCTTAACGCCTTAGCATCAAATCTTCAAAAGCTGTTGATAACCTGTTTGTAGCACCTGGTTCCTGGTATGTGAAATTTATCTAAGTGTTTTGCATTTTTAGCCTTGGACTCGGCGAGTTGTATGCCTGACTCGCCAAGTAGAGACGGGATATGGGACATGTTTAAGTGGGCGACTCGGCGAGTCCATATTCTGGACTCGGCGAGTCCCCGCTGTCTGATGAAACCCTAAATTCCACGGGTTTGCACCCTATTTAAACCAACCTTATGCGCCCCAACCTCGCCCCCTTCACCCTCAGAGGTCCCTATATCGTCCAACCCTTGTTCCTTGTGAGATTGAAGTGTTTTGGTGTGTTTTCTTGAAGATTTTGAGAGAAAAGAAGAGTAGATCAAGAAGAGAAGAAGGAGGCCAAACATCTTGGTGTTATTTCAAGTGATTCCCTTGAGGTATAACTCGGTTTCCCTCTGTTTTCATGCTTATAGTCCCTTATAGCTCCATTAAAGTCCTTCTTGAGCCATTTCCAAGCTGGGGTATGATTTAGGGTCTGTAATAAGTTGATTAACCTTTAGATCTAGGCATGATTGAGCTCCAGTAGCTCGGATCTACTGCCTTTATGGAGCCATATTGCATGAAAGCCCTAGATCTACTCTTTTAGTGCATTTTGAGCCCTAAAACCTTCATTAGTGTTCATTTAAACGTAAAGTTGGAAACTTTATGTATTAATCAAGCCCTAGAAACCCAAATCTATGTATGGCATGAGCTGGATTCGAGTAAAATCGAGTATATAGTATTTGCATGTGAAAGGATCGGCGAGTCGAGTCGCGAGTCCCCGAGTTTTCCCCTTTTTGCGTTTGCGGAGTGAAATAGTGAGTCATGGGGTGTGACTCAGTGAGTTGGAAGCCCGATTCACCCATGAAGGAACTCGGCGATTCAATGCCCTGACTTGGCGAGTCCAAGGCAATCTTCTTGCCTCAACAACAGACTCGGAAAGTTGTTCATATAACTCGGCGAGTCTCAGCATGGAGTGTTCTTCGGATGAAGATGAACTCGACGAGTTGTTCATTTAACTCGGCGAGTAGGATGAAGGAATATTGGACTTTGGTTTAGAAGGAAAACTCGTCGAGTCAATGCCTAACTCGACGAGTAGAGATGGGGTTATGGTCAGACAAGGGGATAGGGACTCGGCGAGTTGGCAGGCCAACTCGGCGAGTCGGGTCAACTGGAAGTTGACTTTGACTTTGACTCTTGGCTTGGTTAGGGGTAAATGGTCATTTTACCCTGAGGTCGATTAGCAGTATTTGACAAAGTGTTTTGTGGGGGTTTTAGCCGGAGGACTTCCAGGGCAACAGCAGCAGAAGACAGTCAGTTCCCACGCAGATCAGCTACTACTTTGAGGTGAGTTATCTTCCAGTAGCAGTGGGTCCACGGCCACAATGCCGCCCCATCAGTAGGAGTTGTATGTTAGATGATTGTCTTTGTGATATTATCTAGGTTTTCTACTACCTGATATGTTATATGATGGCACAATATTTATATGTTATAGTAGTAAAGTTCGGTTGTTAGGACCGAAGGGTAGGTCAGACACCCTAGATATGTCTGACAGTATGTGATGATATGTTTATATGCTGGCTTGATATGTTATGTTATGATATATGTGATAGTAGCAGTAGGGGTGAAATAGTCCCCGAGGATCGGTTGTTAGGACCGATGGGTAGTCAGCACCCGAGAATGGCTTGACATGGGTAGTCAGCACCCAAGAACGGCTGGACATGGGTAGGTCGGCACCCCAGAATGGTCGTGCCGGGTAGGTCGGGCACCCCAGAATTGCCCGACAGTATGTATGATATGTGATTGTATGGTATGTGGTAAGATAGGGGAACTCACCAAGCTTCGTGCTTATAGTTTTCAGTTTTGGTTTCAGGTACCTCTTCTTCGAAGGGAAAGGAGCTGGCACGGTAGCGGCACATCACACAAACACTTTGTATTCTGCACTATGAGATCTTCTTAGGGATTTGTACTCTTTCATTATTATGTTTTATAAAATGGGTTCTAGACACGCAACATCTTTTACGAAATGATATGATCAGTGAATGTTTTATTTCTAATGTTTTGCAAAGTGTATGTTTTAGTAATGTAATTTTTGGCTCGTATTTTTGGGATGTTACAAGTTGGTATCAGAGCCCTGGTTTTAGGGATTCGGACACGCCTTCGGGGGTGTCTGAACTCAAATCGAGGGATTAAAAGCTTTTAAAGAAGAAAATATTTTCTGAAAAGCTAAGTAAAGAGTTTTAAGAAGGAACGAAGTGTGTGATGTGCGCGACCGGCCGAGCTCAAGTAAGTATTCCCCAAAGTACTCATACCAGCTTATGTTATGTTATTAGTTCCAATAGAACAGCATGCTAGAATAGGACTAAGGATCTAGGCGTGATGCCTTATGTGCCTGCTTTATGTGCTTCAGTGTATGAAAATTACATGCTAGAATTGAGTAGACAGCAGTAGGATAGCCTGCTAGGGTTATGCGTGATAGTATGAGTTTGGCATTGTATGATAGTTCAGCTTTTCTCTATGAGGATGGATTTGCTTGAGATTGTTTCCTTTTGTCTGAATGCTACTTGCTTTGTGCTTCATGGGACTCTGAGTGATGGGAGTTAGACATTAGATGAATACTTCACGTCACATGTGATCAAGGTTGAATAATCTTAGAGTGATGGATTTGGCCCTATTGCGCAACTCTTGTCTGAGTCTAACCGTGTAGATCCGATTCCGTTACTCTAAGGATTATTTGAGCCTCACCACATGTGATGGTATTCAAGTAATGACTAATTGGCATTACAAGGAGGCCTTCAGCAGCTGAGGACCGGGTAGGGTGGAGTTAGAGATTTTCCTGGGGCAAGCCTAGGATGAGTATAGTAGTGATCAACGGTAGTGAAAGGGACCTGGTGGAGTCAAGGCAGTCCTTGGAGAAGGTATGGATAGATGTGGAAGGTAGTATGGGCCCGTACTAATGAAAGCAGAGGATCCGTACCCGAACCGAGGAAGGCCAAGAAAAGACCAGGGAACTTGTAGTAGGTGTGATCCCTCCAGAGGTATCAGTATTGCTAACAATTATTATTTATGTATTTTAGAATGGTGGTACTATGCTCGAGGCCAGCAGTTGGCAGTTCAGGAGAGGGATCGGGTTCGGGATCAGGTGTCGAGCCAGTAGAGGAGGGGCTACGCGAGTTCATCGCATCAGAGATCACCAGAGGCATCCTTGAGTCAACCCCCATTATCTTCGGGTCGATGAAGGAAGGGATATTAGAGTTGATGGAGGATCCCCTCAGGGCATTCAGGAGCGACATGGCATCTGGCCAGTCGGGATCTCGCACGCTGTCCTTCAAGGATTTCCGGGGCAGTGGTGCGCTGGATTTTCACGGGGCGAAGGGCCCCATAGCTTCCAAACGATGGATTGCAGACGTTGAATCTGCACAAATGATTAGCTTCTTCCCTGAGGGGTCGAAGGTGAGGTTTGCAGCAGGGTGTTTACGAGATCGAGCTAGGGATTGGTGGGAGTCCGTGGGTGACTCGTTGGGAGCCTCGGCTGTCGAGGCTATGACTTGGTCGGACTTCGCGACCAGGTTCAGGGCAGAGTTTGCGTCGGCTGTCGAGCTTCAGCAGCTGGTCAGGGAGTTCTTAGATATGAGACAGACGACAGAGACTGTGACGGAGATCAACGCCAAGTTCCGGGAGAGGGCGTTGCTGGAGCCCCAGTACGCGGGTTATGAGGATATGAGGAGGACCCGCTATCATGACATGCTATGAGCTGATATTCGGAAGCATGTAAGTTTTTTAGCTTGCCCTACCTTGGATTCTATGATTGCCAAGGCAAGGGAGAGGGAGATAGATCTGGAGCACATCCGGAAGAGGAAAACAGAGGAGGGACAGGCAGAAGGGGCTTCTGGGAAGAAGCCCAAGGGACCAGATGGTAGGCCGAAAGGCCAGTCAGGACCGAGCCGCTGCAAGAAATACGGCAGGCCTCATGAAGGGGCATGTAGGCTGGGATCGTCTGGCTACTATAAGTGCGACAAGAGGGGGCATTTCAGCAGGGATTGTACCGCCCCTGCACCTGTGATTCGGACATCGGAGTTGCTGTGTTTCCACTGCAACCAGAGGGTCCACAAGAAGGCTAATTGCCCCCAGTTAACAGCATTAACGCCGATTAAGGCGCCAGCTCTAGCTACCCTGCGGATTACAGATGACCGGCAGGTCAAGGCAGAGGCTCTAGTGGTGAGGAGCCGGGCGTTTCTGCTAACTACCGAGGAGGCTCGCGCCGCACCCGATGTAGTGACGGGATCGTTCCATGTGAACGTGTGACAACCGTCAAATTTCAGTCGAGTCAAAGTCAACGAAAGTCAACAAATCAAACTGGTCCACTCATTTTGCCGTGAGTACTAGAGCTTACGTTAAGTAACTCCTAAACAACTCTCTATTCTAACGAGAGATCCTAAATCAAAAAGTGCGTACATCTAGATCTCCTTAACCTAAAACTGAGGTACGTGGCGAGCCAAACCGATAAAACAATGTCGCATACTCATCGGGAGTATGCAAGATCCTTAAACAGGGCTTAACGAGGTTTACGAACCTTGCAGTGCGTAGCCGGACACTCAAAAAGGTCACCAATGAAACCTCTCTCAATCGTTTTCACTCTATCTCTTCTTATGTCAAATCTTTCCCAAATCTCTCTAAGTATGTGAAATCTCTCCCACATATCTCTTTGTATGTGAAATCTCTCCAAGTATGTCAAATCTCTCCCAAATCTCTCTAAGTATGTGAAATCTCTCCCACATATCTCTTTGTATGTGAAATCTCTCCCACATATCTCTTTGTATGTGAAATCTCTCCAAGTATGTCAAATCTCTCCCAAATCTCTCTAAGTATGTGAAATCTCTCCCACATATCTCTTTGTATGTGAAATCTCTCCAAGTATGTCAAATCTCTCCCAAATCTCTCTAAGTATGTGAAATCTCTCCCACATATCTCTTTGTATGTGAAATATCTCCAAGAATGTCAAATCTCTCCCAAATCTCTCTGAGTATGTAGAATCTCTCTCAAAATCTCTCTCGAAATCTCTCCCAACTTTCTATAATCACTCGGCGCATCCTGGCCCTCGAATTTGGCGAAAACAGCCCAAAAACGGAAGTCTACGCGAAAAACGGACCTTAGGAACCGAAACCCCTCTTAGGAACCGAACCCTCCTGATGAAGAAGGCTGCTGATCCGAACCGAAGGTACTGTTCACTAACAGAACCGAAGGTACTGTTCACTACTGTTCACTACAGTCCGTTCGGTTCTGCCATTCTCGCTTCTTAACTCTGAACCGAAGCTTCCCTGCTGAGCCTTCGGACCGAGCCTTCGGACCAGACCCTCGCCTTCGCTCCTTCTTCACTTCTCGCGCCTTTCGCTTCCGACTCCAACCTCAGCGTGGACCGAGCCTCGGCCTAGGGACCGAACCTCGGCCTAGGACCGAGAGGTCTCGCTGGGAAGCACTTTTCTCCCGGTTTTCAACCAAATTTGCGTTTTAAGCCCGTTTTTAATTATTTTAACGCGGGGTTTTCACCCAAAATCATATTTTATCATAATAAACCCTAAATATTCACAATTTAATCATATCTTCATAAAAATCTTTATTTAAATAATAAAAGCAAGTGGGTAAAGTACAAAGAGGTGGAGTGTTGACTTTGCTTTACTTTATGACGCAAGCAACCCCCATACCCACTCCATGACAACCCATACTCCTCCCCACCATACCTTGTACCTTTTACCCCTTTTTACAAGTCATCCCCACGTTTTTGAGAGCTGGATAATCATCCTCTCTCCTCATTTTCTCTCATTTGCTCTCATTTCACAAGAAGATCAAACTCTTTTCTCTCTCACTTTCTCTCTCTAGAAATTCGAGATTCAAGGGCTGATCTTGAGTTTTTCCTCCACATTTGGTAAGCATAATCCATTTCGTTTATGATTATCTCAATTATTTCCACCCAAATCATGGGTATCTTACACAAACTCCATAATATTTGTGTTAGAGCTTCGAATCTTCAAGTGATTCTTCAAGTGTTCTCGGGTTGAACACTTCTCTTCTTCAACACTTACCTACTGAAACCACACAAGGTGAGTTCATACCCCTACATTTTCATGTTTTCTCAAGTTTTTAGGGGGGGAATACAAGTTAAAATACTTAGAACATAACTACATTTTTCTAACAGCTTTCATCAGAAAAGTATCACTCCATTCACGGACTGTTTTGGACATCTTAAATATTTTTGTTTTCAAAACTGTTATAGGTGCATGTAGTTCCACTTCTTAGCTTTAAAATGACTACTTGAACATCTCCATACGATTTTTCTACAATTTATGGTGATTTTTACAAAACTGCCTATCATTTCAAACGTCAATCCGGACCAGTCTGTGATTATGGACTTTTTCACCCAAGTTGAGGTCATTAAAAATTATAATAAAAATTATGAACAAACTAGACTCATTTTCCAAACTCTCAGAAGTTACAGAACCTGATTTGGACATTTTATGATTTTTCTACAATTTTTCCAATAACAGTTACAGAAAATGTTATTAACAGAAAAACACAATAAATTTCATTTCACCTTGTAACATGTTGAGCAAGATATACATCGTTATGTGATTATGTGTAGTTGCAATATATGACAAATTTTGTATTCTTACATAGACATACATCAGAAAACAAGTGGATTTACACCTTCACAAGTATGACAAATGTATATATATATATATATATATATATATATATATATATATATATATATATATATATATACGATATTACGAGGCTATATCCATTAAAATATAAACATTGATAAATTATGACAAGTAAGGCCTATGCTCATTTCCCACGAAATCAATCGATAAACTATAATAGGTATAGTTTAGGGTTATTTATATAACAAACACAATATTAAAGGTCTTACACTTACAAAAGAGTTATTGCCGCTATGGACGATTAAGATAATCTATAATAAGTATAGTTAAGCCATTATACCCCCACAAACGAACGCGTTAGTTATAATCGGTATAGTTATGGTAAATACATATTACAAACAAAGTAATAAACTATAATAGGTATAGTTTATGTTTTCATCTACCCTAGGAACTTAATTACAAGAAAGGAATTCACCATCACTTTCGATAAGCTATTCATATGCATAGTTCAGGTTCACTAATCTCTATTACTCCCCGGTGAACTATGATATGTATAGGTTATATTCACATTCACCATCACTTTTGATATGTATAGGTTATATTCACCATCACATCACTTTCGATAAGCTATTCATATGCATAGTTCAGGTTCACTAATCTCTATTACTCCCCGGTGAACTATGGTATGTATAGGTTATATTCACATTAAAGGTTCACATTGTTAGACTTCAACTATAATCGTTGAGCGTATACGCTTGAGTCATACAAGAATTTAGTCTGGATTGGCTTAGAATTGGTGGTGCCCGCCTCATCTCCTGTTCCTCGTTGGGTTGTGGACCTAGGGCAGACCCACTACATTCGACGTTTTATCTAACTTAAATCTTCTATAACTTATATACGCTGGACAATTATAGGGGAATTCTACGGGTCAATCTAGGATACATTAACACATCATATAGGTTATATTCACCATCACTTTTGATAAGCTATCATATGCATAGTTCAGGTTCACTAATCTCTATTACTCCCCAGTGAACTATGGTATGTATAGGTTATATTCACATTAAAGGTTAGCATTGTTAGACTTCAACTATAATCATTGAGCGTATATGCTTGAGTCATACAAGAATTTAGTCTGGATTGGCTTAGAATTGGTGGTGCCCGCCTCATCTCCTGTTCCTCGTTGGGTTGTGGACATAGGGCAGACCCACTACATTCGACGTTTTATCTGACTTAAATCTTCTATAACTTATATACGCTGGATGATTATAGAGGAAATCTACGGGTCAATCTAGGGTCATCAACACATCATATAGGAATATTTTGTTTACACCTAACTAAGAAAATATTGGATTTTCTGGATTCATATCCTATCGCTTTTAAAAGAAAAACGGTTTCTACTCCAAACAAAACTCTTATGAACTCACCAACTTAATTGTTGACACTTTTCAAAACTACTTGTATTCTCAGGAAATCAGTGAAACAGGAAAACTTCAGCGCTTTGAGGATGGGACGTTAAACCGTCAACAATTTATTTTTGTCATCATAATGTAATTGATTTTGAAACATGTAAACATATACTTTGGTGTAACTTTTCCAATTATATTTATGATGGTTGTATTTACTTTGAGCACTATTATACATGTTGTTGTGATACTGTACATGAAGTCCTCCACCCCTGGACGTTTCCGCCATCCTTGGTTTGGGGGTGTGACAGATTGGTATCAGAGCATTGTTTATAGTGAACTCAGTATATCGAACCACATAAGATATACAAACTATAAATACATTGGGACCGAAAGTATCTGATTTAAAGTTTTCAAAACAACTATACTGTTAGAAACAAATAATTCCTCAGTAAAAGTAGGAGCATGTGCACACACACTAGGGTCAGTATCACGGTGGGATGGGACAAAAGTAGTAATTGTTGAACAATACGAGTAGGCTTGGGGATGTATAGTCAGGACTGGGAGTGACATAGCCTGATCAACTATGTCTCACCCAGAAATGATTATCATATGCCCAGGAATGGTCGTAGGTGTTGCAACAAGTCTAAAAACTTACCAACACTACCACAACGAAATACCATAGGGGTATTTGGTGTTATTATAATTACTTATTTGAGAACTAAATAGATTTTTATCAATAGGTCAATAATTGCCTAGTGGATACATTAAAATTATATGTATCCAGGACGTCATAGACTTAGAATATGTGGGTCTTTGCTTTACTTCCTGTTCTCGTTGGATTGGGGATTTAGAGTTAGGATCGCTTATTCGAAGGTCTATCCTGTCCCAAATACATATGACTAGTATGCACTAAACAATATATTGAAGTACCTGGTGAAGATCATCTTATAATTATCTAATTAGTACGTCTACTTAGTTATTTCTTATATCCCCATTTCTCGCGAAGATATTATGGCTGAATTCCTTCTCCACGACGACCCGTACTACCCTAACCACGACAATACTGAATGGCTCGGAGAGGAGCCAGAGAATGATTACCGAATCCCTTTGGATGGTCACCAAGCTGAAGGCTTTGCTGATGGTCCTGACCCCGACCCTGAAGTGGAGAACCTACCCTGATGGCCCTTGTTCCGAATCCTAACCCTCATCCGGTTGTTCAAGGCCCAACGCCTCCTTGGGTAGAATGCTTGGAAACCTGGAACGAAGAACACGACCAACCTAGATTGTTAAATGGAGACATTCGAATCCTTCAGAATCCGGAAACTACACTATTCAAGGGAACCGTAGCATTGCCCAAAATTTTCCTTACGTTAATAAGATGTAGACCTATTTTCCTCGAACCCTATATTACAAACAATTTACATATGGTAACTCCAAGAAATTCTTAATATATACCAAGTAATTTTAGAAAGGGATCAGGCGAAACAAATCACTAGTTGCATTTGAATCACTACCACTAAAATTCATTCATAAGGACCTTGTTGCGAATTACATACAAAATACTTTTAAGTCAAAACATAATACAGACAAGTCTGGCTTGATAACATCTGACTTGTCACTACTATTAAAAACTTATCGTTTGTACGTCTCTAACAACTTATGGCAGGACTATGCCGCCAAAGAAAAAGTCCAGACCCTCCGGGAGCACAGCACCGCCCCCTCCGCAGTTTGATCCCATAATGTTTCAAGCGGCCGTAACAGCAGCAGTGGCGGCAGTAATGTCGCAAATGGGTACAAATGGTTCCGACGGCTTCGGATCCGGGAATACGAACTCGAATCAGGGGGACAGCACAGGACGCACTAAGGAGTGTTCTTACTAAGACTTCACAAATGGCAAACCCGATCCTTTCGACGGAAGCGGGGGCGTCATCGCGCTGATGCAATGATTTGAAAGGACCGAAGCAGTCCTCGAAATCTGCGCTTGTCCCGAAGCGAGCAAAGTCAAGTATGCGGCATTCACTTTTACAAGAAAAGCTCTTACTTGGTGGAATAGCCGAGTTAAGTCACTTACTCCTGCAGTGGCTAACTCTATAAGCTGGGAGGATCTAAAAGCTTTAATGCTGAAGGAATATTGCCCAAGAGGCGAAGTGCAAAAACTGGAAGAGGAACTCTGGAACCTCAAAATGTCGGGGATGGATCTCGAAGCTTATACCGCCCGATTCAATGACCTAGCACTCCTCTGTCCTGCAATGGTCACCCCAGAGGAGAAAAAGATAGAACGATACCTTTGGGGGCTATCATCCCAGATCCATGATAGTGTATTGGCCTCAAGACCAACTACCTTCGACAGCGCCAAGGAGTTGGCACAACAACTCATCGACCATCGTGCCAGCCGTGACACTCCAACAACCACGCCAATTGTTGCGATTCATGCTGCCACAACCCTCACCACGCCAACTCCCATAAAGCAATACGTTGGAACCCTTCCGAAATGTAACAAGTGTAGCTTCCATCACACTGGGGCTTGTAGAGAATTGCATTGCATGAACTGCAATAGAAAAGGGCACACTACCCGTTTCTGTAAGGCACCGGTACGACCCATCAACCAGTTCCCCGGCTCTAGAGTAAGCCCAGCCTGCTACAAATGTGGAGAAACAGGCCACTTTAAAAGGAACTGCCCAAGAGCAAGAGATGCCAGTGGTGGTGGAAGGGTGCTTGCGATCACCGAAGGAGAGACCACCCCGGAACTGCCCGCAAATATTAGTACGTGTTTCGAACACCGACGTTTAAATTCCAAATTTCTTTATTTGATTAACTCTAGCATCGATTAAAGCATCCATAGTAGTAATGCCAAAAATTAAACTGAGAGCATAAACAATAGGAAATTCCAAGGTCGTCATAAGACCATTCTATGAATTTGCTTCGACTTCGCAATGGGACTGCATCATAGGGATGTAGGTCAAACTCCCGAGAACATGCTTCCACTCTATAGGTGAGCGGTCGAAATACATCTAGGTTCAATGTTAGCCCTGACTAGGAACACTAATTCATTAAGAAGGATTACTAAGTTATTTGTTATGATTTCCTCACTTATACATTCCCCAGTTATATATAACGAATACCTGGTAGATAATAGAATGTGAGAATTCTGACTTAGTTTCTTTTCCTCGTTGGGATGTGAAACTGAAATAGAATCACACATTTTACTATCCGCCCAGTATTGGTTATATCATAATGTGTATAAGCTAAGTTTTCATGTATAATAACTCATCTCTTAGTCAGAATCAAAATAATGTAGAGCCGACCTTAGACATTCTTAAACTCCTTGCCTGATTTCAAATTTCGGGACGAAATTCCCTCTAACGGGGGGATGATGTGACAACCGTCAAATTTCAGTCGAGTCAAAGTCAACGAAAGTCAACAAATCAAACGGGTCCACTCATTTTGCCGTGAGTACTAGAGCTTACGTTAAGTAACTCCTAAACAACTCTCTATTCTAACGAGAGATCCTAAATCAAAAAGTGCGTACATCTAGATCTCCTTAACCTAAAACTGAGGTACGTGGCGAGCCAAACCGATAAAACAATGTCGCATACTCATCGGGAGTATGCAAGATCCTTAAACAGGGCTTAACGAGGTTTACGGACCTTGCAGTGCGTAGCCGGACACTCAAAAAGGTCACCAATGAAACCTCTCTCAATCGTTTTCACTCTATCTCTTCTTATGTCAAATCTCTCCCAAATCTCTCTAAGTATGTGAAATCTCTCCCACATATCTCTTTGTATGTGAAATCTCTCCAAGTATGTCAAATCTCTCCCAAATCTCTCTAAGTATGTGAAATCTCTCCCACATATCTCTTTGTATGTGAAATCTCTCCCACATATCTCTTTGTATGTGAAATCTCTCCAAGTATGTCAAATCTCTCCCAAATCTCTCTAAGTATGTGAAATCTCTCCCACATATCTCTTTGTATGTGAAATCTCTCCAAGTATGTCAAATCTCTCCCAAATCTCTCTAAGTATGTGAAATCTCTCCCACATATCTCTTTGTATGTGAAATCTCTCCAAGAATGTCAAATCTCTCCCAAATCTCTCTGAGTATGTAGAATCTCTCTCAAAATCTCTCTCGAAATCTCTCCCAACTTTCTATAATCACTCGGGGCATCCCGACCCTCGAATTTGGCGAAAACAGCCCAAAAACGGAAGTCTACGCGAAAAACGGACCTTAGGAACCGAAACCCCTCTTAGGAACCGAACCCTCCTGATGAAGAAGGCTGCTGATCCGAACCGAACGTACTGTTCACTAACCGAACCGAAGGTACTGTTCACTACAGTCCGTTCGGTTCTGCCATTCTCGCTTCTTAACTCCGAACCGAAGCTTCCCTGTTGACCCTTCGGACCGAGCCTTCGGACCAGACCCTCGCCTGCGCTCCTTCTTCACTTCTCGCGCCTTTCGCTTCCGACTCCAACCTCAGCGTGGACCGAGCCTCGGCCTAGGGACCGAACCTCGGCCTAGGACCGAGAGGTCTCGCTGGGAAGCACTTTTCTCCCGGTTTTCAACCAAATTTGTGTTTTAAGCCCGTTTTTAATTATTTTAACGCGGGGTTTTCACCCAAAATCATATTTTATCATAATAAACCCTAAATATTCACAATTTAATCATATCTTCATAAAAATCTTTATTTAAATAATAAAAGCAAGTGGGTAAAGTACAAAGAGGTGGAGTGTTGACTTTGCTTTACTTTATGACGCAAGCAACCCCCATACCCACTCCATGACAACCCATACTCCTCCCCACCATACCTTGTACCTTTTACCCCTTTTTACAAGCCATCCCCACGTTTTTGAGAGCTGGATAATCATCCTCTCTCCTCATTTTCTCTCATTTGCTCTCATTTCACAAGAAGATCAAACTCTTTTCTCTCTCACTTTCTCTCTCTAGAAATTCGAGATTCAAGGGCTGATCTTGAGTTTTTCCTCCACATTTGGTAAGCATAATCCATTTCCTTTATGATTATCTCAATTATTTCCACCCAAATCATGGGTATCTTACACAAACTCCATAATATTTGTGTTAGAGCTTCGAATCTTCAAGTGATTCTTCAAGTGTTCTCGGGTTGAACACTTCTCTTCTTCAACACTTACCTACTGAAACCACACAAGGTGAGTTCATACCCCTACATTTTCATGTTTTCTCAAGTTTTTAGGGGGGGAATACAAGTTAAAATACTTAGAACATAACTACATTTTTCTAACAACTTTCATCAGAAAAGTATCACTCCATTCACGGACTGTTTTGGACATCTTAAATATTTTTGTTTTCAAAACTGTTATAGGTGCATGTAGTTCCACTTCTTAGCTTTAAAATGACTACTTGCACATCTCCATACGATTTTTCTACAATTTATGGTGATTTTTACAAAACTGCCTATCATTTCAAACGTCAATCCGGACCAGTCTATGATTATGGACTTTTTCACCCAAGTTGAGGTCATTAAAAATTATAATAAAAATTATGAACAAACTAGACTCATTTTCCAAACTCTCAGAAGTTACAGAACCTGATTTGGACATTTTATGATTTTTCTACAATTTTTCCAATAACAGTTACAGAAAATGTTATTAACAGAAAAACACAATAAATTTCATTTCACCTTGTAACATGTTGAGCAAGATATACATCGTTATGTGATTATGTGTAGTTGCAATATATGACAAATTTTGTATTCTTACATAGACATACATCAGAAAACAAGTGGATTTACACCTTCACAAGTATGACAAATGTATATATATATATATATATATATATATATATATATATATATATATATATATATATATATATATATATATATATATATATATATATATACGATATTACGAGGCTATATCCATTAAAATATAAACATTGATAAATTATGACAAGTAAGGCCTATGCTCATTTGCCACGAAATCAATCGATAAACTATAATAGGTATAGTTTAGGGTTATTTATATAACAAACACAATATTAAAGGTCTTACACTTACAAAAGAGTTATTGCCGCTATCGACGATTAAGATAATCTATAATAACTATAGTTAAGCCATTATACCCCCACAAACGAACGCGTTAGTTATAATCGGTATAGTTATGGTAAATACATATTACAAACAAAGTAATAAACTATAATAGGTATAGTTTATGTTTTCATCTACCCTAGGAACTTAATTACAAGAAAGGAATTCACCATCACTTTCGATAAGCTATTCATATGCATAGTTCAGGTTCACTAATCTCTATTACTCCCCGGTGAACTATGATATGTATAGGTTATATTCACATTCACCATCACTTTTGATATGTATAGGTTATATTCACCATCACATCACTTTCGATAAGCTATTCATATGCATAGTTCAGGTTCACTAATCTCTATTACTCCCCGGTGAACTATGGTATGTATAGGTTATATTCACATTAAAGGTTCACATTGTTAGACTTCAACTATAATCGTTGAGCGTATATGCTTGAGTCATACAAGAATTTAGTCTGGATTGGCTTAGAATTGGTGGTGCCCGCGTCATCTCCTGTTCCTCGTTGGGTTGTGGACCTAGGGCAGACCCACTACATTCGACGTTTTATCAAACTTAAATCTTCTATAACTTATATACGCTGGACAATTATAGGGGAATTCTACGGGTCAATCTAGGATACATTAACACATCATATAGGTTATATTCACCATCACTTTTGATAAGCTATCATATGCATAGTTCAGGTTCACTAATCTCTATTACTCCCCAGTGAACTATGGTATGTATAGGTTATATTCACATTAAAGGTTAGCATTGTTAGACTTCAACTATAATCATTGAGCGTATATGCTTGAGTCATACAAGAATTTAGTCTGGATTGGCTTAGAATTGGTGGTGCCCGCCTCATCTCCTGTTCCTCGTTGGGTTGTGGACATAGGGCAGACCCACTACATTCGACGTTTTATCTGACTTAAATCTTCTATAACTTATATACGCTGGATGATTATAGAGGAAATCTACGGGTCAATCTAGGGTCATCAACACATCATATAGGAATATTTTGTTTACACCTAACTAAGAAAATATTGGATTTTCTGGATTCATATCCTATCGCTTTTAAAAGAAAAACGGTTTCTACTCCAAACAAAACTCTTATGAACTCACCAACTTAATTGTTGACACTTTTCAAAACTACTTGTATTCTCAGGAAATCAGTGAAACAGGAAAACTTCAGCGCTTTGAGGATGGGACGTTAAACCGTCAACAATTTATTTTTGTCATCATAATGTAATTGATTTTGAAACATGTAAACATATACTTTGGTGTAACTTTTCCAATTATATTTATGATGGTTGTATTTACTTTGAGCACTATTATACATGTTGTTGTGATACTGTACATGAAGTCCTCCACCCCTGGACGTTTCCGCCATCCTTGGTTTGGGGGTGTGACAGATTGGTATCAGAGCATTGTTTATAGTGAACTCAGTATATCGAACCACATAAGATATACAAACTATAAATACATTGGGACCGAAAGTCTCTGATTTAAAGTTTTCAAAACAACTATACTGTTAGAAACAAATAATTCCTCAGTAAAAGTAGGAGCATGTGCACACACACTAGGGTCAGTATCACGGTGGGATGGGACAAAAGTAGTAATTGTTGAACAATACGAGTAGGCTTGGGGATGTATAGTCAGGACTGGGAGTGACATAGCCTGATCAACTATGTCTCACCCAGAAATGATTATCATATGCCCAGGAATGGTCGTAGGTGTTGCAACAAGTCTAAAAACTTACCAACACTACCACAACGAAATACCATAGGGGTATTTGGTGTTATTATAATTACTTATTTGAGAACTAAATAGATTTTTATCAATAGGTCAATAATTGCCTAGTGGATACATTAAAATTATATGTATCCAGGACGTCATAGACTTAGAATCTGTGGGTCTTTGCTTTACTTCCTGTTCTCGTTGGATTGGGGATTTAGAGTTAGGATCGCTTATTCGAAGGTCTATCCTGTCCCAAATACATATGACTAGTATGCACTAAACAATATATTGAAGTACCTGGTGAAGATCATCTTATAATTATCTAATTAGTACGTCTACTTAGTTATTTCTTATATCCCCATTTCTCGCGAAGATATTATGGCTGAATTCCTTCTCCACGACGACCCGTACTACCCTAACCACGACAATACTGAATGGCTCGGAGAGGAGCCAGAGAATGATTACCGAATCCCTTTGGATGGTCACCAAGCTGAAGGCTTTGCTGATGGTCCTGACCCCGACCCTGAAGTGGAGAACCTACCCTGATGGCCCTTGTTCCGAATCCTAACCCTCATCCGGTTGTTCAAGGCCCAACGCCTCCTTGGGTAGAATGCTTGGAAACCTGGAACGAAGAACACGACCAACCTAGATTGTTAAATGGAGACATTCGAATCCTTCAGAATCCGGAAACTACACTATTCAAGGGAACCGTAGCATTGCCCAAAATTTTCCTTACGTTAATAAGATGTAGACCTATTTTCCTCGAACCCTATATTACAAACAATTTACATATGGTAACTCCAAGAAATTCTTAATATATACCAAGTAATTTTAGAAAGGGATCAGGCGAAACAAATCACTAGTTGCATTTGAATCACTACCACTAAAATTCATTCATAAGGACCTTGTTGCGAATTACATACAAAATACTTTTAAGTCAAAACATAATACAGACAAGTCTGGCTTGATAACATCTGACTTGTCACTACTATTAAAAACTTATCGTTTGTACGTCTCTACCAACTTATGGCAGGACTATGCCGCCAAAGAAAAAGTCCAGACCCTCCGGGAGCACAGCACCGCCCCCTCCGCAGTTTGATCCCATAATGTTTCAAGCGGCCGTAACAGCAGCAGTGGCGGCAGTAATGTCGCAAATGGGTACAAATGGTTCCGACGGCTTCGGATCCGGGAATACTAACTCGAATCAGGGGGACAGCACAAGACGCACTAAGGAGTGTTCTTACAAAGACTTCACAAATGGCAAACCCGATCCTTTCGACGGAAGCGGGGGCGTCATCGCGCTGATGCAATGGTTTGAAAGGACCGAAGCAGTCTTCGAAATCTGCGCTTGTCCCGAAGCGAGCAAAGTCAAGTATGCGACATTCACTTTTACAAGAAAAGCTCTTACTTGGTGGAATAGCCGAGTTAAGTCACTTACTCCTGCAGTGGCTAACTCTATAAGCTGGGAGGATCTAAAAGCTTTAATGCTGAAGGAATATTGCCCAAGAGGCGAAGTGCAAAAACTGGAAGAGGAACTCTGGAACCTCAAAATGTCGGGGATGGATCTCGAAGCTTATACCGCCCGATTCAATGACCTAGCACTCCTCTGTCCTGCAATGGTCACCCCAGAGGAGAAAAAGATAGAACGATACCTTTGGGGGCTATCATCCCAGATCCATGATAGTGTATTGGCCTCAAGACCAACTACCTTCGACAGCGCCAAGGAGTTGGCACAACAACTCATCGACCATCGTGCCAGCCGTGACACTCCAACAACCACGCCAATTGTTGCGATTCATGCTGCCACAACCCTCACCACGCCAACTCCCATAAAGCAATACGTTGGAACCCTTCCGAAATGTAACAAGTGTAGCTTCCATCACACTGGGGCTTGTAGAGAATTGCATTGCATGAACTGCAATAGAAAAGGGCACACTACCCGTTTCTGTAAGGCACCGGTACGACCCATCAACCAGTTCCCCGGCTCTGGAGTAAGCCCAGCCTGCTACAAATGTGGAGAAACAGGCCACTTTAAAAGGAACTGCCCAAGAGCAAGAGATGCCAGTGGTGGTGGAAGGGTGCTTGCGATCACCGAAGGAGAGACCACCCCGGAACTGCCCGCAAATATTAGTACGTGTTTCTAACACCGACGTTTAAATTCCAAATTTCTTTATTTGATTAACTCTAGCATCGATTAAAGCATCCATAGTGGTAATGCCAAAAATTAAACTGAGAGCATAAACAATAGGAAATTCCAAGGTCGTCATAAGACCATTCTATGAATTTGCTTCGACTTCGCAATGGGACTGCATCATAGGGATGTAGGTCAAACTCCCGAGAACATGCTTCCACTCTATAGGTGAGCGGTCGAAATACATCTAGGTTCAATGTTAGCCCTGACTAGGAACACTAATTCATTAAGAAGGATTACTAAGTTATTTGTTATGATTTCCTCACTTATACATTCCCCAGTTATATATAACGAATACCTGGTAGATAATAGAATGTGAGAATTCTGACTTAGTTTCTTTTCCTCGTTGGGATGTGAAATTGAAATAGAATCACACATTTTACTATCCGCCCAGTATTGGTTATATCATAATGTGTATAAGCTAAGTTTTCATGTATAATAACTCATCTCTTAGTCAGAATCAAAATAATGTAGAGCCGACCTTAGACATTCTCAAACTCCTTGCCTGATTTCAAATTTCGGGACGAAATTCCCTCTAACGGGGGGATGATGTGACAACCGTCAAATTTCAGTCGAGTCAAAGTCAACGAAAGTCAACAAATCAAACGGGTCCACTCATTTTGCCGTGAGTACTAGAGCTTACGTTAAGTAACTCCTAAACAACTCTCTATTCTAACGAGAGATCCTAAATCAAAAAGTGCGTACATCTAGATCTCCTTAACCTAAAACTAAGGTACGTGGCGAGCCAAACCGATAAAACAATGTCGCATACTCATCGGGAGTATGCAAGATCCTTAAACAGGGCTTAACGAGGTTTACGGACCTTGCAGTGCGTAGCCGGACACTCAAAAAGGTCACCAATGAAACCTCTCTCAATCGTTTTCACTCTATCTCTTCTTATGTCAAATCTCTCCCAAATCTCTCTAAGTATGTGAAATCTCTCCCACATATCTCTTTGTATGTGAAATCTCTCCAAGTATGTCAAATCTCTCCCAAATCTCTCTAAGTATGTGAAATCTCTCCCACATATCTCTTTGTATGTGAAATCTCTCCCACATATCTCTTTGTATGTGAAATCTCTCCAAGTATGTCAAATCTCTCCCAAATCTCTCTAAGTATGTGAAATCTCTCCCACATATCTCTTTGTATGTGAAATCTCTCCAAGTATGTCAAATCTCTCCCAAATCTCTCTAAGTATGTGAAATCTCTCCCACATATCTCTTTGTATGTGAAATCTCTCCAAGAATGTCAAATCTCTCCCAAATCTCTCTGAGTATGTAGAATCTCTCTCAAAATCTCTCTCGAAATCTCTCCCAACTTTCTATAATCACTCGGGACATCCCGACCCTCGAATTTGGCGAAAACAGCCCAAAAACGGAAGTCTACGCGAAAAACGGACCTTAGGAACCGAAACCCCTCTTAGGAACCGAACCCTCCTGATGAAGAAGGCTGCTGATCCGAACCGAAGGTACTGTTCACTAACCGAACCGAAGGTACTTTTCACTACTGTTCACTACAGTCCGTTCGGTTCTGCCATTCTCGCTTCTTAACTCCGAACCGAAGCTTCCCTGCTGACCCTTCGGACCGAGCCTTCGGACCAGACCCTCGCCTTCGCTCCTTCTTCACTTCTCGCGCCTTTCGCTTCCGACTCCAACCTCAGCGTGGACCGAGCCTCGGCCTAGGGACCGAACCTCGGCCTAGGACCGAGAGGTCTCGCTGGGAAGCACTTTTCTCCCGGTTTTCAACCAAATTTGCGTTTTAAGCCCGTTTTTAATTATTTTAACGCGGGGTTTTCACCCAAAATCATATTTTATCATAATAAACCCTAAATATTCACAATTTAATCATATCTTCATAAAAATCTTTATTTAAATAATAAAAGCAAGTGGGTAAAGTACAAAGAGGTGGAGTGTTGACTTTGCTTTACTTTATGACGCAAGCAACCCCCATACCCACTCCATGACAACCCATACTCCTCCCCACCATACCTTGTACCTTTTACCCCTTTTTACAAGCCATCCCCACGTTTTTGAGAGCTGGATAATCATCCTCTCTCCTCATTTTCTCTCATTTGCTCTCATTTCACAAGAAGATCAAACTCTTTTCTCTCTCACTTTCTCTCTCTAGAAATTCGAGATTCAAGGGCTGATCTTGAGTTTTTCCTCCACATTTGGTAAGCATAATCCATTTCCTTTATGATTATCTCAATTATTTCCACCCAAATCATGGGTATCTTACACAAACTCCATAATATTTGTGTTAGAGCTTCGAATCTTCAAGTGATTCTTCAAGTGTTCTCGGGTTGAACACTTCTCTTCTTCAACACTTACCTACTGAAACCACACAAGGTGAGTTCATACCCCTACATTTTCATGTTTTCTCAAGTTTTTAGGGGGGGAATACAAGTTAAAATACTTAGAACATAACTACATTTTTCTAACAGCTTTCATCAGAAAAGTATCACTCCATTCATGGACTGTTTTGGACATCTTAAATATTTTTGTTTTCAAAACTGTTTTAGGTGCATGTAGTTCCACTTCTTATCTTTAAAATGACTACTTGCACATCTCCATACGATTTTTCTACAATTTATGGTGATTTTTACAAAACTGCCTATCATTTCAAACGTCAATCCGGACCAGTCTGTGATTATGGACTTTTTCACCCAAGTTGAGGTCATTAAAAATTATAATAAAAATTATGAACAAACTAGACTCATTTTCCAAACTCTCAGAAGTTACAGAACCTGATTTGGACATTTTATGATTTTTCTACAATTTTTCCAATAACAGTTACAGAAAATGTTATTAACAGAAAAACACAATAAATTTCATTTCACCTTGTAACATGTTGAGCAAGATATACATCGTTATGTGATTATGTGTAGTTGCAATATATGACAAATTTTGTATTCTTACATAGACATACATCAGAAAACAAGTGGATTTACACCTTCACAAGTATGACAAATGTATATATATATATATATATATATATATATATATATATATATATATATATATATATATATATATATATATATATATATATATATATACGATATTACGAGGCTATATCCATTAAAATATAAACATTGATAAATTATGACAAGTAAGGCCTATGCTCATTTGCCACGAAATCAATCGATAAACTATAATAGGTATAGTTTAGGGTTATTTATATAACAAACACAATATTAAAGGTCTTACACTTACAAAAGAGTTATTGCCGCTATGGACGATTAAGATAATCTATAATAAGTATAGTTAAGCCATTATACCCCCACAAACGAACGCGTTAGTTATAATCGGTATAGTTATGGTAAATACATATTACAAACAAAGTAATAAACTATAATAGGTATAGTTTATGTTTTCATCTACCCTAGGAACTTAATTACAAGAAAGGAATTCACCATCACTTTCGATAAGCTATTCATATGCATAGTTCAGGTTCACTAATCTCTATTACTCCCCGGTGAACTATGATATGTATAGGTTATATTCACATTCACCATCACTTTTGATATGTATAGGTTATATTCACCATCACATCACTTTCGATAAGCTATTCATATGCATAGTTCAGGTTCACTAATCTCTATTACTCCCCGGTGAACTATGGTATGTATAGGTTATATTCACATTAAAGGTTCACATTGTTAGACTTCAACTATAATCGTTGAGCGTATATGCTTGAGTCATACAAGAATTTAGTCTGGATTGGCTTAGAATTGGTGGTGCCCGCCTCATCTCCTGTTCCTCGTTGGGTTGTGGACCTAGGGCAGACCCACTACATTCGACGTTTTATCTAACTTAAATCTTCTATAACTTATATACGCTGGACAATTATAGGGGAATTCTACGGGTCAATCTAGGATACATTAACACATCATATAGGTTATATTCACCATCACTTTTGATAAGCTATCTTATGCATAGTTCAGGTTCACTAATCTCTATTACTCCCCGGTGAACTATGGTATGTATAGGTTATATTCACATTAAAGGTTAGCATTGTTAGACTTCAACTATAATCATTGAGCGTATATGCTTGAGTCATACAAGAATTTAGTCTGGATTGGCTTAGAATTGGTGGTGCCCGCCTCATCTCCTGTTCCTCGTTGGGTTGTGGACCTAGGGCAGACCCACTACATTCGACGTTTTATCTGACTTAAATCTTCTATAACTTATATACGCTGGATGATTATAGAGGAAATCTACGGGTCAATCTAGGGTCATCAACACATCATATAGGAATATTTTGTTTACACCTAACTAAGAAAATATTGGATTTTCTGGATTCATATCCTATCGCTTTTAAAAGAAAAACGGTTTCTACTCCAAACAAAACTCTTATGAACTCACCAACTTAATTGTTGACACTTTTCAAAACTACTTGTATTCTCAGGAAATCAGTGAAACAGGAAAACTTCAGCGCTTTGAGGATGGGACGTTAAACCGTCAACAATTTATTTTTGTCATCATAATGTAATTGATTTTGAAACATGTAAACATATACTTTGGTGTAACTTTTTCAATTATATTTATGATGGTTGTATTTACTTTGAGCACTATTATACATGTTGTTGTGATACTGTACATGAAGTCCTCCACCCCTGGACGTTTCCGCCATCCTTGGTTTGGGGGTGTGACAGATTGGTATCAGAGCATTGTTTATAGTGAACTCAGTATATCGAACCACATAAGATATACAAACTATAAATACATTGGGACCGAAAGTCTCTGATTTAAAGTTTTCAAAACAACTATACTGTTAGAAACAAATAATTCCTCAGTAAAAGTAGGAGCATGTGCACACACACTAGGGTCAGTATCACGGTGGGATGGGACAAAAGTAGTAATTGTTGAACAATACGAGTAGGCTTGGGGATGTATAGTCAGGACTGGGAGTGACATAGCCTGATCAACTATGTCTCACCCAGAAATGATTATCATATGCCCAGGAATGGTCGTAGGTGTTGCAACAAGTCTAAAAACTTACCAACACTACCACAACGAAATACCATAGGGGTATTTGGTGTTATTATAATTACTTATTTGAGAACTAAATAGATTTTTATCAATAGGTCAATAATTGCCTAGTGGATACATTAAAATTATATGTATCCAGGACGTCATAGACTTAGAATCTGTGGGTCTTTGCTTTACTTCCTGTTCTCGTTGGATTGGGGATTTAGAGTTAGGATCGCTTATTCGAAGGTCTATCCTGTCCCAAATACATATGACTAGTATGCACTAAACAATATATTGAAGTACCTGGTGAAGATCATCTTATAATTATCTAATTAGTACGTCTACTTAGTTATTTCTTATATCCCCATTTCTCGCGAAGATATTATGGCTGAATTCCTTCTCCACGACGACCCGTACTACCCTAACCACGACAATACTGAATGGCTCGGAGAGGAGCCAGAGAATGATTACCGAATCCCTTTGTTTGAAGACATCTGAAGGAAGAGGACAAGATTAGTTTAGATGTTAAGAGAGTCCTTAATAAAACACCCAAATCTTATATTAAGGCTAGGATCCAATCACAACATATTACAACTTAGAAGAGGTATGCCGTAATCCAAGCTATAACATATTTGAAAGGTAGGTGAATGACGATTCACCAATTTCCACCATGACAACCGAAATATTAAATATTAGGTTTTTGATTGGTTCTTAGAAATTCCTAGATTCTTTGAGATTCAATGAACTTTTCAAAGGCATGTTTCAATCTCGAGTGTGCCCTCCAAGTTTTGTGACTGGGATACCGAGGATCACAAAACGAGGTGTGAAGTAACCATGCAAATCACTTGGTACCCTTAAAGTTTATCACTCAATCGATGTGCCGGTAAACCACACACGCTCCACCAATACAATAATAAACCTTAAGTCACCCTTCACCTACCTTGTTAAGTCCAAGTTAGTGTGCCGGTTAACCACACACACTCCACCAATGACTTAAACAAAGTGTAAAGTGTAATTTCATGGATTAGCACCTTATTCACATTTTTCCTAAAGTAACTAAGATTGGGAATTTAATAAAACATTTAGTTACTTTATAATATTCATCATACTTTTAATGAGAACTTATAAGTCCTTGTCTTACCCGTTCGGCTAATGACTCTCCACCGGTCAAGCAAGCGGTGGGTGAGAGTGGACACCCATTAAGTTGCCATTTTATAGGCAACAACCTTATACCCACCTTATAGACCAGGTTCGTGAATGAGGCGTACTAGCGATAAGACGACTTTGTTCTTATATATATATATATATATATATATATATATATATATATATATATATATATATATATATATATATATATATATATATATATATATAGAAAGGTTCTATGGAAAATAAATATTTAGGGCATCAATTAGAAGCCAATCAAAAATTGACACATACACATTTCTTTATTCACACGTAAGATATTATAGTTACAAAAACCATCCTTATGATTTGGCTAAATTTACACATTTAATATATATAGTTTCCTTAAAATTACTTGTTTTGTCCATAACAATCGAATACAATTCAAATATAATTCAATTAAAATACAACGCCCCTATTTTCTCCTCCATCAACTACTTTCATCGAAACCCACATCCCCACCGGTCGGCATCCTCCGTGTTCGAATATTAGTCTCCTTCCCATCTGTGACCGCGTGAACTCGAAAAGAAACCCACATATCCCTTTCGTGTATGGATTTTGCCCTAGCCATCGTCTCCTCACACAGTCACGCTCTTGCGAACGATAAATGGATGAAGCATCGATCTCCGATCGGCGACCTATATCCAGCATATACATCGACTTCTCTGCCTCCGACTACAACGCACCGGCTTCGTTTTTTGCATCTGATCGTCGATTTCTAGAAAATGTAAAACGAATTTTATCATCGATTTAGTTTTCTTAATAAATTGATTTTTTTCTTTCGTCTCTAAATCATATGTTAATTTCAAAATCATAAAGGAAAGATGGTAGGGACCGAAAGTGTAATTTTAACTAAATTTTAAGGATGATTTCATTAAATTACTCTAAAACCACGTTTTTGCCCTAACATTCATTTTCCATATAACTCTTCCATATATATATATATATATATATATATATATATATATATATATATATATATATATATATATATATATATATATAATTATTAAATCATAATAATATAAGTATAAGGGTTGAATTTTAACTTTTAAAATTCTAAGGGTTCGAACTAAAGTTTTTAACATGAATTTACTTGTTCCAAAACTTGAGGGCAAGTTTTGTAAACTTTCATAACTTTTCAAAACTTTTAAAACACATTATGATCAAGAATTAAACTGCCACATAGGTTACAAATAATTCCTATGGTCATCTATACATCATAAGATCAAGAACATGAACATGAATACTTTCATGAATCAAAAGTACACTTAAACTTTGTAATTTTGATAACTAGTTGTTGTAAATGGATTAGCAAAGACATTATACCATCTAAAACAAGTTTTCAAGTACCAAAACAGTTTAGGGTAATGTTTCTAGTCCATTTCCAGCAACTAAAGTCAAAAATCTGCACTCTGTGGCTCCTACCCGCCGAGTGCATGAGCCTACTCGGCGAGTAAGTAGAGGATACAAGTGAACTCTACGAGTCTCCCCATGGACTCGGCGAGTTCATCAGGCAGACAACAAGTTTTTCGACTTTTTTTCAACTTTTAAGCACAAATAACAAATAAACAAGCCTAGGCTCTGATACCACTGATGGGTTTTTAGCATTCTAACACTTCCTAAGTGTACATGCAACCCTAATAACCTTGGATCTATGTTTGTCTAATTATCATGAAAAGTTGAATTCCAAGGTTATATTCCTATCTAGCATACATGGGGAACAATTTTTAACTTCAATGAAAGATAGAATAACTTACCTTGTTGTTGCTTATGTTCCTTGAAACCTTGTGAGCCTAGCACCCCAAGTGTGATGCCTCAAATGCTTCACACAACACCAAATGCTCTTGGAAAGACTTTTGAGAGAATACACACTTCTTGAAATCGGACTAGCCCTCTTGTTTCATATGTGTAGACGATTTTGGTGGAGAATGGGATCCTTATATAGTGTTGACACATCTAGGGTTACACCATGTAAACCTTAATGTGTCATGACTCTTCATTTCCATGACCCATGGGTTTGTAACTCCCATGGAACATCCATGGAGCATCCTATGGGTAGAACCCAACTTGATAATCCATGGAGCCTCTTAGCCCACAATACAAGATATGAATGATTTACATAATCAACCCATATATTTAATTAGTTATCTTTTGATCACTTAATTAATTCCAAATTAATTCTTTGATCAAACTAATCAAATAATGTTATTAATATATTAGAACTTATAATATATTAATAATCTCCAAGTGTTATTCCTCTCATTTAGTCTATCCAATTGCATGGTGCCATGCAACCCAAATGGACCATGCCGGGTCGGGTCAAGTACTAACCAGAAATAGTTATGGACTTAGACAGCTTATCCAACAATTTGAGGAGTGTTATTTGGTGGATTTGGTTCCCATACCTTTGCAGGAGAACAACGTGATTATAGGCATGGATTGGTTGAGCCCTAATGGGGAGGTGATAGATTGTGCACATCAGTTAGTGTGGATCAGGACCCCAAGTGGGGGAGAGTTGGTGATCTACGGCGAGAGGCCACAGCGTGGACCCACAGTATGTTCAACAGTGAGAGCTAGGTGATACCTTCAGCATGGTTGCGTGGGATATGTCCTGTATGTTTGTGATACCCAGGATGCGGGTAAGGCGACGGTGAGCGAGGTTCCAGTGGTGTAAGACTATGCTGATGTGTTCCCGGAGGAGCTTCCTGGAATACCTCCGGAGCGTCAGGTAGAGTTCAGGATCGACCTAGTTCCTAGTGCGGCTCCGATAGCCAAGGCACCCTATCGGTTGGCTCCTCCCGAGATGCAGGAGTTGTCTACGCAGCTGCAGGAGCTGCTAGACAAGGGATTTATTCGACTGATCAGTTCACCCTGGGGAGCCCCGATCCTGTTTGTAAAGAAGAAGGACGGGTCGCATCAGATGTGTATAGATTACCGGGAGCTGAATAAGGTAACGGTGAAGAACCGTTACCCACTCCCGAGGATTGATGACCTCTTTGACCAGTTACAGGGAGCATCTTGGTTCTCCAAGATCGATTTGCATTCAGGTTATCATCATATGAGGGTCAGAGAGGAGGATGTAAAGAAGACCGCGTTTTGGCCATTATGAGTTCGTGGTGATGCCATTTGGGCTCACCAATGCTCCTGCCGCGTTCATGGACCTCATGAACCGTGTGTGTAGACCGATGCTGGATCGGTCTGTGATAGTTTTCATTGATGACATCTTGGTTTATTCCAAGACGCAGGAGGAGCACGAGGAGCATCTGAGAGAGGTTTTGGAGACCTTGAGGAGGAAGAGCTTGTACGCCAAGTTCTCCAAATGTGAGTTTTGGTTGCGCGAGCTACAGTTTCTTGGGTACCTCGTCAACCAGAACATGATTTCAGTAGACCCGGCCAAGGTGGAGGCCGTGATGAGATGGGAGGTTCTGAATTCTCCATCCGAGATTCGGAGTTTCCTAGGATTGGTAGGCTACTATCGGAGATTCATTCAGGATTTCTCCAAGAGAGTCGTACCCCTGACACGGTTGACTATGAAATTCGTGGTCTTTCGATGAGGGCCTGAGCAGCAGGCAGCGTTTGAGATTCTGAGGCAGAGATTGTGCGAGGCTCCAATCTTAGCCCCGCCCGAGGGCGTAGAGGATTTTGTGGTGAACTGCGATGCGTCTATCTCGGGTTTAGGCACATTATTGATGTAGAGGGGACATGCCATTGCTTATGCCTCGAGGCAGCTGAAGCCTCACGAGGCGAACTACCCGACGCATGATTTAGATTTGGGGGCGGTGGTCTTCGCCATCACGATTTGGCGGCATTACCTCTACGGGGTTCGATGTACCATTTACACGGACCACAAGAGTTTGAGGTACCTCATGGATCAGCCGAATCTGAACATGAGGCAGCGTCGGTGGTTAGACGTGGTGAAGGATTATGATTGTGAGATCCTTTATCACCCGGGGAAGACCAATGTGGTGGCCGATGCGCTTAGCTGTAAGACAGCACCGATTAGGGATGTGTGTATGAGGATGACGGTGGTGACTCCATTGTTAGAGCAGATTCGGGAAGCTCAGCGGGAGGCTATGAAGGAGGAACATCGGAAGAGTGAGAAAATAGTGAGTCAAGTCACCTCCTTCGATTATGATAGCCGAGGATTATTGACACTACACCGTAGGGTGTGGTTGCCGTATCACGGAGGCGGCGCCAGATCTTGATGGAGGAGGCACACAAATCCCGATTCTCTATCCATCCAGGGGCGACGAAGATGTATAGGGATCTTCGTCTAGACTATTCGTGGCCCTGCATGAAGCAGGATGTGGCGTGGTACGTCGAGCGGTGTTTGACCTGCAGGAAGGTCAAGGCCAAGCATCAGAGACCGCACGACATGATGCAGCCGTTGGTATCCTGTTGTGAAAATGGGAAGATATTACGATGGATTTTATCACAAAGCTTCCCCGAACTGCGCGAGGAGTAGATTCGATTTGGGTCATCGTGGATCGATTGACCAAGAGCGCCCATTTTATTCCGATCCAGGAGAGTATCTCGGCCGAAAGGTTAGCCGATATCTATATCAGGGAGATAGTGGCCCAGCACAAGGTGCCAGTGTAAGTGATATCAGACCGAGATGTGCGGTTGACTTCCAGGTTTTGGAAGAAGTTTCATGATGAGTTGGGCATTCATCTGCATTTTAGCACTGTCACACCCCAAAACCGGAACGACGGAAACGTTGGGGGTGGAGGAAGTCATGTCAAGTATCACGAGATATCTATATGGTAAGCAAGTAATGAACAACCATTTCATTTAGAAAGAAAGTGTTTACAATGTATGTGTTCACAAAACATAGAAGTCATAAACAAATAACAAAACAAGACTTGAAGCTATAATGCTCCATCTTCTGAAGTCGCAGCACGAGCACCTGTCTAATAGTCTCCTGAGAATACAAGTTATTTGAAAGAGTTGATCAGCAATTAAGCTGGTGAGTTCATAAGATTTTAGTGATGTGAGTAAGTTGTAAAATGTGGTTGAAAATGTATAAGCACAAGTGATGTAAGCTGTAAGTTCTGTTTTGAAATGATCGCTTGTTCCTCTAGAAAATCATATATTTCCTACTTTAATGGAAGTTAAGTAAAATGACACTACAAGCCTTTCTATGCGTACTAAGTGGGTACAACTCATATATACTTAGAGTAAATAAACAATCGATTGTGTCTGCCCTAAACTCACAAACCAACGGGGAACAACAAGTAAGGCGGACAGCACACATTCCATTGGTTGTTAGATCATTGTCATATATAACCTTGGTGTATTCACTTGTTACTAATGGAGTTATTTGTAATGGTTCCTTTATATCTAATGGAGAGTTCTTGTAAGAAAACCTATTTTTCTTATTATAACATATTGACTATGGTGATTACTTTTATAATAGCTTTGTTTATACTGCTATATGTAATCTGATATCGAGTGGATAGTTAATTAGGGGAATCTGCCCTAAGCCCACAATCCAACGAGAATAGGATGTCGGGGGAAAACATGCATTTAGCTATCTATCGGATATTAGTTTTATATATAAACATGGTGTATAAACTAAGGTGTTATAGAGTTAACTCACATAAAGTCTTTTAAAACTGTACTGCTTAATAAAATGGATTAAGCCCTTTTCCGGGAAATCTTTAGTTTTGTCTATCAAAAATACTGACTTTGATAAGTAAGTTATGTACTAGAAAAACTGGGCTTTGACTCTGTGTCCTATATCCTGATCCATACTTGGTACCCTTATGATGACTTAATGTATACTTAGCATAAATATATATATATATATATATATATATATATATATATATATATATATATATATATATATATATATATATTCAGGTAGATTATAGATTGGGGGAACTCGGTTCAAGACCACATCAAACAAAAACAGGAAATGAAGCGAAGGCACACATCCTATTAGCTGTCGGAATCTATTTGCATATATGTATTCTATAGTGTATACATTAAGGAATCATAAAAGTAGCACTATGATCCTATCCTTTAATCGTAGCCTTCTACCAAGGCATCTTCTGATTTGAGTTAAACCCAACTGTTCCTTCTTCAAATATAAAGTATATTCTCCCTAGTTTATAACCATCTCGAATAGAAAATAGATTAACCTTCAAGTGTTACCGACACATTATGAAAGTAATGGGAGAAATGAGTACCCTGATGTCGTTTATAATGATATGCGGAGGTACTATTAACCTAAAAACATATTTGTTTTATTACGGTCATAATGTGAAAGCTAGAACCCCTACTAAATGCTCTCATGTAAGGAGATTGAGGGAACCCAACGCGACCCTAGCAAATCCATGTAAGCCGTGTAATTCACATTAAAGTTATATGATCATGTATACCCAATATAACTATCACTAATGCGTTAGAGATTCATTGGTATAATTGAATGTAAGTTAACCGGTAAATCGAATGTGTTGTTGATACCCTATGTGAGTTATTATACCCATACTAATGCGACTAGTTGCCTGAACGATGTGCTTCAGATGTTGGAACTGTAACGACATTTGTCACCCTAGACTGGCCAGTCTAACTATAGCTAACAGCTGAGGTGGGGTTGTCAATCTCGTATAGATCTATACACAAGTGTCATGCTCTCCCTACAAGAGACTCTGGTTATAACAAAGGTCTTAGTATGTGTACTCTGGTAGGTACGGTGAAGCCAAATGTCTCACAACCAGTAACAATCGATTTACGTGAACTAAAAACGCCTTTTTCTTGTAAATTGTCACACCCCAAACCTGAACGGAGGAAACATTCGGGGGTGGAGGACATCATGTGCAGTATCATAACAATTGAATAGTAAAGAATGTAAACACAACCATCATATACGTAATTAAAAAGTTACATCTTTGTATGTGTTACATAGTTCCAAAATATCAATTACATTATGATGTCAAAAGATTTTCTTAACGCCTTAGCATCATATCTTCAAAAGCTGTTGATAACCTGTTTGTAGCACCTGGTTCCTGGTATGTGAAATTTATCTAAGTGTTTTGCATTTATAGCCTTGGACTCGGCGAGTTGTAGCCCCGACTCGCCGAGTAGAGACGAGATATGGGACACGTTTAAGTTGGCGAATCGGCGAGTCCCTGCTGTCTGATGAAACCCTAAATTCCAAGGGTTTGCACCCTATTTAAACCAACCTTATGCGCCCCAACCTCGCCCCTTCACCCTCAGAGCTACCTATATCGTACAAGCCCTGTTCCTTGTGAGATTGAAGTGTTTTGGTGTGTTTTCTTGAAGATTTTGAGAGAAAAGAAGAGTAGATCAAGAAGAGAAGAAGGAGGCCAGACATCTTGGTGTTATTTCAAGTGATTCCCTTGAGGTATAACTCGGTTTCCCTCTGTTTTCATGCTTATAGTCCCTTATAGCTCCATTAAAGTCCTTCTTGAGCCTTTTCAAAGCTTGGGTATGATTTAGGGTCTGTAATAAGTTGATTAACCTTTAGATCTTGGCATGATTGACCTCCAGGAGCTCGGATCTACTGCCTTTATGGAGCCATATTGCGTGAAAGCCCTAGATCTACTCTTTTAGTGCATTTTGAGCCCTAAAACCTTCATTGGTGTTTATTTACACGTAAAGTTGGAAACTTTACGTGTTAATCAAGCCCTAGAAACCCAGATCTATGTATGGCATGAGTTGGATTCAAGCAAAATAGAGTATATAGTATTTGCATGTGAAAGACTCGGCAAGTCGTTCATCAGACTCGGCGAGTCGAGTCGCAAGTCCCCGAGTTTTCCCCTTGTTGTGTTTGCGGAGTGAAATAGTGAGTCATGGGGTGTGACTCAGTGAGTCGGAAGCCAGATTCACCCATGAAGGAACTCGACAATTCAATGCCCTGACTCGGCGAGTCCAAGGCAATCTTCTTGCCTCAACAACAGACTCGGCGAGTTGTTCATATACCTCGACGAGTCTCAGCATGGAGTGTTCTTCGGATGAAGATGAACTCGACGAGTTGTTCATATAACTCGGCGAGTAGGATGAAGGAATATTGGACTTTGGTTTAGAAGGAAAACTCGTCGAGTCAATGCCTAACTCGACGAGTAGAGATGGGGTTATGGTCAGACAAGGGGATAGGGACTCGGCGAGTTGGCAGGCCAACTCGGCGTGTCGGGTCAACTGGAAGTTCACTTTGACTTTGACTCTAGGCTTGGTTAGGGGTAAATGGTCATTTTACCCTGAGGTCGATTAGCAGTATTTGACAGAGTGTTGTGTGGGGGTTTTAGCCGGAGGACTTCCGGGGCAGCAGCAGTAGAAGACAGTCAGTTCCCATGCAGATCAGCAGCTACTTTGAGGTGAGTTACCTTCCAGTAGCGGTGGGTCCAGGGCTACAACGTCGGCCCATCAATAGGAGTTGTATGTTAGATGATTGTCTTTGTGATATTATCTAGGTTTGCTACTACCTGATATGTTATATGCTGGCATGATATGTATATGTGATAGTAGTAGAGTTCGGTTGTTAGGACCGAAGGGTAGGTCAGACACCCCAGATATATCTGACAGTATGTGATGATATGTTTATATGCTGGCTTGATATGTTATGTTATGATATATGTGATAGTAGAAGTAGGGGGTGAAATAGTCCCCGAGGATCGGTTGTTAGGACCGATGGGTAGTCAGCACCCTAGAATGGCTTGACATGGGTAGTCAACACCCTAGAACGGCTGGACACGGGTAGGTCCGTACCCCATAATGGTCGTACCGGGTAGGTCGGGCACCCCATAATTGCCCGGAAGTATGTATGATATGTGATTGTCTGGTATGTGGTAAGATGGGGGAACTCACTAAGCTTCGTGCTTACAGTTTTCTATTTTGGTTTGGTACCTCTTCTTCGAAGGGGAAGGAGCCGGCACGGTAGCGACACATGACACACACGCTTTGTATTCCGTACTATGAGATCTTCTTGGGGATTTGTACTCTGACATTATTATGTTTTATAAAATGGTTTCCAGACACGCCACATCTTTTACGAAATGATATGATAAGTGAATGTTTTATTTCTAATGTTTTGCAAAGTGTATGTTTTAGAAATGATATTTTTGGCTCGTATTTTTGGGACGTTACATTGTTTTACCGGTTTCCTGATAATATTAGTTATTTGACAAAAAGTGTCAGCATTTAAGTTGGTGAGTTCATAAGCATTTGTATCCATAAGTATATGCCATTCGATGATATGAAATCACATTTATTTCCATAAAATCTGATATTTTCTATACAATCAGTTCTAAGCTATTTATTTGAAAAGTAATCGTATCTATCCTAAAAATCCTATGTTTTCCATAAAAGCTGAACTGTAGTCTTATATATTCCAAGACTAAAAAGTACAATTATATATGCCATACTTAGTTTTACAACATGTAGTTTTTTTCGAAAATAAAACCATTTGAAGAGTTGAGTAATTACGTAAAATAAATATAATATCAATTTTAGCGTAAGAATAACGTATTGTCGTTTAACATGTGAGTTTTTATAACCATGCTAGTAATGTATTTCCTGCCTCGACGTTCTTCAGGCGTTGAAATGATATGACGTTTGTCATCCATAACCTGCCGGTCATGCTGTAGCTAACAGCCAGACTGCGGGATCATCAGTCCCGCATAGATCTATAAACAAGTATCATGCTCTCCGGGAGGAAACTCTGGTTATATAACAGGACTTCCATGGATAGCTTTGGTAGGTACAATGAAGACGAACGGTTCACAAATTTCCAACAAGATACGTGTTTTGTAATGAAAATGTTCGTACATGAAATTGTTACTCCTTTCGTTATGTTTATAATATAAAAATAATCGTGTTTTTATATAATCGTTTCTTTTCCCTGAAAGGGTAAAATAATGTGAATGTAACCCAAACTGTGCCCATCATAGTTTAAAAGTATTGTTTCGTTAAAGATGATAATCGTTTTGTCTTAACGTATTTTGCATGTAACCGTTTATAAATTTGGTAATAACGTTGTTCCATATGTTTGATATTTGTACATAAAGATACTCTAACGTACTAAAATATAAAACAATAATTTGTATATTAACACAAATTTCTTGTGGTTTACCTGTATTTTTCCCTTAAAACATAGAAAAGTTATGAAAATGTAGGGGTAAGTTTTATGAATAAAACTTACCCAAAATGCTAAGGAGTGTTATTGATCAAAAAGTATCCTGGTAATATGTTTGTGAAGTACTTGAGTTGAGAGCAAAAGAGGTTTGAGATTTGAGAGAGTTTATGGAGAAGTTTTCGTTTACTGCTTATAAGAATGAGAATGGAACCTAAGTTATGACTTATATATGAACGAAGAGATATGAGGTTGAGTTGATGTTTACGTTGGTAACTTAATCAAATCTTTTTAGGAGGCTAAATTAGGATAAGATATAAGATATTTAGGAGTGTTTTCGGATGAAACAATACATATTAAAGAGGGTTTACGGAAATAATATGTTCCAGAAAGTGAAGGGAAAGGTGTTTTCGGATTTAAGGTTAAGGGGAAAAGGTTTTTCGGATTCCAAGTCAATGTGAAAAGAGTTTTTGGCCAAGTGTCTTCTAGAAGGGAGGATTTTGGATCTAATTCACTGCATGGAAGGGTTTTCGGATTTAGGCAAACTGAAAACACCCTTTTGGTGTCATATCCAATCTATAAACCATCTTTGAATTGATTATGTTGGGCGAAAACACATATATGAGGTTTATTTATGTTTTAAACCCTTAGTCTTTTAGCTTATGTTCATTTATACTACTCTAATTTATCTTAGGTTTCAATCCATAATTATTTGTTAGTTCTTTAAACAAGTTCTAAGGTTATTGATAATACAATGAAACAAGGATTGAAATGTAGTTTCACTTGTACTAGGTTGTAGTTTATACATTTATTGACTTGAAATAACGGGTTGTTACATTATCCCCCCATTAGATGGAATTTCGTCCCGAAATTATTTCTATGGAGAGTACATCATGGACCAGGGAAAAGATGCGGGTACTTTCGTTGCATCTGGTCTTCTCCTTCCCAAGTGAATTCAGGTCCTCGTTTAGCATTCCAGCGGACCTTCACTATCGGTATACGACTTTGTTTTGTTCGTTTGACTTCCTTATCCATGATTTCTACTGGTTCCTCCATGAAATGTAGGCTCTCATTTAACTCGATTTCATCAAGTGGAATCACAAGAGTCTCGTCAGATAGGCACTTCTTTAGATTAGATAAATGGAAGTTAGGGTGTACAATATTAAGTTCTTGGGGTAGTTGGAGTTTATAAGCTACAGGACCAATCCTTGCGAGGATTTCAAATGTTCCGATGTACCTTGGATTTAGTTTTCCACGCTTTCCAAAGCGTATCATGCTCTTCCACGGTGAGACCTTTAACAGAACAAGCTCACCAACCTGAAATTCCAAGGGTTTTCATCTCTTGTCTGCATAGCTCTTTTGTCGATCTCGAGAGGCTTTATGAAGTTCACGAATTTGAACTAACTTCTCAGTCATTTCCCTGATGATCTTCGGACCAGTGAGAGTGTTGTCAGGAATTTGTCCTTTAGCTAACTGTGTATCACCCACTTCCATCCAACACATAGGTGATATGCACTTGCGGCCATAGAGGGCTTCAAATGGAGCAGCCTTGATGCTGGTGTGATAATTGTTGTTATATGAGAACTTGACAAGTGGTAAATGGGTATCCCATGCTTTACCAAAGTCGATCACACAAGCTCTCAGCATGTCTTTCTAGTGTCTGGATAGTTCTCTCACACTGCCCGTCTGTTTGTGGGTGGTAGGCTGTACTCGTGTCGAACCTAGTTCCCAAGGATTTTTTAAGTGACTGCCAGTATCGAGAGGTAAATCGGCTATCTCTTTCAGATTTAATAGATATTGGTACTCCATGTAATCGTACTATTTCCCTGATGTATGTTCTGGTCTGTTTTTCCATCTTGTCTGTTTCTTTGATTGGCATGAAGTGTGCGGATTTGGTTAACCGGTCGATGATTACCCAGATTGTATCAAGACCACCCGTTGTCTTGGGTAATTTGGTAGCAAGTATACTGTTTACCAACTAACTTGGCTACTAACAAGTTTGATTGGTACATATATTAGTATTGGTATATACCAATATTTTAACTAATATATATATTTGCAGAGATTTAAACTTGATAATATATATATATATATATATATATATATATATATATATATATATATATATATATATATATATATATATATATATATATATAAGGCTTTACATTATAATAACTACCCAATAGTTAGAAGGTTTTCCAAACTCAGAAACAAAATAAGAAAAGGACTGCCATGGGATTTGTTACTGTTTATTCTCTATACACAATATCTACAAAATAAAGCAACTACATTCAACCATTCATGTTGTTATATACTAGCTTGTAGCGTTCCCAACTGCTTCACCCCCTTGATTGTAAACATTATCTACAAAGAAAGTAACAAAAAAGGAGATATTAACTAAGTAGTAGGTTAATTGTTTTTAGTTTTCATTTTCTATTTCATGTATCAGTAAATACTCAACAGGGAAAAACAATTACAAAAAAATACTCAACAATTAAAAAAGAAACACTGCCTAAGAATAATATAGATAGAAACTTACCTTTCTCAAGTTCTTCTAAGTCATAGTAAATCTTCAAGGCATCCTCAATTGGATCTTCGTATAAGATGAAGTTAATAGGAGAGGCATCTAACCAATCAAATGTTAAAACAAGGGATTCAACTGTTTTTGGTGTCAATGAAGCTCTGGATGGATCCACCACTTGTGAACCTAAACTAAATGCATTCTCCGAAGCCACTGTTGAGCAAGTTACAACAAATATATATTTAGCTAACTATGATAGAATTGGTATGTTGATTCATTACCTTTCCACCGCTTTTGAATTTCAAATTTTCTAGCAAGAATGTTAATATACCTATCAGATAAGTATTAGTCAAAATCATTATTATCCATTGTGATTGCTGTGAAATCCTTTCTTTTGTTATCTCCTTGCTGATTTCATCAAGTCCATCTAGTTCATCATCATCTAGTCCTAAATCTTCAACAATGGAGTGATAACAGTGTTTGTGCTCCCTACTCTCAACTTCCTTATATTGATCATACATCTTCATCAATATATTCTTTAAGTCCCTTTCTATGGACTCAATTAATATATGACTTGGCTTAACCTTCTTAAAAGCTGTTTTTGCCCATTACAACTTGTATCTCAGATCAAGAACATTAGCTATCATGACAATCTTATTAATTGATTCAAAACATCCCCAATACTTGTTAAACTTTGATTTTATAGAAGTTGCAACCCTCTTTAGATGAAGATCTTCTGAAAGCATGGCCTTATCAATGTCGGTTTGCAAAGTAATCATTTCCATAAACAATGTATTAGAAGTGAATGATTTCCATGCACTAAGTCTCAAAGTAGCTTCATAGAACTTCTTTAGAAATACACAAAAGGCTTTTGCATTCCTCCAATCATCATCATATAGGGATCCAACCCTTACCTTCCCAACTTTGTCTTTTTCTTAAAAATAACTCATGAATGCCTAATTCTCATCAACCATTCTTTTTAAAAGTAACCTTATATTTAAGTGTGACTTCAAGCATAAGATATGTGTTATTCCATCTGGTGACAACATCTAATGGAACATTAGCATTTACCTTGCCTTGTTCCAAAACATAAAACTCCCTAACATTATCAAGTCTTTGTGATGAACTCCTCACATACTTCACACAATTTCATATTGCTACAACCCCACCTTCTAACTCCTTCAAACCATCCTTCACTATCAAGTGAACGATGTGGCATGCACATCTTAAATGCAAAAAATCCCCATCAAACATTAGTGTCTTGTAACCGGTAAGTATTTTTTCATGTACGCCACAACCACATCATTAGTACTCACATTATCTACTGTTATCATAAACACTTTGGTAATCTCCCACTACCTTAAACATTGCTCTATTGCCCTTCCAATATCATCATCTATATGACTAGTAATATTATAGAAAATAATTATCCTTTTGTCCAGCTTCCAGTCAGTGTCCAAAAAATAAGCAGTTAAAACCATGTAGTTTATATTTTGTATAGATGCCCAAGTCTCGGTAGTGATAGAAACCTGCTACCACTTGACTTTATTTCATTTAATAAAAGCTTCTTCTCCAAATTGTACCTATCCAACACATGCTTAGCAACTTGTTTCCTGTCTGGTGGACTTTAATTAACTCTTTGCATAATGCTTAAAATCTAACCTTCTATGCACACCTGAATGGAAGTTCATCTATGATAATTATATCAATACACCACTCATCACACCTTTTATTATTGTATTTGTGGTATCCCATTGCTTCACTGATATTATTTTTGCACAAGTTAGATGGTGTGGGATCAATTTTTACATGCAAAGGGTGTTTAGTACATTTGTGAGTATGTGCCCACATTGAGCTAGTCCCGTCCTTTTGTTGATCACACCATACTCTCTCATCACATTTGTTACATTTGCACCAAGTTGGATCTATTTCATCTGAACCTTCAATCAAACACCGTGTAAAAAATGGCCATAAATGACTTTTGTTAGCAGGCTCTTTTTGTTTTATGGACCCTGTAATTGATGATGTTGGAGATGGCATACAACCCACATTACCACCTTGCACATCTTCTGTTGCCATAGAGCAATGTATACTATATATAATAAAACACAAATTACCTAAGAGTAGAAATGCTTAACTCAAAATCACAAAGATAAAAATGATTCCACACAAAAACAAAATACCTAATGGAATAAATGATTTACAAATGAACACAAAAAGATAAATATGAAGTTACAACCCACTATAAGAGAAATCATTAATGGTATGCTATAGAATTGGGGAAAGGAACTTTGAAAAACAAATAACCTGAAATAGGTAATAAGTGAACTTATGAAAGAAGCTAACATGTTATGTTCAAAAAACATTAGACCAAACCACAATCATCGATTAGGGGATGTGTATGGAGCCAATGGGGGTGGCGACGATGGCCGGTGGACAACACTCAACAATAAAGTAGCCGAGAAGTGGCCATTGTTGATTGACAACTTGTAATTGTCGATTAGAGAATACTTAGGAGAATATGAAATTTGGTATGTGAAATGGGAACGAGAGGGCGAGCAACTAAACTAAACGTGATTATGAGATAAAATTGACATATATGGTGTCACTTCTTTTAATATTCCTTTAATCCAACTATTTTAGTATCACGTTGTTTTTTGGTATTAAAAAATTATAGGTGCTTAAAATATAATAGATTAATAGGAATAAAAAGAATTGTCAATTCTCAACTGTATTGTAGTTCCAAAGACTATATATATATATATATATGTATATATATATATATATATATAGATATATATATAATGATTGGTACGGTACAATCATGATATTCAAAATATTAAACCATTACCATACCATGTTGGCTACCAAACAAGTTGGTTATCAATTTTATTGGTTCGGTTGGTAACATGTTGGTTGGTTCTCTGTGGTACGTGTTTTTCAGCCCTACGATTTATGACATTTAGACACTCTTTTGGTCACTTTTTTTTTACTCCAGTATATTTGTCACTTTTAAGTATAGAACAACTAATGTGTCGAACTCAATCTTCTATACTCACGCCTCCATATTAATAAGTGGACGAACATTCGGCCAAAATCTTTTAGTTCACTTCAGCTACTAAATTATTAGAAGGTGTGACAATAGAGTTTGAAGTAGTCACCCGATGTATACCTTCAAGTACATAAAATATCGTATGAATGACTGATCGTTTCTGACGTCAAGTGCCCAAACCCATAAAATGTAATAGTGTGCTTTTGGGAAAAACAACACGCGACATTGTTGAATGATTCCATTGTTGGGTACGACGAAGGTGATATTTCATCAATCTACTTGTGTCAAGAAGATAAGAAACAAGGCGCCATGTTAATGATTACCATGCAAAATATTTATGTAAATATTAGTTATAAACCATTTTTGATTTCGTGATATAATTCTTGGGTTAGTGTTGATTATTAGTTATATACCATATATAAATAAATACCTTCCAACCCCATGCCAATTTTCTTTAGTTCTTATTAATTTTCCCATGTCAACAACAATCAATGAAGCACAGAGATAATAATAAAAGTTATTTATAAATCAAATGCATTAAGCCCATTCATAGTAAGAGCATCCATAATAGGGAGTTTAATGGAAGAGTTGAATGAGGTGTCATGCCTACTTGTCATTCAATGGATACAACTCCTATCAAACACTACGTTGGCATTCAATGGATTTGGAGTTCAAATACCATTGAACTCTTCAATGGGTAAAAGGAGAGTCATTAAATCTGTAAATAAATATTTTTTTAATATGTTCCATTGAACTTGTAGAGTTTAATGGACTGTGGGATAAAAACAAATAGAGTTTTATGGAATAGTGAATGATGTGATGGGTTTTGAGCATTCTAACACTCCTGTGGTGTACATGCAACCCTATAAACCTTGGATCTATGTTTTCTCTATTATACATGCAAATAAGAACTTTCCAAGGCTTTAATCCTAACTAGCATATTATGAAGCTCTTATACTACCAAGTACTAGTTAGGTGACATACCTTTTGATGTAGCTTGATGTCTGCAAGCTTTAAGAGCTTAGCCCCAATAGTGTGGAAGCCTCAAGTGGAATCAAAAATCACCAAAACAGCTTGGAAGACTTTAGAGAATATGTATACTTGGTTCTATCTAGTGAAATCGGCTAGCCCTCTTAGTGTAACCACACTAGTGCCTATTTCACCAACCAATGACATCTTTATATAGTATGGAGACTAGGGTTAAACCCATGACATTTCATTTCATATGATCCATGGGTTAAACACTCCAGGAACTATCCATGAAAGCTTAGCCTAACCTAAATGAACTTGGCCCATTCCATATATATAAGAGTCCATATTTAATTAGTTCATTTTGATCACTTAATTAATTATAAATTAATTCTTGATCAATACTAATTAAATAATATGATTATATATTAATATATTAGAACTTATAATATATTAACATAAATCATAAATACACTATTCTCAAAAGACTATCCATATAAATTGTGTCGGTGAAGTGCAACCCAAATGGACCATGTCGGGTCGGGTCAAGTACATACCAAATATAGTTATGGAGTTAGACATTAATCCAACAGTCTCCCACTTGGATAAGTCTAAAACTATTATTGAGTATGACTTCAAAACCTAACCGGCAATCATAGCTCTTAAAGCCGCTGTCGAACTCTGACCTTGTAAATGACTTGTCCATTATATAAGGGATCATATATTCCTCCATTCTAGATATCATATGGACTGAGACATGGATTATAATCATTCTCTCTGTCCATTTGTTGTTTCCTGACTTCCGATTCATGATGACTGACTGATTGAACAAATCAAATCGGTCCTGGCTTGGCCAAGCACTCACATGTGTCATCATTAAATCATCGAGGGGTCCACAGATATTGCTTTTATCCCGAAGGTAAAAGGAATGGATAAACTTCAACTCATATGGCTTGTTCTACTACTTGTTGAATCATACACAATGGCACGTTTTGATAACATCGAGTTACTAAATGCGGTTCCGTGCAATCGATGTACAACCAACTCATAGTAACAACTCATATCTCTAGGTTTGAAGAATATAAGATATTATCGTCTCATGATCACTCGTGATAAAATCCATGAAGTGACTCAAATGAGCGCGGGTTGAATCCAATAATCAGAACTTATGAGCACTCATGAGTGTTGTAGCACAACTTTGTCCACCAACTTGGACCTCTACAAGCCAACCCATGACAGTCTTGATTCTTATCTACTTCCAACATATGACCGACTGTGGATGGTTTGAATAACTTAGTCATTCCGGAAGAATAACCTAGTTATTATGGAAGTCAAAACATGCAAAGTGAAACGCAAGAATAAATGAATCTAATATGGTATCAAAACCTATGAACATAAATAAAACACCTTTTATTTATCACCATATTATTACACATTATTCATTGTATACTGTTTCAGCTATCAACTTTATTCTTGAATTTAAAACAATAGTTGTCCCATGCTCCAAGCATGTACACTATGTTTTCTAAACACTAGTCATGCCGTACACAAAGTATGCATGCTATGTTTGTCTATGATCTTTACTTTGTGAAATAGATCAATTGAGCATAACTCCAATGATCATCTTTTCACAGTCCCAAACCCTTACTACAAATGCAAGAATTCCAAATTCATGCCATTTACTGAAATCTGTTAGATTCTAAACTTATATGCATTGATCCACTTGTAATGATTATGCACAAATTCACAAATACTTGGCAACAATCATTACAGAGTATTCCAAAGGAGATCAACTCCTTGGAAACATCCTTCTTGCGTTAAGTTTCCTAATCTTACAGATTGAATACTTTCTAACTTTGAAACGTTTCCATATTCCATTTTGACTATCACTTCTGAACAATAGTTTCCTCCTTACAGATTATGTCAATATGGTCCTTCTAGAATTAACACTATACTTCCAACTGTCCTTGAGCAACCAATCTTTGGTAAACCTATATCCGAAGCATATGGGACACGATTCATGATGTCACACATAAAGACTAAACCAGTCTTTTGCTATAATATTTCCATTTCTATTTGCCAAGTTCTCATAATTCAGATTATGAAAAGGCATGCCGTAATTATAACCGAATTTTAGAATGCAAATAATGAACCCATATATAGAATTTCATTATGTTGATCCATTCCAACATGAAATTCATATATATTCTTGACTAAATATGATTAAAACCTCAATCTAAGCTTTTAGATTTGAGATGAAGTATAATTTCCTCTCCCTTAATTATAGCAAAACAACTTTTTCCCAATTGAGACCTTTTGTTTTCTATAATTAACATTGCTAACTTGCAACCTTTATCATAATTATCATGCTCCCACTAACATGATGATTATTAGCATCACATTTATGCTCCCACTAGCTTTGACATGTATCCAGAAATTACAGGACTTCTAGAAATCAATACTTTATTGACTTTCTTACCAGAGTTCATACTTCTGATACTAGATTGCTTTGATAAGAATTTATCAAAATCATACACCTCTCTTAGATAGCTCACAGGTGTGTCTAAACACTTATGAAGAGGGATGTCGTAATCATAATGTTTACACCTTTTGTCATTCCCACAATTGCTATCTACTCAAAATCTAATTAGTGGAAGAGTTTCCTTACCAACATTTTCATGAATTGAGGAGAAACCTTATGACACTTAGATTTTATGGTGTAAGTGTTCCTATCCATGTGCATTTCTCAAAACCATAACCACAGGACTAGGTTAGTGACAAATCCTAACTCATATGGATTGAACTTGTGCAATCTTAACTTCTTGCCACCTGACAGCTCAAGGGCCTGCCATTGCTTCCAAGTAGTTATGCAAACAATTAAGAACGTGTAGAACTCAAATGTATAGCCAACTTAACTGGAATGGGCACAGAAATGTCAACACGATAGGTTATAAACCTCTAGTTGTGTGCTAGTGATGAAATATAGGTTTTTGTTCTTGATTACTTCTTGAAACCCTTTCAGGATCTTTTAGACTCCCACTGTCTCCATGACTTATAAGACTTTCTTGCCAAATATTCAAGAGATAGTATGGATTCTAATCAAGACAGACACTTAACACAATTAGCCTTAGTTGGTCTTTGTTTTATCCAAAACATCACAACTTACCAATTTCAAATGTACAAGAGTAGAAAACTTTTACTCTTACATTTGACAAGTGTTTTAAACCTTCTTTAAGACATGTCACTCAAGTTACAATCTTAGAGTATAACTCTATGAATTGTTTTGGAATGAAGTATGAATCATCTTCTTGATTTAACCACTTCAACAATTCATAACTCCTCTTCTTAACTATCAGAATGTACTTAGAGGATGAATTGTGATAAGGTCTCAAAATCATTAAGATGATCTTAAAACATGATACTAAAGTACTCTCCCATCATTTCAGATTTGAGAAACTTTTATCCGTCTGCCTAATTTGATTCTTCTTATTCGTTTTGTCATACATTGAAACTTTTCCAATGTCTCAGAATTATACTCAAGCTTGTAAGTATAATCATATTTACTAAACCTTAGTAAATCATGACGAATAGTCTTATCCATCTTTTGTGGTGGACTTTGACAAGTGCACACACTACTAGAAAAACAACCTTTTACGACGCCCATTGCGCGTCGTAAATGGCTTAGACGACGCGCAAATGCGCATCAAGGAAGGCCCTGTCATAAACAGAGATGACGCGCTTTTGCGCGTTGTCTATAGACAACGCGCATTTATGACGCGTGTTAACGACATGCAATGCGTATCAAGGAAGGCCCTGTCATAAAGGAAGACGACACGCATTCGCGTGTCGTAACCTTATGACGCGCGTGTTAATGACAGACATTGCGTATCAAGCAAGCCCCTGTCAAGAAAGTCCATGTCATAAATGAAGACGACACACATTTTTGCGTATCGTAATTTTAAATGTTTAAAAAAATATTATTTGTAGATTTACTTATTATCAAATTAAATATGTATTTAATGTTTCATAATAGAAAATAAAATATCATATAGAAAAAATAGAATCCATTGCATAAATTTAATGTCATACAAGTAATCGTTCAATGGAAAGATAAAACAAATCAATAGAAGTTGTAACAAAAATTAATTTACAAACGAATTAGATACAAAAAATACAATCCATTGCCCCTTTGCTTATTCAAGATCAACCTGCAAGTAACTAACTAATTTGTACAAATTAACCCTTGTTTCTAATCATTTTCTTAAATACTTTACAAACATAATTCATACATAGTACCTGAACTATAGTTGCAGCCTTGTTTCTTCTTCTTCTGAACTCATCTCTTGCAACCATTGCTCTAAGCCTAGTCTGAATAGATACAACAACTCCTTGTCAATTATGTGAAAAAGAGAATTGGTTTGTAGAGGAAAGGGATGCATGATTAACAGCAACACATAAAGGTCTAGGAGCATAGATTAAAAAAAAAAGAGGCAACAATCTCTCCAAAAGTGCCTTTGACAGATGAAGAAGTGAGTTCTAATATTTAGTCAACAACAAATGAACATTATGCATCCTCATTACAACATTTTTTGACAGTAATCTGAGTGAATAATCTTATAATCAAAATCATGCAAATCATATTTATATAATATATTTCATCATTTTCATGCAAAATTTATAAAAATGTATATTAGACTAAGTTACATTAAACCTGAAGAATTATCAGTCAAAACCTTATAAAAATCAGATTTACTTTCCTTTTTATCCAAAGTGACAATTAATCAGCACAAAAAATACCACCAGACCTGGAAGGCTGCCCTGGCACATAAGCACTGGTTGAAAATGAAATTCTTTTTGTCCAACACATTCGTACGCATTGATTATTAGTCATTGGATACCTGTTGATAAGATTAAGAGGATAAAAGTTTTACTTGCCTCTTCACGTGCATATTGATCTGCCCAAGAGGTAGAGGAAGGGCCTGCATTATATTGTTGTTGATATTCATTTGCCCAGTCCCCACCTGCAGGCCTGACCTGGTTATCCTTAACAGTCAATTCCCGATGACTCGTCTTTGAAACAAACTGAAGGAACTTGCAGTTCTGCATATTATTTGCCAAACCAAATAAATAATATACTAATTATAAAATAAAATTAAAAAAAAAATTTAATTCAAAGTAAGTAAAGTAACCTGAAACTTTGGATTGGTGTTTTGAGTTAAAGTGTGTGCTAGCATTCGGGTCTGCTCCATAGCAGCCAAAGATGGAATGTTTGCACCTGTCATTCGGTCCACAGACATCATCTGCATTTGCTCCTGAAATCAATAACATCAGAATTAATAGTAAGTCAACATTTAACTATTATTTTAATTATTGATGTGAAAGAGCTCACTGACATGCTGGAATTTAAAAGCCCAACCCACAATACCATTTTGTCGCTCAAAGGATAAAGCCCAAGCATTTGGGTCCCCACTGTGTTGTTGGGAAAATTCATCAGCCCAACAATACTGATCCAGCTCTGCGTATCTACCAGGCATGTGCTCCCTAACCAATCCCCCATGATTATCGATCTATAAAGAAGATAACAGAGCATTCACCTGAACAAGTATTAATGTATGTATTCAGTTCATCTATCAAGATTGTATCTTAGGTAGGTCAATAGAGTAGCTGTAGCTACTCTAATTTTCATGGTTTATAGAACACGTTGTAATTTCATCTTTAATAGTCCTGCCAAATATTTTGATTTGAATACTTAATTACCAAGCGACCTTTCACATTAGAGAAAATGATAAGAACACGAAGCATGGCCATGTCACTAAATGAGGCCTTAGCTTATTACAATAGAATTGGTTGTTGTTGTTGGAAAGAAGAATATTTGATTTTTAGCTAACTTTCCTAATTCCTAGTTTAATTCTCTTGTTTATATGTAAAATCTTCATCAACTTCTTTCTACTCACATTTCTTACATCAGGTCTGATTCCCTTGACCTTGAGCAGAATATCCAACTTCATCCCTTATCAATGAGACAATTGCAGTAGCTGCAAGTTTTAAAATTTTATCAATTACTTTTATTCCTTTATCTATTTATTTCTTCATGTACCAAAACTTCATTCTAATTATAAAGACTACAAGGACATTTATGATGAAGAAAACACATACCTTACACAAGATAAACCTTCGACAGAACAAGCCTTTTTTGAATAAGCTAATTCATTTGGGGCATGCAATTGGCTCTATTCATATTAAGTATTAGGATTTAAGAAACAAATAAACGATAGACTAGGGCATCCTACTTTTGCTTATCTAATAAGGTCGTTACCTCCCTGAATCATAACATGGAACGTAAAAATTAGGTTACTCCTCTTCAATATAGTTAATGGGTAAAGCACTTAATCTATACAACTTTATGGGGCTATTTCTTTTTCATGTAATTTCTTTTTCATGTTTCTACCATAAAAATTAGGTTACTCCTCTTCAATTCAGTTAGTTTCTTATAGGCAAAAAGAATGGTATTAATTTGTTTGTTTAGTTTTAATAGCAAAAGGTGAAAGATGGAAGAGTTTGGGAGGTTGAAAAGGGATTATTTGATAAAGGGTCCCCTGAACAAAATTCATGGTAGGCATTTCCTGAGGAGAATCCCATAAACAACTCCAAATCTGTTAGAACAAGAAACAATGGGCACCAGAAAAAGCAAGCGGCTGAAGGCGGCAGCACCAGTTGGGGTTTTGGAGCGGAAAGCTTCACAACGGTTCCTACCTCTGCTAACTCTCACTCTCAGGCAAACACAACACCTAATATACCACCAAATTACAATAATATCCTTCAAACTTCAAACTATAAAGTAGGAAGCAATATTATAATATGTTGAACCTGGCACCTAATTAATTAAATAATCACAAAAATAGTATTTACTAAATAATTCTAATCTGTACATGTTTATATAATATATATATAATATATAATTAATTACCTGAAAGTTAATAACAATGAAGAATTCTGGGCTACCATCAGCTGCATATTTGTGAACAATGTCCCCAGGGCGAATAGCCAATGATCTTCACGCTTGTCAGATTTAAGCCAGTCAGCACCAACAGTTTTTAGCAATGTAGTTTCCGCTGTAATCTGGTAAAAAAACAGACAATGATTTTTACTGTTTTATAAATGGTAAACAATAATCAGTTTTTTTTTTTTTTTTTTTTTTTTTTTTTTTTTTTTTTTTTACGTTCTTCCAGAAAAGTTTCTCCACGGTCTGGAAATAAAAAGGTTTTGGTGACGACCAACTGTGGGCCAGATTACCAGTTTGATCTTCTGGAAGAGTGATTATGTAGTCACATTCCGATTCATCATCAAAATCAAAAAATTCATCTGAATAATGATCATCCATTTTTACAAGGTCTGAATTATTTGAAGCTTCATTATGATGTTGCATCAAACTGTTTTTCTTCAATTCTTGTGGACCGAACTCGGTGAATAAGCAATGTGATAAGTTTGTTTTAACAAGTTCTCTTAATGCTACGTATACATAGACTGATTCAGTGTAAAATAAAATTTTTAAAAAATAATAATAAATAAATAAAGTGTGAAGAAGCAACCTGCAAGTCTCCCAAGCATTTGAATTGTGACACATTGGCCTGAAGATTTTTGCAAATAAGATCTTCAGAATTTCCAATCAATGGAAAGCATGTGTCTTACAACTAATTGATTATACTGAATCTGTCACTGCCTCCACCTTTAAAATGAAAAAGTTGGGACAAATTACAATAAGATCCTTCAAACTTCAAACTATAACTACCACCGATTATGGGCGTTCTGGTTATGGGGAGGAGTTAAAAAACAAAGAAAGTAAGTTGGCTTCCCGACCTACTAGATGGGCTGGTTTCTAGTCTTGCTGATGTTATTATTATATAATCACGTGTTAAAAAGATACTTGTCTTGGGATCTTGTCGACATTTTAAGAAAACTGGTTGGACTTGGGGTATTATGTTAATATCAGGGGTCAAGAACATCTGACTGGTTGGACTTGGGGTATTAACACTGGTTGGACTTGGGATCTTGTCGACATTTTTAGATGTTCTTGACCCCTGATATTAACATAATACCCCAAGTCCAACCAGTTTTCTTAAAATGTCGACAAGATCCCAAGACAAGTATCTTTTTAACACGTGATTATATAATAATAACATCAGCAAGACTAGAAACCAGCCCATCTAGCAGGTCGGGAAGCCAACTTACTTTCTTTGTTTTTTAACTCCTCCCCATAACCAGAACGCCCATAATCGGTGGTAGTTATAGTTTGAAGTTTGAAGGATCTTATTGTAATTTGTCCCAACTTTTTCATTTTAAAGGTGGAGGCAGTGACGGATTCAGTATAAACAATTAGTTGTAAGACACATGCTTTCCATTGATTGGAAATTCTGAAGATCTTATTTGCAAAAATCTTCAGGCCAATGTGTCACAATTCAAATGCTTGGGAGACTTGCAGGTTGCTTCTTCACACTTTATTTATTTATTATTATTTTTTAAAAATTTTATTTTACACTGAATCAGTCTATGTATACGTAGCATTAAGAGAACTTGTTAAAACAAACTTATCACATTACTTATTCACCGAGTTCGGTCCACAAGAATTGAAGAAAAACAGTTTGATGCAACATCATAATGAAGCTTCAAATAATTTAGACCTTGTAAAAATGGATGATCATTATTCAGATGAATTTTTTGATTTTGATGATGAATCGGAATGTGACTACATAATCACTCTTCCAGAAGATCAAACTGGTAATCTGGCCCACAGTTGGTCGTCACCAAAACCTTTTTATTTCCAGACCGTGGAGAAACTTTTCTGGAAGAACGTAAAAAAAAAAAAAAAAAAACTGATTATTGTTTACCATTTATAAAACAGTAAAAATCATTGTCTGTTTTTTTACCAGATTACAGCGGAAAGTACATTGCTAAAAACTGTTGGTGCTGACTGGCTTAAATCTGACAAGCGTGAAGATCATTGGCTATTCGCCCTGGGAACATTGTTCACAAATATGCAGCTGATGGTAGCCCAAAATTCTTCATTGTTATTAACTTTCAGGTAATTAATTATATATTATATATATTATATAAACATGTACAAATTAGGTGCCAGGTTCAACATATTATAATATTGCTTCCTACTTTATAGTTTGAAGTTTGAAGGATATTATTGTAATTTGGTGGTATATTAGGTGTTGTGTTTGTCTGAGAGTGAGAGTTAGTAGAGGTAGGAACCGTTGTGAAGCTTTCCGCTCCAAAACCCCAACTGGTGCTGCCGCCTTCAGCCGCTTGCTTTTTCTGGTGCCCATTGTTTCTTGTTCTAACAGATTTGGAGTTGTTTATGGGATTCTCCTCAGGAAATGCCTACCATGAATTTTGTTCAGGGGACCCTTTATCAAATAATCCCTTTTCAACCTCCCAAACTCTTCCATCTTTCACCTTTTGCTATTAAAACTAAACAAACAAATTAATACCATTCTTTTTGCCTATAAGAAACTAACTGAATTGAAGAGGAGTAACCTAATTTTTATTGTAGAAACATGAAAAAGAAATTACATGAAAAAGAAATAGCCCCATAAAGTTGTATAGATTAAGTGCTTTACCCATTAACTATATTGAAGAGGAGTAACCTAATTTTTACGTTCCATGTTATGATTCAGGGAGGTAACGACCTTATTAGATAAGCAAAAGTAGGATGCCCTAGTCTATCGTTTATTTGTTTCTTAAATCCTAATCCTTAATATGAATAGAGCCAATTGCATGCCCCAAATGAATTAGCTTATTCAAAAAAGGCTTGTTCTGTCGAAGGTTTATCTTGTGTAAGGTATGTGTTTTCTTCATCATAAATGTCCTTGTAGTCTTTATAATTAGAATGAAGTTTTGGTACATGAAGAAATAAATAGATAAAGGAATAAAAGTATTTGATAAAATTTTAAAACTTGCAGCTACTGCAATTGTCTCATTGATAAGGGATGAAGTTGGATATTCTGCTCAAGGTCAAGGGAATCAGACCTGATGTAAGAAATGTGAGCAGAAAGAAGTTGATGAAGATTTTATATATAAACAAGAGAATTAAACTAGGAATTAGGAAAGTTAGCTAAAAATCAAATATTCTTCTTTCCAACAACAACAACCAATTCTATTGTAATAAGCTAAGGCCTCATTTAGTGACATGGCCATGCTTCGTGTTCTTATCATTTTCTCTAATGTGAAAGGTCGCTTGGTAATTAAGTATTCAAATCAAAATATTTGGCAGGCCTATTAAAGATGAAATTACAACGTGTTATATAAACCATGAAAATTAGAGTAGCTACAGCTACTCTATTGACCTACCTAAGATACAATCTTGATAGATGAACTGAATACATACATTAATACTTGTTCAGGTGAATGCTCTGTTATCTTCTTTATAGATCGATAATCATGGGGGATTGGTTAGGGAGCACATGCCTGGTAGATACGCAGAGCTGGATCAGTATTGTTGGGCTGATGAATTTTCCTAGCAACACGGTGGGGACCCGAATGCTTGGGCTTTATCCTTTGAGCGACAAAATGGTACTGTGGGTTGGGCTTTTAAATTCCAGCATGTCAGTGATCTCTTTCACATCAATAATTAAAATAATAGTTAAATGTTGACTTACTATTAATTTTGATGTTATTGATTTCAGGAGAAAATGCAGATGATGTCTGTGGACCGAATAACAGGTGCTAACATTCCATCTTTGGCTGCTATGGAGCAGACCCGAATGCTAGCACACACTTTAACTCAAAACACCAATCCAAAGTTTCAGGTTACTTTACTTACTTTGAATTAAAATGTTTTTTTTTAATTTTATTTTATAATTAGTATATTATTTATTTGGTTTGGCAAATAATATGCAGAACTGCAAGTTCCTTCAGTTTGTTTCAAAGACGAGTCATCGGGAATTGACTGTTAAGGATAACTAGGTCAGGCCTGCAGGTGGGGACTGGGCAAATGAATATCAACAACAATATAATGCAGGCCCTTCCTCTACCTCTTGGGCAGATCAATATGCACGTGAAGAGGCAAGTAAAACTTTTATCCTCTTAATCTTATCAACAGGTATCCAATGACTAATAATCAATGCGTACGAATGTGTTGGACAAAAAGAATTTCATTTTCAACCAGTGCTTATGTGCCAGGGCAGCCTTCCAGGTCTGGTGGTATTTTTTGTGCTGATTAATTGTCACTTTGGATAAAAAGGAAAGTAAATCTGATTTTTATAAGGTTTTGACTGATAATTCTTCAGGTTTAATGTAACTTAGTCTAACATACATTTTTATAAATTTTGCATGAAAATGATGAAATATATTATATAAATATGATTTGCATGATTTTGATTATAAGATTATTCACTCAGATTACTGTCAAAAAATGTTGTAATGAGGCTGCATAATGTTCATTTGTTGTTGACTAAATATTAGAACTCACTTCTTCATCTGTCAAAGGCACTTTTGGAGAGATTGTTGCCTCTTTTTTGTTAATCTATGCTCCTAGAACTTTATGTGCTGCTGTTAATCATGCATCCCTTTCCTCTACAAACCAATTCTCTTTTTCACATAATTGACAAGGAGTTGTTGTATCTATTCAGACTAGGCTTAGAGCAATGGTTGCAAGAGATGAGTTCAGAAGAAGAAGAAACAAGGCTGCAACTATAGTTCAGGTACTATGGATGAGTTATGTTTGTAAAGTATTTAAGAAAATGATTAGAAACAAGGGTTAATTTGTACAAATTAGTTAGTTACTTGCAGGTTGATCTTGAATAAGCAAAGGGGCAATGGATTGTATTTTTTGTATCTAATTCGTTTGTAAATTAATTTTTGTTACAACTTCTATTGATTCGTTTTATCTTTCCATTGAACGATTACTTGTATAACATTAAATTTATGCAATGGATTCTATTTTTTCTATGTGATATTTTATTTTCTATTATGAAACATTAAATACATATTAAATTTGATAATAAGTAAATCTACAAATAATATTTTTTTAAACATTTAAAATTACGATACGCAAAAATGTGTGTCGTCTTCATTTATGACATGGACTTTCTTGACAGGGGCTTGCTTGATACGCAATGTCTGTCATTAACATGCGCGTCGTAAGGTTACAACACGCGAATGCGTGTCGTCTTACTTTATGATAGGGCCTTCCTTGATACGCATTGCATGTCGTTAACACGCATCGTAAATGCGCGTCGTCTATAGACGACGCGCAAAAGCGCGTCATCTCTCTTTATGACAGGGCCTTCCTTGATGCGCATTTGCGCGTCGTCTAAGCCATTTACGACGCGCAATGAGCGTCGTAAAAGGTTGTTTTTCTAGTAGTGTGTGCACTTGTCAAAGTCCACCACAAAAGATGGATAAGACTATTCGTCATGATTTACTAAGGTTTAGTAAATATGATTATACTTACAAGCTTGAGTATAATTCTGAGACATTGGAAAAGTTTCAATGTATGACAAAACGAATAAGAAGAATCAAATTAGGCAGACGGATAAAAGTCTCTCAAATCTGAAAAGATGGGAGAGTACTTTAGTATCATGTTTTAAGATCATCTTAATGATTTTGAGACCTTATCACAATTCATCCTCTAAGTACATTCTGATAGTTAAGAAGAGGAGTTATGAATTGTTGAAGTGGTTAAATCAAGAAGATGATTCATACTTCATTCCAAAACAATTCATAGAGTTATACTCTAAGATTGTAACTTGAGTGACATGTCTTAAAGAAGGTTTAAAACACTTGTCAAATGTAAGAGTAAAAGTTTTCTACTCTTGTACATTTGAAATTGGTAAGTTGTGATGTTTTGGATAAAACAAAGACCAACTAAGGCTAATTGTGTTAAGTGTCTGTCTTGATTAGAATCCATACTATCTCTTGAATATTTGGCAAGAAAGTCTTATAAGTCATGGAGACAGTGGGATTCTAAAAGATCCTGAAAGGGTTTCAAGAAGTAATCAAGAACAAAAACCTATATTTCATCACTAGCACACAACTAGAGGTTTATAACCTATCGTGTTGATTTCTCCTTTAATATATTATTCTCATAATATATTAATAAATCATATGTAATCCTTTCTCTCCTTAAATCATCCTACATATTGCTATGGTGAAGGCAACCCAAAAGGACCATGCTCATAATCGGGTCAAGTACATACCAAAATAGTTATGGACTTAGACACTAATCCAACAGTCTCCCACTTGGATAAGTCTAATAACTATTTTCCGTATGACTTCAGAACCTGATCAGCAATCATAGCTTTCAAAAGCCGCTGTCAACTCTGATCTTATCAGATAGCGTGTCCTCTAGATAAGGGATCATATATTCCTCCATTCTCAAGATATCGTATAGACAAAAGACATGAATTTCAATCATTCTCTCTATACTGTTTCCCGATTTCCGATTTATGACGACTGATAACAGACTACAATTGAACACATTAACTTAGTCCCGACTTGGCCAAGCGCTTAGGTGTCATCATTAAATCATCGAGAGGCCCACAGATATCGCTTTTATCCTACTTTGGGTAAAAGGAATGGATAAACTTCGACTCATATGCTCGCTTGCATTTACTAATCGAATCACACACAACAATAAGTTTTATAACACCAAGTTACTGGTGCGTTTACTTATTATCAATGTGTAACCGACCAACAAATAACAACTCACACGTCTCGGTTTCAAGAATATACAATATTATCGTCTCACTAATCACTCGTGATAAAACAATGAAGTGATCCAAGTGAGCGTGGGTTTAATCCAATACTTTAAACTTATCAAAGCACTCATGAACTCTGCAGCAAACTTGTGCTATGTCTAAACACTTCGGACAATCTACAGACAGATTCATGATAGTCTTCCTTCATACTTACTCCCAACGTATGACTGACTGTGGATGTTTGAATAACCTAGTTATTCTGGAAGTCAAAATATGCAAATTGAAACATAACAATAATACTTAATTCTATATGGCCTCAAACTTGTGAGAGTAAATAAAACACTTCTATTTAACCACCATATTGATTACTCATTATTATCGTTTTACTATTTCAGAAAATCAACTTATTACTTGAATTACAACAACGATTGTCCCATGCTCTAAGCATGCACACTTTGTTTCCTATGGTCCATGCTTTGTGAAATAGATCAATTGAAAAAAAACTTTTCAATGATGCTCATTTCACAATTCCTTAATCCCCATTGTTAGTGTAAGAACACAAGGTTCTTGCCACTACTAGAATATGCTAGATTCTGACATTTTACGCAACGATCCTTTCGTAAAGTCATAGCACAAAAGTCACCAGGACTTGGCTAATGAAATTACAAAGTATTCTATCTCAAATTGTTACTAGGCAATTCTATAGACGTGAAGTCTCACATTCAAAGTACATTCCTTTGAACATCCTTCTTGCATAAAAGTTTCTAATCTAGACATAGATTCTCAATATCCAATTCCCAATATGGAAACATTTCCACATTTGCCATATGACAACTCATTCTTAATAGAATCTTATCTATTCATAATAATGTTGATATGGTCCATCCAATACCATACTTCCAACTACTTACAAGCGACCAATCCTCAACGAACTTTGGATCGTCCTTTGATAGTTGTTCAATTATTTTAGTCAAAAACCAATTCTAGTCCTTTTTCCCTCTTAATGCGCTAAACATTTGGAAATTTTAGAATGGTAAATTATTATAGAATTTGCAATCGATCCTATACCCGAAGTGTATGGGACACGATGCATAAAGATATGATACTTTACCAATCTTTTGCCATAATATTTTATGTGTCATGTTCTCATAATTCGAACTATGAAGAGGGATGCCGTAATCATAATCGAATTTTAAGAACTCACAATGTATCCTTTGACTGAAACTATTAAAATTTCTCAATCTAAGCTTGAGATTTTGAAACAAAGTATAATATTCTCTCCCTTAATTATATCAAAACAACTTTTCAACCCATGCAACTTTGCAAATTGAATCTTTGTTTTTCTATAATTAATATTGCTGACTTGCAATACTTGCCATAATAATCATACAATCATAACACTTATGCTCCCACTATCATGATGATTATCATATAAGCACAACACTTATGCTCCCACTAGCCTTGACATGTATTCAGAAAAAAAATGAACTTCCAGAAAACAATGCCTATTGAATTTCTGAAATTCATATTTCTAATACCAGAGGCTTCGATAAGCCTTTATCTAAGCTTCTTAAACTTATACACCTTTGCCTTAGATAGCTCATATGTGTGTTTAAACAATTTAGAACTTATGTTACTAAGTTCCAAATGTTCAAACTAATTGCCAAATCTCACAATTCGAACTATGGAAAGGGATGCCGTAACCATAATCGAATTTGAGAATACGATTTTCACAATTGCTATCTTCTTAAAATCTCTCTTAGTGGAAGTATTTCCTCACAGTCATTTTCATGAAGGAGGGAATCTTATGACACTTAGATTTAATGGTGTATGAGTTCCTATCCATGTGAATTTGCCAAAACCAAAGTTTGTGACAAATCCAAGCTCATATGGACTGAACTTTTTTTAATCTTGATTTCTTGCCTTATGGTAACACGAGTGCCCACCATGTCTTCCAAGTAGTTTAGTAATTTGTCCTTACATATCAATCTACTTTCCATCGTCTAAGGCTCTAGTATGCATTCAAATGAGAACTCATAGAACTCACATACACAATTAACTCAATTGGAATGGCATAAAAACAAAATAATGTCAGCACGATAGGTTGTAAACCTCAAGTCGTGTGCTAGTGATGATCGATAAGGTTTATTCTTGATTTGTTCTTGAAACTTTTCAAGACCATTAAGACTCCCACTGAGTCCTTGACATATAAGATTCTCTTGTCAAGAAACATTTCTTGACAAACCAAATATTCAAGAGTTAGTGTAGTTCTTATCAAGACAAAACACTTCAAACAATTGGTCCTAGTTGGTCTTTGTCTTATCCAAGACAGCACAACTTACCAATTTCAAATGTGCAAGAATAAGAAAACTTTTTCCAAATTCCACATTTGATGAGTGTTATAAACCTACTTAAGACTTTTCACTCAATGTCACAATCTTGACTCTAAGACTTGATATTGGAACGAAGTATGATTGACTTATTGATTTAACCATTTCTACAATACTTGATTCCTCTTCTTAGACATGCAAATGCACTAAGACTCACTTAGAGGATCAATTGAGATATGGTTCTTAATCATTAAGACTTCATCATAAAACACAATAAAAGGTACTCTCCCTTCTTCTTAGAATGGAGAAACTTTTATCTTTCTGCCTTCTTGATTCTTCTTATTCGTTCTGCTATTGATTGAAACTATTTCAGTTAACTCAGAATTATACTCAATCTTATAAGTATAACCATATTTACTAAACTTTAGTAAATCATGACGAATTTCTTTGTCACTCTTGTGGTGGACTTGATCAACGCACAACCTAGTGTACTTGATCTCCTAGTCCTTCAATTGACACTTTGTCAAAGAATTAGTCTAAGTTTCCCAAATGTGAAAGTTTTTCATTCATCATACAATACACATTGCATGATTCCAAGTTTCTGTCCAATTGAAACTTAGGCGATGAGAAACTCTCCCTATTTGGTAAACTTTTGACATTTCCACAAATAACATAATTAAGAATCAAATCCATTATTGCTAATAATAGAAACATTCAAACATCAATTTTTCATACATGCCATCGCATGGATAAATAAGTAAGATAAAATCAAAATTCATTTAATTGCGGAAAAAAATTGTCCTTACAATGCAATTCAATTGAAAAAACAATGTTATTACATATTTCTTAACAATCTATTCTAACTCCAAGTAGTAGCTCAAGAATCCATTCTTCAAGTAATGTGATCGAAATCCATTTCTTCATGATTAGATTCAGCTCACTTCTTCCCTCAAGCTTCCTCTATTTTCTTCGATCCTACATCAAAATGTAATCTTATCACATCATGTATTAAGAATCTAGAATAGGAACTCAAAAGAGTTAGATAATGGATTTTATACCTGAAGTAGAGCCATACTTATCGACTCTCCCATCTCTTAGATTCTTCAGGTCCTTCGGGCAGCTTCGTATCCATTTCCCCTTTCCTTGGTAGCAGGAACAGGTGGATTCTCCTAGATTGTCCACGGAAGCATGGTTGGTTGATTTATCAGACAAATATGCTCCCTTACTTCGCCAAATCATTTCTGATTCAGCAGCAATAAGCATATAAGTCAAGTCAATGAGGGTTGCGTCAAGTTTCATCATATGATACTCTCTAATGAACTTATCATATGATTCAGGGAGTGACTGAAGAACCCATTCCACAGCCAACTTATTTGAGATAGACGCACCCAACATGATCAACCTATCAATGTGTGATTTCATCCCTAGGATGTGAGCACACACGGGTTTGCCATCTTGATGTTCCATTTCCAATAGGGATTCGGTGATCTTGAACCTTTCAAGTCTTCGATCATTAGGGCTAGGAAGAACAACGGGAGGAAGAGGAGGAAGTGAAATTAAGCTAGTCCACATTGATCTCTCACTTTGAATCAAGCTTTCACTTTCATTAGGAACACTTTTTCCTTGGGATTCGGGAATACCACGGTTAGACATCTACAAAACGGGAGAAATTCAAGTTAAGTTGATTGAGTCCTTAATAAAACACCCAAATGAGTTATTAAGGCTAGGATCCAACACAATATTCTACAACCTAGAAAAGGGATGCCGTAATCTAGTTGCAGGATATCTGAAGGTAGGTAAATGACGATTTACCAATTTCCACCATGAAAAACGAAAAGGAAGTTTAAGTTTTAAATGAATTGAAACTCCTAGATCTTTTGAGATTCATCGAACTTTTCAATGGCATGTTTAATCTCGATTATGCCCTACTATTTGTGACTGGGATGCCGAGGATCACAAACAAGGTGTGAATAACCATGCGAGTCACGTGGTGCGCCCAATGCTACTATCACCTAATCAATGTGCCGGTTAGCCACCCACGCTCCATTGATCTATGATAAGCATCGAGCCACCCTTCGCCACCAATGTCATCCCCAAATTAGTATGCCGGTTAACCACACACGCTCCACTAACGTTTGACAAGGGTACGAAGTGTAATTCCATGGGTTAGCATACAATTTCACATTTTGCCTAAAGTAACTATGATTTGGGAATTTGAAAAAGCATTTAGTTACTTTGTACTTCATTAAACTTATAATGGAAGGTTTATGTCCTATCCTACCCGTTCGGCTAACGACCCTCCACTAGTCAAGAGTGCGGTGGGTAAGAGTGGATACCCATTCAATCGCCATTCAATAGACAATTTCCTTAAACACCCCTTATAGACCAGCTTCGTGAATGAGGCCTACTAACGGTAAGACTGATTGTTTACTCATACATATATAATATTAGACTTTTAATGTTATATATAGTATAGGGTGTATTTTACACTTTTAAAATACTAGGTGGTTTAACTTAGTAAATTATACTTTTAATTTAATTAAATGTAAACCAAAAACTTTATGGGTTTATTAAATCACTTTTAATTATACACTTTAATTAATTAACAAAACGGGTGTGATTTGAACTTTTCAAAATACTAGGGTTTTAGAATTTAACATTTCAAAAATTAAACTTTTAATCAAATTTTAAATTCCAAAACTTGAGGGCAAGTTTTTGAAACATTTCAAAACATTAGGGATCAAACAACAAATAATTCAAATTAAACAATTGATTTTACAATTATCTATACTTGACCTAATCTTATTTTAGTCACTAGATAATTACCAAATAATTTGAAATAATCCATATTTATCATATAAACAACCAATATTTAAAAGATTTGAAATTATCTATTGTTTTGGCAAGGATAATCACTAATTTAAGATAAAAATCAGATTTTAACTTCAAAAAACGAATTAGGCATCAAATCCAAGACAAAACAGCAGCAAAAACCCGAAATTTCCTCTGTCTGACCCTTGGACTCATCGAGTCAGGGACTGGACTCGCCGAGTTCATCCACTGACTCGCCGAGTCAGGTCGGGCAGAGGCCAAAAAACGATTTTTCAGCAAATAAAGCAGTTAAGCATCACATACAACTGAAACCAATCAAGGCTCTGATACCACTAATGGGTTTTAGGCATAAGAACAATCCTATGTGCTCATACAAACCCTAATGCTTGGATCTAGGTTTCTCTATTGTACATGCTTTGGATCTACGACTAACAAACATAGATCTAACATATTATAAACTGAATTAGGGTTTAGAGAATTACCTTTGATTGTTATATAGCAATATCAATCAATTCCTTGCTTGGATTGGCCTTAGAAAGCTTAGTGCCTCAAGTGCTGCACCTCTAATGGAGTCACAAACACCTTATGCAACTTGGATGAAGAGGAGAAGAGAGGGGAGGCACCAAAAATGACTAGAAACCCTAGAGAATCAGTTTTCCACGTTTTTGGGGCCTAAGGGGTCCTTTATATACTTGTGTGGGCTGCTAGGGTTTCAGTCAAAACCCTAATGGACAGCTTAAACTCTAAGCAGCCCATGGAGCCTCTGGATAAGGCCATGGACGAAAATATGATGGGCTTCCATCATAATTTCGTTCACCCCTTGTTCCTTTAGCATTCCTTAGCCCAATAACTCAATTATCCAATAATTGCAGTCCAGTCCCCTAAGTTTAATTAATCTCTTTTTGCCACAAAATTAATTAGCAATTAATTCTTGACTAATATTAATTAAACAATACGATTTCTCCTTTAATATATTATTCTCATAATATATTAATAAATCATATTTAATCCTTTCTCTCCTTAAATCATCTTACATATTGCTATGGTGAAGGCAACCCAAAAGGACCATGCTCATAATCGGGTCAAGTACATACCAAAATAGTTATGGACTTAGACACTAATCCAACAGAATTAGGGCCTTAACTTTCATCTTTGAGGGGAAAACAAGAGTTCACGGCCAAGCCTAGGGGCTTACGGCCGTAAACTCCCAAGGAGTGGCCTTTGGGATGTAAACTCCAAGGGAGTAAACTCTTGGACTCCCCCGTAACCCCTATTTGGCCTCGTACAATTCCCGAGAACCACTTCTAAGCCCTGAGACCCCGAATCAATGCTAGAATGTCTAAATGTTTTCATAAAAGGCATAAAATGATTAATTCTTTATAGAACACATATTCCACATGTTAATAGGGTCCTAAAAGGTGTACAAGTCCTTATTTGGCACCAAACGCTCAACCGACACTTTCACCTGATTTACCCGATTTACTCGGTTTTAGGTGAGTTCATACTCCTTTAATGAACCTTTCAAATGTTTTTATATGTTTTAGGGGGGGGGGGATACAAGTCAAATATACATGTTTATGGAAATTAATCACATGTGATTCACTATCCGTAGTTCAAATCACATGTGATTTACCGCTATGCTTTATAAAAGGATATTACGTTTTCAAAACTATTTTGGATAAGTGAACAATTTTCTAAATATTCCCTTTGGACAAGATTTTTATTAAATAAATTTTTCTTACAAAATGTAACCACACTAATATATTTATATAAGTATGACTTGAAGGACTTAGGACTGATAACGCGCCTTATTTCCTATTCTTGTTTGATTGTGGGCTTAGGGTAGTTGTTATCCGTCCGACGGTCGTTGAATTCTTAGTTATATATCATGTATATTAGTGTTGGATACGATTATTTTCAGTTCATCCGATGCATAAACCACTAAATTGACAAGAACCATACACACTAAGTTAACTATAATAGGTATAGTTAAGGCCACTATTACTCGCTATAGCTACTACTCTACACACTATAATACACACTATTACGAGACTATACACTAATAAGAGAACACACTACGAGTTATACAAAAGACTACTACACTATAATACAAGAGAAAGTACTAATCCGAAGATAACACACTAACTCATTACGAGATACTCTATTCGCTACGTACTATGCCCAAAGTTTTCTGACAGGAAGACGACGCTATATGTATAGATCTATACGAGGCAGACACTATTACATCCCGACTGTTAACTTCAGTCCGAGCCGTATAGGCCCAGGGATGCCACTACTTCACTACACTGTGCATGACCGGGAAGGTAATGGGGTCCTCTATTATACACACTATTGGTAACATACAAAGAATACACTATAACCACACTAAAACACTAAACTAAAGGCTAAGTTAATATCCCGAAGTAAACAAGTATCTAACATTAAAGGAAGTTTGCACCACTATTATTGACTTCAGGCATAACCTACCATGTTGCATTACTTATTGGAGATTCACTATTATACTATTACAATAAATGGTTTTCAAAGTTGAAAATTACATGTTTCTTAAAGGTTTTCACTTACCATGTATTTCTGGAAAATATAGGATTTTCTAGGTTTTTTTCTACTACTTATGAATGTAAATTGCAGCTTTTCATTCTATCGGTACTAATGCTTTTTATACAAAAACTCACACTAAACTCTTATGAACTCACCAGCTTTATGCTGATATTCGTTTTCAAAACAACTTGTATCCTCAGGTCAAAGATAGACAGGTACAGGTGTAGCATTTTGGAGAAGGTGGAGCATACAAGATCCATCTCTTATTTTTGTATTACTTTGGTGTTTGTTGAACATTACAAAACACACTTGTAATTAAAATCACTATGTAATGCAATGGTTGTATATTTCTTGTTTTTACTATTACGCAATTGTGATGATACTGTACATGACATCCTCCACCCCGAAACGTATTACGCCGTTATCGGTTTTGGGGTGTGACAGATTGGTATCAGAGCATTGTTTATAGTGAATCAGGTATATCAACCTATAAAAGCTATACGAACTATAAACACTTCAGGACTAAAACACTCTGACCAAGAATATATATTGTTAAGTATCTAAAAGATTTAACTAAGTATATATATACACACATCACTATAAAACACAGAAGTCAGTATCACCCTAGAACAGAACAAAAGTATTAAGATTGTTGGATAGCACAATTGGGCTTAGAGACATATAGTCACATTCGGGGGGATGTAGCCTGATCAACTACGTTTTCCTGAGAGTGACTAGCATGTGCCTAAGCTTGGTTGTGGTGTTGCAACAAGTCTAAAAACTTACCAACACTAGCACAATAACGTTACCATAAGAATACTATAGGAGTATTCTGTGTCACTAAAACATACGTATGTGATAACTAAAAGGGTCGTTACTGGTAGGACAATAGTTGCTAAATGGATACGCCATGGTTACATGTGACTAGGGCGCTATAAACTCAGAATCTGTAGCCTTTGCTTCATTCCCTGTTCTGGTTTGATTGGGGGTCTGAAGTTAGGGTTGCTTATTCGAAGGACTATCTTGCTACGGTTACATGTAATCGGTATGCACTACGCAAGTATTGGGTCGACTAATAACGATTCATCTTATAATTATCTTAGAGTAGTACGTCTATTAACCTTTCCTTTCTCCTTTCTCGCGTAGATAGCATGGTTGGCTTTCACCATCCCGGTGATCCGTACTATCCAAACCAGGGAAATGGAGGATGGCTCGATGAGGAGTCAGACGATGATCACCCGATCCCTTTGGATGATCATCATGCTGAAGGCTTCTCGGATAGCTCGAGCTCCGAACCAGAAGTTAACAACCACCCTCCTGAAGCTCCGAACCCCAACCCCTGTCCGGCATTTCAGGGTCCCACTCCTATGTGGGCCATATCCTTGCACCGATGGAGCGAGGAGCAGGGTCAGCCTTTACCTTACAATGGAGACCAAAGCTTCTACAACATAAGCGAAGGAGGATCAGCGGATCGGGTTCTGCCCATCATGATCTGAAGGATTTCTAGGAATGTCGAGCAGGGTCAAGCTGCTATTGGTCGAGTTGTAGAAGTGGATGCCAACTCGAATTTCAACACGGTTCGCATCCGCCAACTCGAAGAAGCCATGGACAGGACAAGGAGGACCAACGAGGCTCTACAGCATCAGTTGGCTGCATCCCGAGCCGAAGTTAGGGAACTCCGAGCACGCCAAAGGACTCAAGATCGACACCTTCAAGAAGTTATGCGTCAGCTAGCGGATTTGAGGATTCGCCCAACAAGTAACCGTCGCCAGTAGAAGATGTCTAGTTACCTCACTCTTTTGTTTAAAGGACTAGCCTTTCCTCTCTATGTTCCATAGATCTCTTGTCTGTAAACATTCCTAGCTTAAAAATACTCTAACTAGACCTCTAAATTGCCAACATTTTCTTTATGGTTTGATGTAAGACCTACTGTTAGGTAAATTTTCATGAACTTGTATTACATCATTAATACCAATATATTGGCAGTTGATTACTCTATTGCTATGACTCTCATTCTGATCTTGGGTTATGTTGATTTAATCCATGAAACACTCTATTCACATTTGCACTAGACTCTTACTATTACTATCATTTCTATGATCTTCCAGTGAAAGATGCCTCCACGAAAGCGTCCAAACAGAGGAAGACCAGCAACTCAAACCCCTCCTTCACCACCTCCTCCTCCGCAGTTCGATCCAGTGCTATTCCAAACAGCTGTGACCGCGGCTGTGACAACAGCCATAGCCCAAATGAACTCCGGGGATGCAAGCGGTGGTAACTCCAGGTTTGGTGAAGTCCATCAACGAGTGCAGGGATGCAATTATAAGGACTTCATGAACTGTAAGCCTACCTTCTTCGATGGTACCTGAGGAATCCTGGCATTGTCTCAATGGTTCGAAAGAACCGAAGCTGTGTTTGAAATGTGCTCTTGCCCCGAAGAGAGCAAACTCAAGTTTGCTACTGCCACCCTCACCAACAGGGCCTTGACATGGTGGAACGGCCATGTCAGTGCACTCTCCTTGGTCACAGCCAATGCCATGGGCTGGGACACTTTAAAAGATCTCATGAGAGGGGAGTACTGCCCTAGGGGCGAAGTTCAGAAACTTGAGGAAGAACTCTGGAACCTCAAGATGAAAGGGACTGACATAACAGCTTACACGGCCAGGTTCTGTGACTTGGTGGCTATGTGTCCCAACATGATCCCATCCGAAAGCAAAGAGCTCAAACGATACATCTGGGGTCTAATGCCCCCGTATCGAGGAAATGTTCTAGCCTCACGCGCTACCACCTTCGACAGCGCCAAGGAGTTGGCCCAGAGTCTGATTAACCATGAAGTCTCTTCCACTCCAGCAACAACAACCCCTACTACCACTGCACCACGAGATCCATCTGACAGAAAGAGGAAGTGTATGGATAAGAAGAAAGGCAAGAAAACTCAAACCGCCTCCAAGGACCAGCAAATCGTGGCGGTCCATGCTGCCACCACTCTAGCCGCACCTGCCCCGCCAAAAGCTTATAGTGGGAATCTGCCCAAACGTCCTTTCCACCACCACGGCCCCTGCCGTGAATTGCAGTGCTCCAACTACGGACGGAAAGGCCATACTGTCCGATTTTGCAAGGCCCCTCCCAAACCTATCTCGCAAGTTCCCGGTTCGGGAGTGACCCCGACGTGTTATGGCTGCGGTGAAGCTGGTCATTTCAAGAAGAACTGTCTGAAGGCTGCGAATGCTGGGGGGAATGGAAGGTTACTCGCTATCGGTCACAATGAAGCGGTAGCCAATCCCACGGTGGTCACGGGTACGTTTCTTCTCAACAACTCTTATGCCTGTGTCTTATTCGATAGTGGTGCAGAAAGAAGCTTCATAAATCAAAACTTTAAACACTTACTCAAACAATCCCCTCAACCGCTAGAAGAAACATTCGTCGTAGAAATGGCTAACGGGAAGACAGAAAGCTCTAACGAAATCTACGTAGGTTGTACCCTCACGTTAGACGATTACCCATTTCCAATCGATCTTATACCAGTCTCAATCAAAAATTTCGATATCATTGTTGGTATGGACTGGTTGAGTCTTCATCGTGCTGATATCCTATGCTCCGACAAAGCCATTCGCCTGAATCTTCCAAATCATGAAACCCTATTGATCTATGGAGACAAACCCGGTACGGGCCTCCGTATCATCTCCAGTATTCAGGCCCAGAAATATTTGCGTAAGGAATATCGCGCCTTTCTAGATCACGTCATCGACACAAGCCGGGAATCGAAAGATCCAAAAGACATTCCCGTTGTATGCGAATTCCCTGATGTTTTCCCAGAAGATCTTCCAGATCTACCTCCCAAACGTCAGTTTGGGTTCAGAATCAACCTAGTCCCAGGAGCTACCCCCGTAGCTAAGTCGCCCTATCGTTTAGCACCTACCGAAATGCAAGAACTATCCGGGCAACTAAATGAGCTGCTCAGCAAGGGCTTCATCAGACCGAGTTTCTCACCTTGGGGAGCCCCGGTCTTATTCGTGAAGAAGAAGGACAGATCGTTTCGTATGTGCATCGATTATAGGAAACACAACAAACTCACAGTAAAAAATCGCTATCCTCTCCCTCGTATCGATGATCTATTCGACCAACTACAAGGAGCGAGCTACTTCTCCAAGATTGATCTTAGGTCTGGGTACCACCAGTTACGGGTACTAGAGGAAGATGTTCCGAAGACAACTTTCCGAACCCGTTACGGACAATTCGAGTTCGTAGTGATGCCCTTTGGACTGACTAACGCCCCCACAGTGTGCATGGACTTAATGAAAAGGGTGTGTCATCCGTACTTAGATCAGTTCGTCATCATCTTTATTGACGATATACTCGTCTACTCTCGAAGCGAGGAAGAACACAGGGATCATTTACGACGAGTTCTGGAAACCCTACGGTCAGAGAAGTTATATGCGAAGTTCTCTAAGTGCGAATTTTGGATCCGAAAGGTCAAAATCTTAGGACACGTGGTCAGTGAAGACGAAATCCACGTGGATCCTTCCAAAATTAAAGCTATTGAGAACTGGTCAGCACCGAAGACGCCTACAAAAATTCTTCAATTTCTAGGCCTCGTTGGCTATTACCATAGATTCATTCAAAACTTCTCTCGGATTGCGAAGCCTCTCACCATGTTAACACAGAAGGGTGTATCATTCGAATGGGAAGAGAAATAGGAGAAGGCATTCCAGACCCGGAAGCGAGCCCTATGCACCGCTCCGGTATTATCCCTTCCCGAAGGGACAGAAGATTTTGTTGTATACTGCGATGCATCAAATCAGGGGCTCGGTTGTGTGTTGATGCAACGAGGTAAGGTCATCACCTATGCCTCAACACAGCTAAAGACACATGAGGTGAACTACACTACTCACAACCTCGAGTTAGGAGCGGTCGTCTTCGCACTAAAAATCTGGAGACACTACTTGTATGGGACGAAGAGCGTGGTGTACACTGATCACAAAAGCCTCCAACACATACTGAACCAGAAAGAACTCAACATGAGGCAGCGTCGATGGGTCGAACTAGTCAGCGATTACGATTGCGAAATCCGATACCACCCGGGGAAAGCCAACGTAGTAGCAGACGCCCTGAGTAGGAAGGAGTTTTTTGGATGAAGAACCAAGTCATCGACAATGACTATCCATTCGCACCTATCCTCGCAGATCAGGGAGGCTCATCTGGAAGCCTTAAAGCCTGAAAATGTGACGGGAGAATCCCTGCGCAGAATGGATAAAAGTTTGGAGGTCAAGGGTGACAGAGCCAACTACTTCATGGACCGAATCTGGACTCCGCACCATGGAGGTTTTAGAGACTTGGTCATGAGGGAAGCACACAACACTCGCTACTCCGTCCACCCAGGTTCAGATAAGATGTATCAGGATCTCAAAAAGCTATACTGGTGGCCTAACATGAAAGCGGAGATCGCTACCTTTGTGAGTAAGTGCCTTACTTGCGCGAAGGTCAAGGTCGAATACCAGAAGCCATCGGGACTCCTCCAACAACCGGAGATACCAGAATGGAAGTGGGGGAGGATCACAATGGATTTCATAACCAAGCTGCCCAAGATAGCGGGTGGGTTGGATACCATTTGGGTCATCGTCGACAGATTGACCAAGTCTGCACACTTCCTACCCATCAAAGAAACGGAGAAGATGGAGAAACTCACAAGAACATACATAAAGGAAATAGTGCGACTGCATGGCATCCCCATATCTATTATCTCATATAGAGATAGTAGGTTTACTTCGAGATTTTGGCAATCACTACAAAAAGCATTGGGGACAAGGCTGGACATGAGTACAGCCTACCATCCACAGACTGACAAACAAAGTGAGAGGACGATCCAAACCTTAGAAGATACGCTACGAGCTTGTGTGATTGACTTCGGCAAATCGTGGGACACACACTTACCTATTGTGGAGTTTTCCTACAACAATAGTTATCATACGAGCATCAAGGCAGCTCTATTCGAAGCCCTCTACGGCCAGAAGTGCAGATCCCCTCTGTGCTGGGCTGAGGTGGGTGAAACTCAGTTAGCTAAAGCATGAGTTCCTGACAGCGCTGTCACTGGTCCGTAGATCATTCGAGAAACGACCGAGAAGATTGTACAGATTCGTGAATGATTAAAAGCCGCTAGGGATCGACAGAAAAGCTACGCCAACAAACGAAGAAAACCCTTGGAATTCCAGGTGGGAGACCGAGTCCTTTTGAAGGTCTCGCCCTAGAAGGGCACGATACGCTTCGGAAAGCGTGGAAAGCTGAACCCAAGGTACATAGGGCCATTTAAGATTCTCGCCAGAATCGGCCCTGTAGCTTACAAACTCAACCTACCCCACGAGCTAAGCAACATACACCCTACCTTCCACGTCTCAAACTTGAAGAAATGCCTATCCGACGAGACTCTCGTGATTCCCCTCGACGAGATCGAGGTCAATGAGAGCCTCAAGTTTGTGGAAGAACCTGCGGAGATTATGGATCGGGAAGTAAAACGAACGAAACAAAGCCGCATCCCAATTGTGAAAGTTCGGTGGAACGCCAAGCGAGGACCGGAATTTACTTGGGAGCGTGAAGATCAAACGAAACTCAAATATCCCCATCTCTTCGCTTAGTAGTATTGTAAAAGTTATTTGTATGAATTCTAAATTTCGGGACGAAATTCCGCTAACGGGGGGATGATGTGACAACCCAAATTTATTGCCGTTACATAATCCCGTTTTCACTAACGGAATTCGTCGTTATGTATTAATTTCCATAATGTTTGGAGTCGTCAATAAATAAATATCTATTTATTTATATTTCTTGAAGTTATCATTTTAAAATAAGTAAATATAACTTGTAAGTGTTTGTGACAACCCAAAATTTCCATTATGTACAATCTATATCACTTCAATAGAAGTTATAGTGTCACTGTTAATTTTCAGACTTTTTCACATAAGTTTGAGTAATTGAAGGTTTACACTTCAGGAAATATCAGGAGAGTGGGTGCACTAGGGTTTTGTCCAACACTATTATTCCAACACTCTATTATATTAGAGATCATTTATGGACTAAATATATTTTCTGCCAAAATATTTCAGGACTATAATAGTTTTTTGAACCAAATTTATTCATTATTTACATTTCCAACTAGAGAAAAGCCATTTTCTCTCTGACGGATCTTCGGGTTTTTATACCAAAATGTGAGTAACTCTTTCTAGTAGTGATTAGAATGCTTATTAGATGCTTATAACATGATTTAGATGGCTAAATCATTAGATCTAGGAGTTTACTCCCCAAGGTGTTCTTGGGCGGTAAACTCCCGAAATGAAGCCAAAACCGAAACTTGTGTTATGCTAAAGCCTTAGACTATTATGTATGCATGTTAGGAACAAGAAAACATCCACAAATCACCCAAGTTTGGGGAGTTCACGGTCAAAGAGATTCATAGGCCGTAAACTCCCTTTTTACACTCAAAATGGTGTTTTAAGGACTCTAAGACTTTAAGGCTTTTATCTAGACTAGCTCTCATTTAGTGTAAGGCCTTAAACACATCAAAAGACACAAAGAAATGTGAGTTTACGGCCCAAGTGTATCTTAGGCCGTAAACTCCATATAAATGGACATAAGGGGTGTTTTCATGACACCTAAAGCCCTAGACCTTTACAAGAAATTGTTCCACTTAAATGAAGGACCAAAACTCACCAAAATCACTTATCAAAGTGAGTTTACGGCCAAGAGAATGCTCTTGGGCCGTAAACTCAAAAGAATGGCACCAAAGTGTGCCTAAAGTCCTCATTTGCCTTAAAAATTTGTCTAGGACATGTCCTTCAAAAGCAAGAGGCTTGAAAGCAACAAAAACAACACCCCAAGGGAGTTTACGGCCGTAAACTCCAAGGGGAATGGCCTTGAGGCCGTAAACTCCTATTTGGAGTACCTCTAGACCTTAAACGCTTCGAAGGACTTAGCCACTAAGTTAGAATAATTCAAGAAAGCATTTGGGACTTCAAAACACACCAAAACACATGTTTGGGAGTTTACGGCCGTAAACTCAAGAGTTTACAACCATAAACTCCATGTGTGATGGTTTATGGAGAGTAAACTCTCATATAGGGTCCTTTGGAAACCCTAAACACAAATACCCTGTCCCACAATAGCTTAGATGAAATCCTTAAGGCTTAAAACACTTATATAAAGTGTTAATTATGTATAGGATGTTTTAAACATTATCAATTAGTCATTTGAGTCTAATTGAGTGCATATATGTGTGATTATATGTTCATTAGGATCGTAGTGTGGGCACAAGTCCTCGCTTGACACCTAGCCATCCTATACCGTTCAGTTCATTCCAATCACCAACTCCAGGTGAGTTCATACCCCTAATCAATGTTTTAAATGATTTTAAATGCTTTAATGGGGGGGGGGGAATACAAGTAGAAACAAACATATTATTAATGTTGGATTAGTGTCTAAGTCCATAACTATTTTGGTATGTACTTGACCCGAATATGAGCATGGTCCTTTTTGGTTGCCTTCACCATAGCAATATGTAGGATGATTTAAGGAGAGAAAGGATTTTATATGATTTATTAATATATTATGAGAATAATATATTAAAGGAGAAATCATATTGTTTAATTAATATTAGTCAAGAATTAATTGCTAATTAATTTTGTGGCTAAAAGAGATTAATTAAACTTAGGGGACTGGACTGCAATTATTGGATAATTGAGTTATTGGGCTAAGGAATGCTAAAGGAACAAGGGGTGAACGAAATTATGATGGAAGCCCATCATATTTTCGTCCATGGCCTTATCCAGATGGCTCCATGGGCTGCTTAGAGTTTAAGCTGTCCATTAGGGTTTTGACTGAAACCCTAGCAGCCCACACAAGTATATAAAGGACCCCTTAGGCCCCAAAAACGTGGACAACTGATCTCTAGGGTTTATAGTCGTTTTTGGTTCCTCCCCTCTCTTCTCCTCTTCATCCAAGTTGCATGAGGTGTTTGTGACTCCATTAGAGGTGCAACACTTGAGGCACTAAGCTTTCTAAGGCCAATCCAAGCAAGGAATTCATTGTTATTGCTATATAACAATCAAAGGTAATTCTCTAAACCCTAATTCAATTTATAATATGTTAGATCTATGTTTGTTAGTCTTGGATCCAAAGCATGTACAATAGAGAAACCTAGATCCAAGCATTAGGGTTTGTATGAGCACATAGGATTGTTCTTATGCCTAAAACCCATCAGTGGTATCAGAGCCTTGATTGGTTTCAGTTGTTTGTGATGCTTAACTGCTTTATTTGCTGAAAAATCGTTTTTTGGCCTCTGCCCGACCTGACTCGGCGAGTTAGTGGATGAACTCGGCGAGTCCAGTCCCTGACTCGGCGAGTCCAGGGGTCAGACAGAGGAAATTTTGGGTTTTTGCTGCTGTTTTGTCTTGGATTTGATGCCTAATTCGTTTTTTGAAGTTAAAATCCGATTGTTATCTTAAATTAGTGATTATCCTTGCCAAAACAATAGATAATTTCAAATCTTTTAAATATTGGTTGTTTATATGATAAATATGGATTATTTCAAATTATTTGGTAATTATCTAGTGACTAAAATAAGATTAGGTCAAATATAGATAATTGTAAAATTAATTGTTTAATTTGAATTATTTGTTGTTTGATCCCTAATGTTTTGAAATGTTTCAAAAACTTGCCCTCAAGTTTTGGAATTTAAAATTTGATTAAAAGTTTAATTTTTGAAATGTTTAATTCTAAAACCCTAGTATTTTGAAAAGTTCAAATCACACCCGTTTTGTTAATTAATTAAAGTGTATAATTAAAAGTGATTTAATAAACCCATAAAGTTTTTGGTTTACATTTAATTAAATTAAAAGTATAATTTACTAAGTTAAACCACCTAGTATTTTAAAAGTGTAAAATACACCCTATACTATATATAACATTAAATGTCTAATATTATATATGTATGAGTAAACAGTCAGTCTTACCGTTAGTAGGCCTCATTCACGAAGCTGGTCTATAAGGGGTGTTTAAGGAAATTGCCTATAAAATGGCGATTGAATGGGTATCCACTCTTACCCACCGTACTCTTGACTAGTGGAGGGTCGTTAGCCGAACGGGTAGGATAGGACAGAAACCTTCCATTATAAGTATAATGAAGTACAAAGTAACTAATTGCTTTTTCAAATTCCCAAATCATAGTTACTTTAGGCAAAATGTGAAATTGTATGCTAACCCATGGAATTACACTTCGTACCCTTGTCAAACGTTAGTGGAGCGTGTGTGGTTAACCGGCATACTAATTTGGGGATGACGTTGGTGGCGAAGGGTGGCTCGATGCTTATCATAGATCAATGGAGCGTGTGTGGCTAACTGGCACATTGATTAGGTGATAGTAGCATTGGGCGCACCACGTGACTCGCATGGTTATTCACACCTTGTTTGTGATCCTCGGCATCCCAGTCACAAATAGTAGGGCATAATCGAGATTAAACATGCCATTGAAAAGTTCGATGAATCTCAAAAGATCTAGGAGTTTCAATTCATTTAAAACTTAAACTTCCTTTTCGTTTTTCATGGTGGAAATTGGTAAATTGTCATTTACCTACCTTCAGATATTCTGCAACTAGATTACGGCATCCCTTTTCTAGGTTGTAGAATATTGTGTTGGATCCTAGCCTTAATAACTCATTAGGGTGTTTTATTAAGGACTCAATCAACTTAACTTGAATTTCTCCCGTTTTGTAGATGTCTAACCGTGGTATTCCCGAATCCCAAGGAAAAAGTGTTCCTAATGAAAGTGAAAGCTTGATTCAAAGTGAGAGATCAATGTGGACTAGCTTAATTTCACTTCCTCCTCTTCCTCACGTTGTTCTCCCTAGCCCTAATGATCGAAGACTTGAAAGGTTCAAGATCACTGAATCCCTATTGGAAATGGAACATCAAGATGGCAAACCCGTGTGTGCTCACATCCTAGGGATGAAATCACACATTGATAGGTTGATCATGTTGGGTGCGTCTATCTCAAGTAAGTTGGCTGTGGACTGGGTTCTTTAGTCACTCCATGAATCATATGATAAGTTCATTAGAGAGTATCATATGATGAAACTTGATGCAACCCTCATTGACTTGACTTATATGCTTATTGCTGCTGAATCAGAAATGATTTGGCGAAGTAAGGGAGCATATTTGTTTGATAAATCAACCAACCATGCTTCCGTAGAGAATCTAGGAGAATCCACCTGTTCCTGCTGCCAAGGAAAGGGGAAATGGATACGAAGCTACCCGAAGGACCTGAAGAATCTAAGAGATGGGAGAGTCGATAAGTATGGCTCTACTTCAGGTATAAAATCCATTATCTAACTCTTTTGAGTTCCTATTCTAGATTCTTAATACATGATGTGATAAGATTACATTTTGATGTAGGATCGAAGAAAAGAGAGGAAGCTTGAGGGAAGAAGTGAGCTGAATCTAATCATGAAGAAATGGATTTCGATCGCATTACTTGAAGAATGGATTCTTGAGCTACTACTTGGAGTTAGAATAGATTGTTAAGAAATATGTAATAACATTGTTTTTTCAATTGAATTGCATTGTAAGGACAAATTTTTTCCACAATTAAATGAATTTTGATTTTATCTTACTTATTTATCCTTGCGATGGCATGTATGAAAAATTGATGTTTGAATGTTTCTATTATTAGCAATAATGGATTTGATTCTTAATTATGTTATTTGTGGAAATGTCAAAAGTTTACCAAATAGGGAGAGTTTCTCATCGCCCAAGTTTCAATTGGACAGAAACTTGGAATCATGCAATGTATATTGTATGATGAATGAAAAACTTTCACATTTGGGAAACTTAGACTAATTCTTTGACAAAGTGTCAATTGAAGGACTAGGAGATCAAGTACACTAGGTTGTGCGTTGATCAAGTCCACCACAAGAGTGACAAAGAAATTCGTCATGATTTACTAAAGTTTAGTAAATATGGTTATACTTATAAGATTGAGTATAATTCTGAGTTAACTGAAATAGTTTCAATCAATAGCAGAACGAATAAGAAGAATCAAGAAGGCAGAAAGATAAAAGTTTCTCCATTCTAAGAAGAAGGGAGAGTACCTTTTATTGTGTTTTATGATGAAGTCTTAATGATTAAGAACCATATCTCAATTGATCCTCTAAGTGAGTCTTAGTGCATTTGCATGTCTAAGAAGAGGAATCAAGTATTGTAGAAATGGTTAAATCAATAAGTCAATCATACTTCGTTCCAATATCAAGTCTTAGAGTTAAGATTGTGACATTGAGTGAAAAGTCTTAAGTAGGTTTATAACACTCATCAAATGTGGAATTTGGAAAAAGTTTTCTTATTCTTGCACATTTGAAATTGGTAAGTTGTGCTGTCTTGGATAAGACAAAGACCAACTAGGACCAATTGTGTGAAGTGTTTTGTCTTGATAAGAACTACACTAACTCTTGAATATTTGGTTTGTCAAGAAATGTTTCTTGACAAGAGAATCTTATATGTCAAGGAGTCAGTGGGAGTCTTAATGGTATTGAAAAGTTTCAAGAACAAATCAAGAATAAACCTTATCGATCATCACTAGCACACGACTTGAGGTTTACAACCTATCGTGCTGACATTATTTTGTTTTTATGCCATTCCAATTGAGTTAATTGTGTATGTGAGTTCTATGAGTTATCATTTGAATGCATACTAGAGCCTTAGTCGATGGAAAGTACATTGATATGTAAGGACAAATTACTAAACTACTTGGAAGACATGGTGGGCACTCGTGTTACCATAAGGCAAGAAATCAAGATTAAAAAAAGTTCAGTCCATATGAGCTTGGATTTGTCACAAACTTTGGTTTTGGCAAATTCACATGGATAGGAACTCATACACCATAAAATCTAAGTGTCATAAGATTCCCTCCTTCATGAAAATGACTGTGAGGAAATACTTCCACTAAGAGAGATTTTAAGAAGATAGCAATTGTGAAAATCGTATTCTCAAATTCGATTATGGTTACGACATCCCTTTCCATAGTTCGAATTGTGAGATTTGGCAATTAGTTTGAACATTTGGAACTTAGTAACATAAGTTCTAAATTGTTTAAACACACATATAAGCTATCTAAGGCAAAGGTGTATAAGTTTAAGAAGCTTAGATAAAGGCTTATCGAAGCATCTGGTATTAGAAATATGAATTTCAGAAATTCAATAGGCATTGTTTTCTGGAAGTTCATTTTTTTTCTGAATACGTGTCAAGGCTAGTGGGAGCATAAGTGTTGTGCTTATATGATAATCATCATGATAGTGGGATCATAAGTGTTATGATTGTATGATTATTATGGCAAGTATTGCAAGTTAGCAATATTAATTATAGAAAAACAAAGATTCAATTTGCAAAGTTGCATGGGTTGAAAAGTTGTTTTGATATAATTAAGGGAGAGAATATTATACTTTGTTTCAAAATCTCAAGCTTAGATTGAGAAATTTTAATAGTTTCAGTCAAAGGATACATTGTGAGTTCTTAAAATTCGATTATGATTACGGCATCCCTCTTCATAGTTCGAATTATGAGAACATGACACATAAAATATTACGGCAAAAGATTGGTAAAGTATCATATCTTTATGCATCGTGTCCCATACACTTTGGGTATAGGATCGATTGCAAATTCTATAATAATTTACCATTCTAAAATTTCCAAATGTTTAGCGCATTAAGAGGGAAAAAGGACTAGAATTGGTTTTGACTAAAATAATTGAACAACTATTAAAGGACGATCCAAAGTTCGCTGAGGATTGGTCGCTTGTAAGTAGTTGGAAGTATGGTATTGGATGGACCATATCGACATTATTATGAATAGATAAGATTCTATTAAGAATGAGTTGTCATATGGCAAATGTGGAAATGTTTCCATATTGGGAATTGGATATTGAGAATCTATGTCTAGATTAGAAACTTTTATGCAAGAAGGATGTTCAAAGGAATGTACTTTGAATGTGAGACTTCACGTCTATAGAATTTCATAGTAACAATTTGAGATAGCATACTTTGTAATTTCATTATCCAAGTCTTGGTGACTTTTCTGCTATGACTTTACGAAAGGATCGTTGCGTAAAATGTCAGAATCTAGCATATTCTAGTAGTGGCAAGAACCTTGTGTTCTTACACTAACAATGGGGATTAAGGAATTGTGAAATGAGCATCATTGAAAAGTTTTTTTTCAATTGATCTATTTCACAAAGCATGGACCATAGGAAACAAAGTGTGCATGCTTAGAGCATGGGACAATCGTTGTTGTAATTCAAGTAATAAGTTGATTTTCTGAAACAGTAAAACGATAATAATGAGTAATCAATATGGTGGTTAAATAGAAGTGTTTAATTTACTCTCACAAGTTTGAGGCCATATAGAATTAAGTATTATTGTTATGTTTCAATTTGCATATTTTGACTTCCAGAATAACTAGGTTATTCAAACATCCACAGTCAGTCATACGTTGGGAGTAAGTATGAAGGAAGACTGTCATGAATCTGTCTGTAGATTGTCCGAAGTGTTTAGACATAGCACAAGTTTGCTGCAGAGTTCATGAGTGCTTTGATAAGTTTAAAGTATTGGATTAAACCCACGCTCACTTGGATCACTTCATGGTTTTATCACGAGTGATTAGTGAGACGATAATATTGTATATTCTTGAAACCGAGACGTGTGAGTTGTTATTTGTTGGTCGGTTACACATTGATAATAAGTAAACGCACCAGTAACTTGGTGTTATAAAACTTATTGTTGTGTGTGATTCGATTAGTAAATGCAAGCGAGCATATGAGTCAAATTTTATCCATTCCTTTTACCCAAAGTAGGATAAAAGCGATATCTGTGGGCCTCTCGATGATTTAATGATGACACCTAAGCGCTTGGCCATGTCAGGACTAAGTTGATGTGTTCAATTGTAGTCTGTTATCAGTCGTCATAAATCGGAAATCGGGAAACAGTATAGAGAGAATGATTGAAATTCATGTCTTTTGTCTATATGATATCTTGAGAATGGAGGAATATATGATCCCTTATCTAGAGGACACGCTATCTGATAAGATCAGAGTTGACAGCGGCTTTTGAAAGCTACGATTGCTGATCAGGTTCTGAAGTCATACGGAAAATAGTTATTAGACTTATCCAAGTGGGAGACTGTTGGATTAGTGTCTAAGTCCATAACTATTTTGGTATGTACTTGACCCGATTATGAGCATGGTCCTTTTGGGTTGCCTTCACCATAGCAATATGTAGGATGATTTAAGGAGAGAAAGGATTAAATATGATTTATTAATATATTATGAGAATAATATATTAAAGGAGAAATCATATTGTTTAATTAATATTAGTCAAGAATTAATTGCTATTTAATTTTGTGGCCAAAAGAGATTAATTAAACTTAGGGGACTGGACTGCAATTATTGGATAATGGAGTTATTGGGCTAAGGAATGCTAAAGAAACAACGGGTGAACGAAATTATGATGGAAGCCCATCATATTTTCGTCCATGGCCTTATCAAGAAGGCTCCATGGGCTGCTTAGAGTTTAAGCTGTCCATTAGGGTTTTGACTGAAACCCTAGCAGCCCACACAAGTATATAAAGGACCCCTTAGGCCCCAAAAACGTGGACAACTGATTCTCTAGGGTTTCTAGTCGTTTTTGGTGCCTCCCCTCTCTTCTCCTCTTCATCCAAGTTGCATAAGGTGTTTGTGACTCCATTAGAGGTGCAGCACTTGAGGCACTAAGCTATCTAAGGCCAATCCAAGCAAGGAATTGATTGTTATTGCTATATAACAATCAAAGGTAATTCTCTAAACCCTAATTCAGTTTATAATATGTTAGATCTATGTTTGTTAGTCTTGGATCCAAAGCATGTACAATAGAGAAACCTAGATCCAAGCATTAGGGTTTGTATGAGCACATAGGATTGTTCTTATGCCTAAAACCCATCAATTAAATCGTTGATATGTATTTTATAACTGTGTTTGTCATTTAACAGATTTCACATGCTACAAAATGTGATGCATGAAATGGTTTTACATCTTAAAAGCACATTGTTACCAAATGTTTTACCTCTGAAATGTTTATTAAAATGACATCAAGTCATTGTTAATTATTGTTCAAAACCCATAAGATGTCTTACAAAAACCATTTTTCATTCTTGAACTAAACTATGCATATACACTTATATTCTTATATATGTATTGATGTTATAGTTTGCATCTTTCCTTTAGTTTCCCATACCCTTGAGTAGTAAGAGTGGGTAAACTTACATGGTCAACTAGTTATATTACAGTAGATTATCATAGGGATAATTTGAAGATATCAAACATTACTTCTATTACAAGGAGTCACACAAGAGTCAGTTCATTCACGAGTCTATACTAGTACATTACCTGATACATGAATATGTTTACATATACTTACATGATACCTGAACACGTTTACATGAACGCATTACATGAGTACCTTTACGTAGATACACTTAACTGTGTACATTAACATGAATACTTGTATCTCGAATTGCGAGGATGATTTATTAGTACCTTCTGTGTAAATCTGTTGGATTAGTGTCTAAGTCCATAACTATTTTGGTATGTACTTGACCCGATGGTGCATGGTCCTTTTGGGTTGCCTTCACCAAAGCAACTTGATAGGATGAATTATGGAGAGAAAGGATTAAATATGATTTATTAATATATTATGGGAATAATATATTAAAGGAGAAATCATATTGTTTAATTAATATTAGTCAAGAATTAATTGGTAATTAGTTTTGTGACTAAAAGAGATTAATTAAACTTAAGGGACAAAAATTGTAATTATAAGATAGTTGCAATTTGGGCTATGGATTGTCTTAAATTAAGGAGTGGACGAATTCTATGGGGAAGCCCATAAGGAAATCGTCCAAGGCCTTAATTAAAGGAGTCTATGGGTTGCTTAGGGCTTAAGCATCCAAATTAGGGTTTCCTTGTTAGATAACCCTAATAGCCTCACTATATAAAGACCCCTTATGACCCAAAAACGTGGAGAAGACTTATTCTAGGGTTATAACACGTTTTGGGCAGCCTCCATCCTCTCTCCTCTTCATCCTCTTGCTTATGGTGTTTGTGAACCATTAGAGGAGTGACATTTGTGACTCTAAGCCTTCCAAAGTCAATTCAAAGGAGGAATTGGGATTGTTATTGCTACATAACAATCAAGGTAATATCTTAAACCTAATTATATGTTAATATTGATTTCCATATGCTAGAATTAGGGTTTATAGTCTTGGATTCAAAGCATCTACAATAGAGAAACCTAGATCCAAGCATTAGGGTTTGTATGAGCACATAGGATGTCTTATGACCAAAACCCATCAGTGGTATCAGAGCCTTGATTGGTTTCTATTGTATTGATGCCTTGTTAATTTGTTCATGCTTAAAAAAATCATTTTTTGCCTCCTGCCTGATGTATTCGGCGAGTCCTATTGTGGACTCGGCGAGTAGGCCCCTACTCGCCGAGTCCATAAGGGGACTCGGCGAGTTTAGCTGTCAGACAGGCGGATTTTCGGGATTTTTACGTATTTTGACTTAGGATAATTGCCATAATTGTTTTAACTTAATAAAATTCGAATTTTGTTAATCCCTTATGATTATCCTTGTCAAAATAAAAGATTTTGGTCATCTAATTAGATAATTGTTACCTTATTTGATATATGTTAAGTTATGGAAATTATTTGATCATTATCTTGCAAGAATTTGAACTAGATCTAATTAGATAACCACCAATTATAGTTAATTGCCTTATTTGAATTATGTGATCTAGAATATTCTTGACAAAGTTTGGAATAGTTTCATATTAATCCCTTTAGGTTTTATAGTTTGAATTTGAACCCAAAAGTTTTGTTGTTTTGAAATTTAAATAATTAAAACCCTAATGTTTTGAAAAAGGTTTCAAAACTTGCCCTCAAGATTTGGAATTTAAATTTTGATTAATTGTTTAATTTTGATGTGTATTTAAATTCTAAACCCTAATGTTTGAAATGTTTCAAAACTTTCCCTCAAGTTTTGGAATTTAAAAGTTGATTAAAAGTTTAATTAGGAATGTTAAATTCTAAAACTCTAGTATTGTTTTGAAAAAGTTCAAATCACACCCTTATGGTTTTATTAATTAATTAAGGTGTATAATTAAAAGAGGTTTAATAAATCCATAAAAGTTTAGGTTTACAATTTAATTGAATTAAAAGTATAATCGTTAAATTTTACCACCTAGTATTTTAAAAGTGTAAAATACATCCTATACTATATATAACATTAAAAGTCTAACATTATATATATGTATGAGTAAAAGTCAATCTTACCGTTAGTAGGCCTCATTCACGAAGTTGGTCTATAAGGGGTGTTTAAGGAAATTGCCTATAAAATGACGATTGAATGGGTATCCACTCTTACCCACCGCACTCTTGACTAGTGGAGGGTCGTTAGCCGAACGGGTAGGATAGGACGAAACCTTCCATTATAAGTATAATGAAGTATAAAAGTAACTAAATGTTTTCATAAAATTCCCAATATAGTTACTTAGGCAAAAGTGAATTGATGCAATTCCATGAAATTACACTTTGTGCCGTTGCGAAGACGTTAGTGGAGCGTGTGTGGTTTACCGGCACACTAAATGGTTCTAAGCAAAGGTAGCAAAGGGTGACTCAATGTTTGTCATAGTTTGGTGGAGCGTGTGTGGTTTACCGGCACATCGAATAGGTGACTGTAACATGTGAGGGCACCACGTAAGTTTGCATGGTTATTTACACCCGCTTTGTGATCCTCGGCATCCCAGTCACAAACAAGAGGGGCATATCGAGATATAAACATGCCATTGAAAGTTCAATGTATCTCAAAGGATCTAGGAGTTTTCATAGATTTAAAACTTAAATTTCTTTTTCGTTTTTCATAGTGGAAATTAGTGAATCGTCATTCACTTACCTTCAAATATTCTGCAATTAGGGTTAAGGTATCCCTCTCCCGAGTTGTAGAATATTGTGTTGGGTCTTAGCCTTAGTATTTCATTTGGGTGATTTACTAAGGACTCAATCTATCAACTAACTTGAATTCGTTTTTCTCCCATTTTGTAGATGTCAAAGTTCGACAACTATGGTCTTCTCAAATCCCGTGGAACAAGCATTCCACATGAAGATGATATTCCACGATTCGATCGAGGAACAAGAAATCATGCTTCACTTCCTCTACCTCCTCCAATTATTCTCCCTAACCCAAAAGTTCAAAGGCTTGAAAAGTTCAAGATCACTCAAGCCCTTTTGGCAAATAAACATAAAGAAGGAAAGCCGGTGTGTGCACACGTCCTAGGGATGAAGTCACACATTGATAGGTTAAGAATGTTGGGATCCGTTGTTTGTGAGGAAATGGTTGTTGATTTGGTTCTTCAGTCACTTCCTAACTCATATAGTGAGTTCGTAAGAGAGTACTATATGATGAACTACGACGTAACCCTTATAGATCTCACCTATATGCTTATTGCTGCTGAATCAGCAATGATTTGGCGCAATAGAAAAGCAAAGTTGATCGGTGAATCTGCCTTCGAGACCTCTATGGATATTGACAATGGTAACGAAAGAGATGCTATGATCGAAAAGTTTGATCACAAGAGAAAGGCAATGTCTGAAGTAGTTCCATGTCATGTTCCAAAAGAGTCAATCTGCTTTTATTGCCAAGAGAATGGGCATTGGAGACGAAGCTGCCCTATTTACCTAAGAGATCTAAGAGATGGGAGAGGCAAAACGTATGGCTTTGCTTTAGGTAAAATCCATTGACTAACTCTTTTAAGCTTCTATTCTAGATTCTTAATACATAATGTGATAAGATTACAATTGATGTTTTGTAGAAAAGTAAGGAAGCTTAAGGGAAGAAGTGAGCAAAATCTAACCGTGAAGGAATGAATTTCGATCGCATTTCTCGAAGATTATATTCTTGAGCTACTACTTAGAGTTAGAATTAGATTGCTAAGAAAGATGTATTAGCATAAGTTTTTCAATGAGTTGCATTGTAAGGACAAATTTTTCCGCAATAAAATAAATTTTTTATTTTATATTATTTATTTATCCTTACAATGGCGTGTATGAAAAATTGATGTTAAAATGTTTCTATTATTAGCAATAATGGATTTGGTTCTTATTATGTTATTTATGGAAAGTCGAGAATTTACCAAATAGGGAGAGTTTCTCATCGCCCAAGTTTCAATTGGACAGAAATTTGGAATCATGCAACGTGGTTCCACGATGAATGAGAAATTTCATATTTGGAAATTAGACTAATTCATTGACAAAGTGTCAAGTGAAGGACTAGGAGATCGAGTACACAAAGTTGCATGTTGATCAAGTTCACCATAAGAATAACAAAGATATTCGTCATGATTTACTAAAGGTTTAGTAAATATGATTATACTTACAAGATTAAGTGTAATTCTGAATTAATTGAAAAGGTTCTAAATCAATAGCAGAACGAATAAGAAGAATCGAGTAGGCAGAAAGATAAAAGTTTCTCCATTCTAAGAAGAAGGGAGAGTAGCTTTTATGCTTTATGATAGGTCTTAATGATTAAGAACCATATCTCAATTGATCCTCTAAGTGAGTCTTAGTACAATTGTATGTCCAAGAAAAGGAATCAAAGACTGAAGAAATGGTAAAATCAAGAAGTCAATCATACTTCATTCCAATAACAAGTCTTAAAGTTAAGATTGTGACATTGAGTGAAAAAGTATGAAGAAGGTTTATAACAGTCATTAAATGTGGTAAGTTGTGATGTCTTGGACAAGACAAAGACCAACTAGGACCAATTTATGAAGTGTTTTGATAAAAGCTACACTAACTCTTGAATATTTGTTTGTCAAGAAATAGTTATTGACAAAAGAATCTTATATGTCAAGGAGTCAGTGGGAGTCTTAATGGTCTTGAAAGGTTTCAAGAACAAATCATATAAACCTTATCGATCATCACTAGCACACGAGTTGAGGTTTACAACCTATCATGTTGACATTGTTTAGTTTCTGTGCCAAACCAATCGAGTTAATTATACATGTGAGCTGCTTAACTACTTGGAAGACATGGTGGGCAGCTGTGCTACCATAAAGGCAAGAAATCAAGATTAAGAAAGTTCGGTCCATATGAGGTTGAATTTGTCGTAAACTTTGGTTTTAACAAATTCACATGGATAGGAACACATACACCGCTCAAATCTAAGTGTCATAAGATTTCCTCCTTCATGAAAATGATTGTGAGAAAATGCTTTCACTAAGAAAGATTTTAAGAAGATAGTGATTGTAAAATTGCATTCTCGAATTCAATTATGGTTACGGTATCCCTTTCCATAATTTGAATTGTGAGGTTTGGCAATTAGTCTTAAATGTTTAGACACACATATGAACTATCGAAGGCAAAGGTGTATAAGTTCAAGAAGCCTTGATAAAAGATTATCAAAGCACTAAGTATTAGAAACATGAACTTAAAAAAAAATCAATAAGTATTGATTTTTGAAAGTTAAGATGTTTATGAATACATGTCGAAGCTAGTGGGAGCATAAGTGTTATATTTTATAATAGTCATCATGATAGTGGGAGCATAAATGTTATGATTGTATGATTATTAAGGAAAGTATTGCAAGGTTAGCAATATTAATTATAGAAAACAAGAGTCATACTTTGCAAAGTTGTAAGAGTTGAAAGGTTGTTTTGCTATAATTAAGGGAGAGCATATTATGCTTCATTTCAAATCTAAAGGATTAGGTTGAGAAATGTTAATAAATTTAGTCAAAGGTACATAGTGTGTTCTTAAAATTTCGATTATGATTACGGCATTCCTCTTCACAATTCGAATTTTGAGAACATAGCAAATAAAACATTGTGTGTCGTGTCCCACACGCTTCGGGTATAGGATCGATTGCAAATGCTTTAATGTTTGACCATTCTAAAATTTTCCAAATGTCTAGCGCATTTAGAGGGAAAAAGGACAAGAATTGGTTTTGACTAAAACAATTAAACAACTATCAAAGGACAATCCAAAGTTCGACGAGGATTGGTCGCTTGTGAGTAGTTGGAAGTATCGTGTTGGAAAATATGGAAATGTTTCAATATTGGATGGACCATATAGACATCATTACGAATAGATAAGATTCTATTAAGAATGAGTTGTCATATGGAACATATGGAAGTGTGTCCATATTGGGAATTGAATATTGAGAAATCTATGACTAGATTAGAAACTTTTATGCAAAAGGATGTTCAAAGGATTGTACTTTGAGTGAGAGACATCATATCTAAGGAATTGTCTTGTAACAATCTGCGATAGAGGACTTTGTAATATCATTGGCAATAGTCTTTGTGACTTTGGTGCAGTGACATTACGAAAGGATAAGTTGCATAGAATGTTAGAATCTAGCATATTCTATGAGTAACAAGAATTTGATATTCTTTAACTTATGGAAAAAGGATTTGGAGTTGTGAAATGAGAATGATTGGGAATGTGCTCAATTTGGTCTATTTCACAAAATAAGAACCATAGGTAAACATTGTGTGCATGCTAGGAGCATGGGACAAGTGCAATAATTCAAGTAAGAAGTTGATTACCCGAAACGACAAATAATGAGTAATCGATATGGTGATAAATAAAAGGTGTTTTATTTATGCTCAAAGGGTTGAGGCCATATGGGATTAGTATTATTCTTGTGTTTCACATTTGCATGTTTTGACTTCCAGAATAATTGAGTTTATTAAGAATAATCGAATTATTCAAACGGGCCACAGTAGTTCATATGTTGGAAGTAGATATGAATGAAGACTGTCGTGAATTGGTGTGTGGATTGTCTAAAGAGCATTAGACATAAGCAAATGTTTGCCGCAACGTTCATGAGTGCTTATGAATGTGATTTGAGCATTGGATTAAACCCACGCTCACTTGGATCACTCCATGAATTGTATCACGAGTGATTGGTGAGATGATAACATCTTATATTCTTGAAACCGAGATATGTGAGTTGTATCTTGCAAATCGGTTGCACATTGATAATATGTAAACGCACTAGTAACTTGGTGTTATAAAACATATTGTTGTGTGTGATTCGGTGAGTGAGTGCAAGCAAGCATTGTATCAAAGTTTGTCTGTTCCTTTTATCCAAGGTAGGATAAAAGCGATATCTTTGGGCCCCTCGATGGTTTAGTGATGAGAAACGTAAATGCTCGGCCGGGCTAGGGCTAATTTGATTTGTTCAATTAGTCAGTCGTCATAAATCAGAAATCGAGAAGTAGTACAAAGAGAATGATTTGAAATCATATCTCATATGATATCTAGAATGGAGGAATATATGATCCCTTATCTAAGGACACGCATATCTGATAGGATCAGAGTTGACAGCGGCTTTGGAAAGCTAAGATTGCAGATCAGGATCTAAAGTCATACGTAGAATAGTTGTTAGACTTATCCAAGTGGGAGACTGTTGGATTAGTGTCTAAGTCCATAACTATTTTGGTATGTACTTGACCCGATGGTGCATGGTCCTTTTGGGTTACCTTCACCAAAGCAACTTGATAGGATGAATTATGGAGAGAAAGGATTAAATATGATTTATTAATATATTATGGGAATAATATATTAAAGGAGAAATCATATTGTTTAATTAATATTAGTCAAGAATTAATTGGTAATTAGTTTTGTGACTAAAAGAGATTAATTAAACTTAAGGGATTGAAATTGTAATTATAAGATAATTGCAATTCGGGCTATGGATTGTCTTACATTAAGGAGTGGACGAATTCTATGGGGAAGCCCATAAAGAAATCGTCCAAGGCCTTAATTAAAGGAGTCTATGGGTTGCTTAGGGCTTAAGCATCCAAATTAGGGTTTCCTTGTTAGATAACCCTAATAGCCTCACTATATAAAGACCCCTTATGACCCAAAAACGTGGAGAAGACTTATTCTAGGGTTATAACACGTTTTGGGCAGCCTCCATTCTCTCTCCTCTTCATCCTCTTGCTTATGGTGTTTGTGAACCATTAGAGGAGTGACATTTGTGACTCTAAGCCTTCCAAAGTCAATTCAAAGGAGAAATTGGGATTGTTATTGCTACATAACAATCAAGGTAATATCTTAAACCTAATTATATGTTAATATTGATTTCCATATGCTAGAATTAGGGTTTATAGTCTTGGATTCAAATCATGTACAATAGAGAAACCTAGATCCAAGCATTAGGGTTTGTAGGAGCACATAGGATGTCTTATGACCAAAACCCATCAGCCGCATATCCCCCGTACCTCGGGATATCTAGACAGGACCCTATCCCTAGTACCTCGGGATACCTAGATGGGCCTCTATCCCACAGTACCTTGGGATATACGTACGGGACTAACCATTCCGGAACTCATCTGTTAGCAACAGTGGGTAATGAACATCTACGGATGCCTACGGTTATTACTTATACTAGGAGTACCTTTACAGGGACTAACCCTTCCTTCCACCTGCTGCTGCTATAGAGGACAATTAGACAATCTTCAGATGCCCATTAGGTTATATGTAATATGTTAGCCCTAGTACCTCGGGTCAACATTTACATTCGTCTTGTTAGCACCAGTACCTCTGGCTAACACTTACATAATTATATTTTTCCTGTTTACTTTATTTTGTGATATCTTTCACATAAACGAGGAGTTAGAGTAAGTACATTGGTACTAGTCAATAGAAAGGAAAAACTATCATTTTACATAGTCATAACAAAACATTCAGGTCTTGGTAGAAGACTACACTTCATACATACAGAACATTCGGGTCTTGGTAGAAGACTACATTTCATACTTATAGAAAATAAGGGTTTTCTAGGGATTTCATACTTACCTCAACATTTTCATTTAAAGGTTTACATGGCTTTCATAACAAATTTTCACAAACAAGGCAATGACACTTATATACTTATGAATTCACCAGCTTTAAAGTTGATACTTGCTTTGAAAATAACTTGTATTCTCAGGTCATCAGTAGATAGGTACGGAGCCCAGGTTTTGAGAAGACGGAGCAGACAAGTCTCGTCTTTTATTTTGATTGTATATTTTTGGTGTCTTATTACAATGAAAGAACACACATGTATTAAACTTTACCTATAATGCAATGGATGATGTTGTTGCTTGTTTATTATATTACACTGTTGTGATACTGTACATGACGTCCTCCACCCCTGAACGTTTCCGCCGTTCGTGGTTTAGGGGTGTGACAGATTGGTATCAGAGCATTGTTTATAGTGAATATAGTATATCAACCCATAAAAGATATACTAACTATAAATAAATGGGATTAAAACACTCTGTCTCAGAGTTATACTTTTAAATAATAAAATATTAAAGTAAGTATACATGCCTGGATTCATACTAAAATCAGTGTCACAACGACAAGAACAAAAGTATTACGATTGTTGGATATCGCAAGTAAGCCTGGGGATATATAGTCAGTCTTGGGAATGGCATAGCCTGATCAACTATGCTGGTCCGAGGAGTGATTAACATATGCCCAAGAATGGTTGTGATGTGGCAATAAGTCTAAAAACTTACCAACAAAACCATAAAGAAATACCATATGGGTATTCGGTCTTACTGAAATTATCTTAGTCAGTTCGTCTATTTTAGCTATTCTTTCTGTTGTTGGGCTATGGGGATTTAGTCCATGAGTCACATTCATTAATCATTTATTCTTATCCATGTCGTCATCTTTTAAACGTATAGTTAAAGATGCCGCCACGTAGAAGTACAAGACGTAACCCAAACAACGAAGCACCGATACCACCACCTCCACCACCACCTATACCCCTTCAACCACCAAATCCTTTTGATGCCACTATGTTCCAGGCAGCTTTCACAACGGCAGTTGCAACTGCTGTGTCAGCAATCAACGCTCCTGCCCCTAGTGAATCAGGAACAGGTGCACCACCCTCGAACCACGGCGAAAGCCATGGACACCCTTGGGAATTCACCTACAAGGACTTCACTAACGCCAAACCCCACAGCTTCAATGGAACTGGGGTGTTATGGTGTTGAGAGAATGGATTGAGAAGATGGAATCTGTCTTCGAGATCTGCGGAGGCCAAGAAGGTAACAAGGTCAAGTTCGTAGCTTGTACCTTCTCTGACCGAGCACTAACATGGTGGAACAGCCATGTTAACTATCTAACTTTGGTGGTGGCATATTCCATCGCCTGGGAAAAGTTGAAAGACATGCTGATGAAGGAATACTGTCCTCGAGGTGAAATACAAAAGCTCGAGCAAGAATTCTGGGGTCTACAAATGGTTGGATCCGACATCACTACCTACACAAATAGGTTCTGTGATCTGGCAAACTTATGCCCTGATATGGTTGCTCTCCAGAGCAAAAAGATCGAGAGATATATCTGGGGACTGTCGCCCCAGATCCATTCAAGTGTGATCGCTTCCAGGCCTATTACCTTTGATAGTGCCAAGGAATTGGCACAATCTCTTATCGATCACCGGAAACCTCAGAACACAACAATCCCTACACCTGTACCCCAAAAATCCAAACCCGACTACCACAAGAAGGGGTGGAATAAGAGGAAAAGAGGGGCTCCGCAAGGATCCTCCAATACGCAACAACTTGTAGCGATCAATGCTGCCACAGTGACTCCTGTTTCCCCTGCGAACCTCTTACCAGCAAAAACATATGATGGGACTCTCCCGAAGTGCACCAAGTGCAACTTCCACCACCACGGACCCTGCAAGGAGATGTTCTGCTCTAAATGCAACAGGAAGGGGCACACCACTCGTTACTGCAAGGCTCCAACAGCTCAAGCCGCCCAGATTCCTAACACCGGTATGGGCCAAGCTTGCTACGGATGTGGCGAAGTAGGCCACTACAAGAGGAACTGCCCTAAAACAGGGATGGCTGGAGGAGTGGGAAGAGTTAGGCTCTAGGTCACGAGGAAGCAGTAGCTGATCCTACGATAGTTACTGGTACGTTCCTCCTCGATAACTCATATGCTTGCATACTTTTTGATAGTGGAGCCGAGAAAAGTTTTGTAAGTCACAAATTTTCACACCTGCTTAAACAAAAACCATGTGCATTAGATAGTTCATTCACGGTAGAAATGGCTAACGGGAAAACAGAGAGTACAAACTGCATATACGTAGGTTGTACCTTAACTTTAGATAGCCATACTTTCAAGATAGATCTCATGCCAGTCACAATTAAATGTTTTGACGTTATCATCGGTATGGATTGGTTGAGTCTTCTTCGTGTCGACATTATGTGCTTCGAAAAAGCAGTTCGTCTTAACCTTCCTAACAACGAAACTTTAATTATCTACGGCGACAAACCTAGTATGAGCCTTCGCCTCATTTCGTGCATTCAAGCCCGGAAGTGCTTGCGAAAGGAATATCATGCATTCCTAGCACATGTCGTTGATACCAGTCAAGAACTGAAAGACATCCAGAAAATCCCAGAAGTACGCGACTTTCCCGACATATTCCCAGAAGAACTTCCCGGTTTACCACCACAACGCCAAGTTGAGTTCAGAATCGACTTAGTGCCAGGGGCTACCCCCGTAGCCAAATCTCCTTATCGTCTGGCACCGGCTGAAATGCAGGAACTTTCCAGTCAACTTAACGAACTTCTCAAGAAGGGATTCATTCGACCAAGCTTCTCGCCATGGGGAGCACCAGTCTTGTTCGTCAAGAAGAAAGATGGATCGTTTCGCATGTGCATCGACTATAGAGAACTCAACAAGCTTACCATTAAAAATCGTTATCCCTTGCCCCGCATTGACGATTTGTTTGATCAACTTCAAGGAGCCAACTACTTCTCGAGGATAGATCTGCGATTCGGATATCACCAACTACGAGTGTTAGCGGAGGATGTTCCTAAGACAGCCTTCTGAACTTGTTATGGGCACTACGAGTTTGTAGTGATGCCATTCGGATTCACTAACGCGCCCGCAGTATTCATGGATCTGATGAATAGGGTGTGTCGCCCTTACTTGGATCAGTTCGTCATCGTCTTCAATGATGACATACTCATCTACTCTCGAAGTAAGGGGTAACATAGTCAACATCTCCGTAAAATCTTAGAAACATTGCGATCGGAGAAGCTCTACGCAAAGTTCTCAAAGTGCGAATTTTGGATTCGACGAGTCGAATTCTTGGGCCATGTAGTTAGCGAAGAAGGTATACACGTGGACCCTTCCAAAATTAAGGCCATCGAGAACTGGTCAGCACCAAAGACACCTACCGAAATTCGTCAATTTCTAGGTCTCGTTGGCTACTATCGCAGGTTCATCCAGAACTTCTACAGCATAGCAAAACCTCTTACAACCCTGACCCAGAAAGGCATGGCCTTCGACTGGGAAGAGAAACAGGAAAGAGCGTTCCAAACGCTCAAACGAGCCTTGTGCACCGCCCCGATACTATCCATTCCTGGAGGAATAGAAGACTTCATCGTCTATTGCGATGCATCCAATCAATGACTCGGATGTGTTCTGATGCAACGAGGTAAAGTCATAGCCTATGCCTCGAGACAGCTGAAGACACATGAGGTTAACTACACAACCCACGATCTCGAGCTAGGAGCAGTTGTATTTGCTCTGAAGATCTGGTGACATTACCTATATGGTACAAAAAGCACGATCTTTACAGACCATAAGAGTCCACAACACATTTTCGACCAAAAAGAGCTCAACATGAGACAACGACGATGGGTCGAGCTACTTAGTGATTACGAATGCGAAATTCGTTATCATCCGGGTAAAGCCAATGTAGTAGCCGACGCCCTACGTCGGAAAGAATATACTGGTTGTAGAGTCAAATCTTTGACTCTAACCATCCATTCAGACTTGTCCACGCAAATAAAGCAGGCTCAGCTCGACGCTTTGAAACCTGAAAACGTGGCGGGTGAATCCTTTAGAGGGATGGATAAGAGCTTGGAAGTCAAGGGTGGCGGAGCCGTATACCTCATGGATCGGATCTAGACACCGAAACACGGTGGCTTCAGAGACTTGGTCATGATCGAAGCTCACAACACTCGTTATTCTGTCCACCCAGGTTCAGATAAGATGTATCTGGATCTTAAAAAGTTATACTGGTGGCCTAACATGAAAGCAGATATTGCTACTTTCGTGAGTAAATGCCTTACTTGCGCAAAGGTCAAGGTCGAATACCAGAAACCCTTCAGTCTCCTACAACAACCGGAGATACCAGAATGGAAGTGGGAGCGGATCACTATGGACTTCATAACCAAGTTGCCCAAGACGACGGGTGGACTAGATTCCATATGGGTCATCATCGATAGACTGACCAAGTCTGCACACTTCCTACCGATCAAAGAAACAGACAAGATGGAGAAACTTACCAGAACTTACATTAGGGAGATTGTAAGGCTGCATGGTGTTCCTTTATCTATCATCTCAGACCGATATAGTAGATTCACTTCGAGGTTCTGGCAGTCATTACAAAGTTCCCTAGGAACTAGGCTGGACATGAGTACAACCTACCATCCACAGACCGATGGGCAAAATCAGAGAACTATCCAAACCTTAGAAGATATGTTGCGCGCCTGTGTGATTGACTTTGGAAAAGCTTGGGATACTCATTTACCCCTTGTTGAATTTTCCTACAACAACAGTTATCATACGAGCATAAAGGCAGCTCCATTCGAGGCCCTCTACGGCCGAAAGTGCAGATCCCCTCTGTGCTGGGCTAAAGTGGGTGATACCCAATTAGCTAAGGGACGAGTTCCCGAAAGCACTCTCACGGGTCCGGAGATCATTCGGGAAACGAAAGAGAAGATCGTTCAAATTCGTGAACGATTAAAAGCCTCTAGAGACTGACAAAAAAGCTACGCCGACAAGCGTAGGAAACCATTGGAGTTCCAGGTGGGCGACTAAGTCCTACTGAAGGTCTCACCCTGGAAGGGCTTGATACGCTTTAGAAAGCGTGGGAAGCTCAATCCAAGGTACATAGGGCCTTTCGAGATTCTTGCAAGAATCGGCCCTATGGCTTACAAGCTCAATCTACCGAAAGAACTCTGTAACGTACATCCTACCTTCCACGTGTCAAACTTGAAAAAGTGCCTATCCGACGAGACTCTTGTTATTCCACTCGACGACATCGAGATCAACGAGAGCCTCAACTTCGTGGAGGAACCAGTAGAGATCATAGACCGAGAGGTCAAGCAAACAAAGCAGAGCCATATCCCGATAGTGAAGGTGCGCTGGAACGCAAAGCGTGGACCGGAATTCACTTGGGAATGTGAGGATCAGATGAAACTGAAATACCCTCACCTTTTTGCTTAGTTATTTGTAATTTCTTACTTGCTTAAATTCTAATTTTGGGATGAAATTCCTTCTAACGAGGGATGATGTGACAACCCGAAATTTCCATTATGTACAATCTATATCACTTCAATAGAAGTTATAGTGTCACTGTCAATTTTCAGACTTTTTCACATAAGTTTGAGTAATTCAAGGTTTACACTTCAGGAAATATCAGGAGAGTGGGTGCACTAGGGTTTTGTGCAACACTATTATTCCAACACTCTATTATATTAGAGATCATTTCTGGAATAAAAATATTTTCTGCCAAAATATTTCAGGACTATAAATAGTTTTCTGAACCAAATTTATTCATTATTTACATTTCCAACTAGAGAAAAGCCATTTTCTCTCTGATGGATCTTCGGGTTTTTATACCAAAACGTGAGTAACTCTTTCTAGTAGTGATTAGAATGCTTATTAGATGCTTATAACATGATTTAGATGGCTAAATCATTAGATCTAGGAGTTTACTCCCCAAGGTGTTCTTGGGCGGTAAACTCCTGAAACGAAGCCAAAACCGAAACTTGTGTTATGCTAAAGCCTTAGACTATTATGTATGCATGTTAGGAACAAGAAAACATCCACAAATCACCCAAGTTTGGGGAGTTCACGGCCAAAGAGATTCATAGGCCGTAAACTCCCTTTTTACACTCAAAGTGGTGTTTTAAGGACTCTAAGACTTTAAGGCTTTTATCTAGACTAGTTCTCATTTAGTGTAAGGCCTTAAACACATCAAAAGACACAAACAAATGTGAGTTTACGGCCCAAGTGTATCTTAGGCCGTAAACTCCATATAAATGGACATAAGGGGTGTTTTCATGACACCTAAAGCCCTAGACCTTTACAAGAAATTGTTCCACTTAAATGAAGGACCAAAACTCACCAAAATCACTTATCAAAGTGAGTTTACGGCCAAGAGAATGTTCTTGGGCCGTAAACTCAAAAGAATGGCACCAAAGTGTGCCTAGAGTCCTCATTTGCCTTAAACATTTGTCTAGGACATGTCCTTCAAAAGCAAGAGGCTTGAAAGCAACAAAAACAACACCCCAAGGGAGTTTACAACTGTAAACTCCAAGGGGAATGGCCTTGAGGCCGTAAAATACTATTTGGAGTACTTCTAGACCTTAAACCCTTCCAAGGACTTAGCCACTAAGTTAGAATAATTCTAGAAAGCATTTGGGACTTCAAAACACACCAAACACACAAGTTTGGGAGTTTACGGCCGTAAACTCAAGAGTTTACAACCGTAAACTCCATGTGTGATGGTTTATGGAGAGTAAACTCTCATATAGGGTCCTTTGGAAACCCTAAACACAAATACCTTGTCCCACAATAGCTTAGATGAAATCCTTAAGGCTTAAAACACTTATATAAAGTGTTAATTATGTCTAGGATGTCTTAAACATTATCAATTAGTCATTTGAGCCTAATTGAGTGCATATATGTGTGATTATATGTTCATTAGGATCGTAGTGTGGGCACAAGTCCTCACTTGACACCTAGCCATCCTATACCGTTCAGTTCATTCCGATCACCAACTGCAAGTGAGTTCATACCCCTAATCAATGTTTTAAATGATTTTAAATGCTTTAATGGGGGGGGGGAATACAAGTAGAAACAAACATGTTATTAAATCATTGATATGTATTTTATGACTGTGTATGTCATTTAACAGATTTCACATGCTACAAAATGTGATGCATGAAATGGTTTTACATCTTAAAAGCACATTGTTACCAAATGTTTTACCTCTGAAATGTTTATTAAAATGACATCAAGTCATTGTTAATTATTATTCAAAACCCATAAGATGTCTTACAAAAACCATTTTTCATTCTTGAACTAAACTATGCATATACACTTATATTCTTATATATGTATTGATGTTATAGTTTGCATCTTTCCTTTAGTTTCCCATACCCTTGAGTAGTAAGAGTGGGTAAACTTACATGGTCAACTAGTTATATTACAGTAGATTATCATAGGGATAATTTGAAGATATCAAACATTACTTCTATTACAAGGAGTCACACAAGAGTCAGTTCATTCATGAGTCTATACTAGTACATTACTTGATACATGAATATGTTTACATATACTTACATGATACCTGAACACGTTTACATGAACGCATTACATGAGTACCTTTACGTAGATACACTTAACTGTGTACATTAACATGAATACTTGTATCTCGAATTGCGAAGATGATTTATTAGTACCTTCTGTGTAAATCTTCCTGCATATCCCCCGTACCTCGGGATATCTAGACAGGACCCTATCCCTAGTACCTCGGGATACCTAGATGGGCCTCTATCCCACAGTACCTCGGGATATACGTACGGGACTAACCATTCCGGAACTCATCTGTTAGCAACAGTGGGTAATGAACATCTACGGATGCCTACGGTTATTACTTATACTAGGAGTACCTTTACAGGGACTAACCCTTCCTTCCACCTGCTGCTGCTACAGAGGACAATTGGACAATCTTCGGATGCCCATTAGGTTATATGTAATATGTTAGCCCTAGTACCTCGGGTCAACATTTACATTCGTCTTGTTAGCACCAGTACCTCTGGCTAACACTTACATGATTATATTTTTCCTGTTTACTTTATTTTGTGATATCTTTCACATAAACGAGGAGTTAGACTAAGTACTTTGGTACTAGTCAATAGAAAGGAAAAACTATCATTTTACATAGTCATGACAAAACATTCGGGTCTTGGTAGAAGACTACACTTCATACATACAGAACATTCGGGTCTTGGTAGAAGACTACATTTCATACTTATAGAAAATAAGGGTTTTTCTAGGGATTTCATACTTACCTCAACATTTTCATTTAAAGGTTTACATGGCTTTCATAACAGATTTTCACAAACAAGGCAATGACACTTATATACTTATGAATTCACCAGCTTTAAAGCTGATACTCGCTTTCAAAATAACTTGTATTCTCAGGTCATCAGTAGACAGGTACGGAGGCCAGGTTTTGAGCAGACGGAGCATACAAGTCTCGTCTTTTATTTTGATTGTATATTTTTGATGTCTTATTACAATGAAAGAACACACATGTATTAAACTTTACCTATAATGCAATGGATGATGTTGTTGCTTGTTTATTATATTACATTGTTGTGATACTGTACATGACGTCCTCCATCCCTGAACGTTTCCGCCGTTCGTGGTTTTGGGGTGTGACAGTGTTAACCCCGTTTAACTAAATAAAATTATATTACTTTTCTACCACTTCACCCGGGTAAAAAGTTTTAACCCCGTTAAAATTTTAGCATCGGGTAGCCGTGTACCGGGTGCAATAACCGAGGCATATATAAAGGAAGTGGACACCACTTGAACACTTTTTACCACCCTCTCACTCTCTCTCACTACTTTCTCTCTATAGATTTGATCCTGACTCCACAAACCGTGAATTCCGGCGTCCAAACGTAAGAGTTTCTTCCCTAGCTTGTTCTAAACGTACTCCATTGCATTTAGAACACAAAAATCATATGATTTAGAGGAAAACATGGAGTTTACGGCCTAAGAAGCCTCTTAGGCCGTAAACACCCAAATCATGGCCAAAAGTCCCATATTTCCTTCCTTTAAGCTTGTATACTAATTAAGGAAATAGCCTAGATGAGTTTGGACATGAAAACACAAGTTTTTAGAGCCTGAAAGAGGGTTTAGGACCCAAGCTTGTTCTTAGGCCATAAACACCCAATTTCCATGTTAAATTGCCCCAAAAACTCATCTAAGGCATGCTAGAATTTAGGTAAGATAGTAGGTAATGCTTAAGGCCATAAAGCAACACATTTTGAGGGACAAAATGGAGTTTACGACCCAAGCACAAGCTAGGACCGTAAACTCCCTCAAACGCAACCAAATGAAGGTTTTAAACCCCCAAATTGGTCCTAGGCATTCACTACAAATATAGGGAGTTGAATTAGGGCCTTAACTTTCATTTTTGAGGGGAAAACAAGAGTTCACGGCCAAGCCTAGGGGCTTACGGCCGTAAACTCCCAAGGAGTGGCCTTTGGGCCATAAACTCCAAAGGAGTAATGTGACAACCCAAAATTTCCATTTGTACGAACAATATCTATTCAATAGAAGCCAGTCCAGTTTCAGTGATTTTCAGACTTTTCCAAATAAGTTTGTGTACATTAGGGTTTACGTTTAAGGAGATATCAGGAGAGTGGATGCTCCTAGGTTTGTGAAAGTTGAACTTTCCAAGTTTCATAATGTCATAGTCCAATTTCCGGAATAAAAATATTTTCTGCCAAAATATTTCAGGACTATAAATAGATTTCTGAATTTAATTAATTCATTATTCACATTTCCAACTAGAGAAAAGCCATTTTCTCTCTCACGGATCTTCAGGTTTTCATCCCAAATCGTGAGTCCACTTTCCTAAATGTGTTTTAATACTTGTTATATGCTTTATAACATTATTTACATGTCTAAAATGCAAGATCCGGGAGTTTACCGCCCAAGAACGTTCTTGGGGAGTAAACTCCAAAATGAAGCTTTAAGGCTACCTAGTCCCAATTCCTTGTTAGACAACTAGTTAAGGACTTAATGTAGAATCATTTGAGGGTAGAAATCATCCAAGAACACTAAGCTTTTGGAGTTTACGGCCCAAGAGTTTTCTTGGACCGTAAACACCATTTTCAAGGGCCAAAGTGAGCCCTAAATCACCCCTAAGGCTTAAGACAATTAACCTCTAATACTTGTAGCTAATTTGGACACCAAAACACTTCAAAATCATCCCAAAAAGGGAGTTTACGGCCAAGAAATACTCTTGGGCCGTAAACTCCAAGTAAAGGCACAAAAGTGTGCCTAAAGTCCCCTTTAGCGTTAAACAAAAACCTAGAAGCTATCCTTTATGTGCAAGTGGCTTAAAAGAATTAAAACAAACACCCCATAGGAGTTTACGGCCGTAAACTATTGGGGTTATGGTCTTTAGGCTGTAAACTCCTCAAAGGAGCATTCTAGGGCCTTAAACTACCTAAAGGATTAAACTACCAATGCTAGGCTTATTCTAGGATTCATTTAGCACATTTAAACACCCAAAACCACCAAGACAAGAGTTCATGGCCGTAAAATCAAGGGTTTACGACCGTAAACTCCTTGTGTGGAGTTTATTGGGTGGTAAACGCTTATACAAGGTCCTGGGAAGCTTTTCAATCCTTTTGCCTTGTCCCATATCGACTTAGATGCAACCCTTAGGACCTATAACACTTATACAAAGTGTTTACATGTTCCTGAGTGTCCCAACTTATTCTATTAAGTTATTATTTGGCTAATTAGTTATATATATGCTCATTATATGATAACTAGGCTCGTGCGTGTGAACAAGTCTCTGTTTTCCACCAAGCACGGTATCCGAAACTTCAATCCAATCCACTCACCACAAGTGAGTTCATACCCCTTAAATCAACCTTTGGAATGATTTTAAATGTTTAAATACTTTATGGGGGGATACAAGTTAAATACTTATAGTTATTGCTTCAATCACATGTGATTGCATTAATCACATGTGATTAATAACTAGGAAACCAATGATTTTATCACTGTTCAAACTGTTTATCAAACTGTTTTACTTCAAAATGTTTTACAAACTCTTTTACTTATCAAATGCTATTATTTAAACTTTGTTTTACTTCTTATAAATTGCATGACCATATATGTATAGATATATAAGTAATGTTTAAAGGGCTTAGGAAGGCCATCCGCGCTATTTCCCTTTTCTCGATTTGGATGTGGTCTGGTGGGATTTCGGGTGACCATCCGAAGGTCGTTTCAATATTAACTATATATCAAATAGACACATATAGACATATTCATGCGTACTAGACACATCATTAGTAAGTTACCATCGGGGTAACACAGGATCATACTACTACAACTTCTAGATCAATGAGTCAGTTCATTCATGAGTCTATACATTACATTACTACTAGAAAATATACAACTATACTAGGATGAGAACATATACAACTATACTAAGATGAGAACATATATAACTATACTAGGATGAGAACATATACAACTATACTAGGAGGAGAACATATACAACTATACTAGAACGAGAAACATTACATTACATATACAAGAATACGTTAACAATTGTGATCCACTGTATCGGAGCATGCCTTAAATGTCATGGCCCGAGTTGTAGCCAGAATTCTCTTGGAGGGAGAGCGTGAGTTTTCGTATAGATCTATACTGGATTGACTATCCTACACCTTGCTGCTAGCTACAGCCGGACCTGCAGGTCTGCGGGTGCCAAACGTCATTCCGTTATTACGACCATTCGTATGTCGTTGTTACCAGTCGACAGTATGGTGCAATTATCACATTATACCTTAATATAAATCCAGTTTAAGGTCGTTAGTACAGCAGTAGTTCCTATAATACAAAACTACAGTACTACAATGATTTACCCATTACATATTTTTAGTGATAACCGCACTTAAACATTAATGTACAAACTATATTTTGTTAAATGATAGTTACACTTGGGAAATTACACACTTCTACAACAAACGAGCATACAAAACAGTTAAGACTTGGTAGAAGGCTACTTTAATAGAAAATATAGGTTTTTCTGAGAGATTCAAACTTTTACAAACACTTACATACATTTTACAAACTTATACTTGAGACACGTTCAAACGTTTTTGATAACAAACAACAACACTAAAATACTTATGTACTCACCAGCTTAATGCTGATAAACTATTTCAAAATAACTTGTATTCTCAGGTCATCAGTAGACAGGTACCGATGCCAACTTTTGAGAAGATGGAGCGCATTCAAGACTCATCATATTATTTTGATTTACATTATTTTTGGTGTCTATACTGTACAGAACACGCTTGTATTAAAATTATATATTTAATGCAATTGATGATGTTGTTTGCTTATTTACATTTACTGTGTTGTGATACTGTACATGACGTCCTCCGCCCCAGAACGTTTTCGCCGTTCTTGGTTTTGGGGTGTGACAGATTGGTATCAGAGCATTGTTTATAGTGAATCAAGTATATCAACCCATAAAAGATATACTAAACTATAAACCCATTAGGGATTAAAGCACTCTGACCAAGAGTCTATACTTTAAATATTAAAATATTTAATTAAGTATACTAGTCTGCATTCAGACTAAAATCAGTGTCACAATGACAAGAACAAAAATATTACGATTGTTAAATATCACAAGTGAGCTCGGTGGCATAGCCTGATCAACTATGCTGGTCCTAGGAGTGATTAGCATATGCCCTAGAATGTTTGTGATGTGTTAATAAGTCTAAAAACTTACCAACAATACCACAAAAAGATCAGTAGAACTTAAACTTAAAATACTATAGGTGTATTTTGTACTACTAGTTACATGTATACTATATTCTTATACCTCTCTTCTCGCATAGATTTAAATGGCTGGATTCCATTACGGCGACCCGTACTTTCCAAATGAAGGCAATGTCAGGTGGATCGAAGAAGAGCCCGAATATGAGCATCCAATCCCTTTGGATGATCACCTCGCAGAAGGCTTTTCTGATGGATCTGACTCCGAGCCTGAAGTCAACAACCTACCGCTATTAGGTCAAGCCCTGAACAACAACCCCCGACCAGCTTTTCCAGGTCCTACTCCCTTGTGGGCAAACAACTTGAATCGCTGGAGTGATGAACAGGGTCAACCCTTACCATACTTTGGGGACCGAAGCTTTTACAATGTCAGCGATGGTGGCTCTGCTGACCGAGCTCTGCCTGTCATTATCCGCAGAATAGCTCGTAATGTCGAGCAAGGTCGAGCAGCCATCGACCGGGTCATGGAGATTGATGCCAACTCAGGTGTCAACACAGTCCGTATCCGCCGTCTTGAAGAAGACATGGAACGGACCCGGAGAACCAATGATACCTTACAGCAACAACTAGCTGCCTCCCGAGCTGAGGTCATGGAACTTCGAGCCCATCAGAGAGCTCAGGATCGACACCTTTAGGAGGTGTTTAGTCAAGTGTTAGACCTCAGGGCTCGCCTGAGGAATTCCCATCGCCGTTAGATGATGTCTAGTACATCTCTGTCTTTTGATTAAGGAATAGCCTTGAACATCTGTGCTCTAAGTAGCACTTGCCTGTAAATATTCCTAACTTTCAGTACTCTAATTAGGAATCTAAGAACTCTCAAACTTTCAATATGGTATGATGTAAGACCTACTGTTAGGTCGATTTTTCCCTGAACTTATTACATCATCAATGCCAGTATTATTGAAATCTATCTAATCTATGGGAAAAATCTGTACACTTGTGTTTTCCTACTAATATTCCTTATTGTGATTTCAAACACTCGTTCAACTGTTGGGCTATGGTTAGTTAGTCCATGTGTCACTCTCACGTTGCTTACAAATTGATTCTTCCCGTTTTTCTTATCCTTATAAACTTATAGCTGAAAGATGCCTCCTCGCAAATCTCCCAGGAATAACCCTGCACCACCACCACCTCCTCCGCCTCCGGTCATCGATACTGCAGCCCTGAATGCTGTCGTAGCCACAACAGTGGCAATTGCCATGGCTCAGTATCACTCAACTGATGCTAGCAGAGGTGGAACCCCTGTTGAATCCACCCCGGTTGAAACCCCTGTGCGCTCGAGAGAGTGCTCCTACAAGGATTTCACCAATTGCAAGCCAAAGCCTTTCTATGGCACCGGCGGAGTCATTGCCCTCTCGTAATGGTTCGAGAAGACTGAATCAGTCTTCGAAATCTGTTCATGCCCTGCTGCGAGCAAAGTCAAATATGTCGCATGCACCTTTGAGGGAAAGGCCCTGACGTGGTGGAACAGCCACGTGAAAGCTCTAACCCTCGTCGTAGCCAACGACATAGGCTGGGAAACGATGAAAAACCTCATGATGGAGGAATACTACCCGAGGGGCGAAGTCTAGAAATTGGAACAGGAACTTTGGAACCTGACTATGAAGGGCACCAACGTGGTCGCTTATACTGCCCGATTTAGCGAACTAGTGGCCCTCTGCCCCAACTTGGTTCCCACTGAAGGGAAAAAGATCGAGAAGTACATATGGGGGCTAGTGCCTCCGTATCAGGGGAGTGTCCTAGCATTGAACCCCGCTACCTTCGACAGTGCCAAGAGATTGGCACAACGACTCATTGACCATGGAGTCAAAACCCCTACAACCACAACAACCCTAGCTATCCCGGAACCCTCCAAACCCGCTGACACTAAGCGGAAATTCTAGGATGAAAGGAAGAAGCAGCAAGCTACCAAAAAGCAGCAAATTGTGGTTGTGCATGCCGTAGTAACCCCTACTGCTGCTGCTGCTCTGGGAAAGCAGTATGCTGGAAGTTTGCCTAAGTGCAACAAATGCAACTTCCACCACAACGGCCCCTGCCGTGAAATGCAGTGCTCGAACTGCAACAAGAAAGGACACACCGTCCGTTTCTATAAGTTCCCGACACAACCGATCACCCAAGTCCCTGGCTCTAGCACGAGCCCGACCTGCTATGGATGTGGCGAAGCAGGCCACTTTAAGAGGGACTGCCCCAAAGCGACGAATGCTGGAGGAGCAGGGAGGGTACTAGCTATAGGCCACAGGGAAGTAGTTGCTGACCCGACCGTGGTGACTGGTACGTTCCTCCTCGATAACTCCTATGCCTGAATTTTGTTCGATAGTGGAGCGGAGCGAAGCTTCGTAAACCATAAATTTGCTCGCATGCTTAAACAACAACCACACACACTCAAAGAACTATTCACAGTAGAAATGGCTAATGGAAAAACTGAAAGTACAAATAGCATATACTTAGGTTGTACCCTAACTCTAGATAACCATTCATTCCCAATCGACCTCATGCCGGTCTCAATAAAAAGCTTCGACGTTATCATCGGTATGGATTGGTTAAGTCTTCATCGCGCCGACATCATGTGCTATGAGAAAGCAGTCTGTCTAAACCTTCCGTCTAACGAAACTCTTATAGTCTACGGCGACAAACCCGGTGCAAGTCTTCGTATAATATCCAGTATTCAAGCACAGAAATATCTGCACAAAGAATACCACGCATTCCTTGCTCACGTCGTCAACATGAACCTCGAAACGAAAGAACTAAAGAACATCCCAGTAGTGAGCGACTTCCCCGACATTTTCCCAGAAGAACTACCTGGGTTACCTCCGCAACGACAGGTCGAGTTCAGAATCGACTTAGTCCCAGGAGCTACCCCAGTAGCCAAGTCGCCCTACCGTTTAGCACCAGCTAAGATGCAGGAACTCTCTGGTCAACTTAACGAACTGCTCAACAAGGGCTTTATAAGACCTAGTTTCTCACCTTGGGGAGCACCGGTCTTGTTCGTTAAGAAGAAAGACGAAACATTTCGTATGTGTATCGACTATAGAGAACTCAACAAAGTGATGGTCAAGAATCGTTACCCTCTGCCTCGCATAGATGATCTATTCGACCGGCTGCAAGGGGCGAACTATTTCTCTAAGATTGATCTGAGATCCGGATATCACCAGTTACGAGTGCTAGGGGAGGATGTGCCGAAGACAGCCTTCTGAACTCGTTACGGACACTACGAGTTCGTGGTGATGCCATTCGGATTGACCAATGCGCCCGCAGTCTTCATGGATCTAATGAGTAGAGTATGCCGACCTTACTTGGATCAGTTCGTCATCGTTTTCATTGACGACATCCTGATCTATTCCCAATGTAAGGAAGAGCATGGCGATCAAATACGACAAGTTCTAGGGACTTTACGAAAGGAGAAACTTTATGCGAAGTTCTCAGAATGTGAATTTTGGATCCGAAGAGTCGAATTCTTAGGACACGTGGTAAGCGAAGAGGGAATCCACGTGGACCCATCCAAAATTAAAGCCATTAAGAACTGGTCAGCACCCAAGCCGCCTACAGAAATTCGTCAATTTCTAGGTCTAGCTAGCTACTACCGTAGATTCATTCAAAACTTCTCTCGAATAGAGAAACCTCTTACGACCCTGACCCAGAAAGGCATGGCCTTTGACTGGGAAGAGAAACAAGAGAGAGCGTTCCAAACGCTCAAGAGAGCCTTGTGCACCACGCCAATACTATCCCTTCCCGAAGGAATAGAAGACTTCGTAGTCTATTGTGATGCATCAAATCAAGGACTCGGATGTGTTCTGATGCAGCGAAGTAAGGTCATCGCCTACGCCTCGAGACAGTTGAAGACACATGAGGTTAACTACACGACCCACGATCTTGAACTAGGAGTAGTGGTGTTTGCTCTGAAGATCTGGAGACATTACTTGTATGGAACGAAAAGCACTATCTTTACCGACCACAAGAGTTTACAACACATTTTCGATCAGAAGGAGCTCAACATGAGACAATGACGGTGGGTCGAGCTACTCAGTGACTACGAATGCGATATTCGTTATCATCCGGGTAAAGCCAACGTAGTAGCTGACGCCCTAAGTCGGAAGGAATATTCTGGTCGCAAAGTCAAGTCATTATCAATAACCATCCATTCACACTTGTCTAAGCAAATTCAGGCGGCTCAACTTGAAGCCATGAAACCTGAAAATGTGACGAGTGAATCCCTTAGAGGAATGGACAAGAATTTAGAAGCCAAGGGTGACAGAGCCTTATATTTCATGAACCGGATCTAGACACCGAAACACGGTGGTTTCCGGGACTTGGTCATGATCGAGGCGCACAACACTCGGTATTCCGTCCACCCAGGTTCAGATGAGATGTATCTGGGTCTTAAAAAGCTATACTGGTGGCCTAATATGAAAGCAGAGATTGCTACCTTCGTAAGTAAATGCCTTACTTGCGCAAAGGTTAAGGTCGAGTACCAGAAGCCCTCTGGTTTACTGCAACAACCAGAGATTCCAGAATGGAAGTGGGAGCGGATCACTATGGATTTCATAACCAAGTTGCCCAAGACAACGGGTGGACTTGACAGCATATGGGTCATCGTTGATAGATTGACCAAGTCTGCACACTTCATGCCTATCAACGAAACCGACAAGATGGAGAAACTTACGAGAACATACATTAGGGAAATTGTACGGCTACATGGTGTACCTATGTCCATGAGCACAGCCTACCATCCACAGACCGACGGACAGAGTGAGAGGACCATCCAAACACTGGAAGATATGTTGCGAGCCTGTGTGATTGACTTTGGGAAGGCATGGGATACTCATTTACCTCTTGTCGAGTTTTCCTATAATAACAGTACACGAGCATCAAGGCGGCTCCATTTGAAGCTCTCTAAGGCCGAATGTGCAGATCCCCTCTGTGCTGGGCTGAGGTGGGTGATACCCAATTAGCCAGGGGGCAAGCTTCCGACAGTACTCTCACCGGTCCGGAAATCATTCGGGAAACGACAGAGAAAATCGTTCAGATCCGTGAACGATTGAAAGCCTCTAGAGACCGACAGAAGAGCTACGCTGATAAACGAAGAAAACCTTTGGAATTTCAGGTGGGAGACCGAGTCCTTCTCAAAGTCTCACCCTGGAAAGGCTTGATACGCTTCGGCAAGCGTGGGAATCTTAATCCGAGGTACATAGGGCCTTTCGATATTCTTGCAAGGGTCGGCCCCGTAGCTTACAAAATCGACCTACCCGACGCACTTTGTAACGTACATTCTACATTCCACGTATCTAACTTGAAAGGTGTCTATCCGACGAGACTCTTGTAATTCCACTCGACGAGATCGAGATCAATGAGAGCCTCAACTTCGTGGAAGAACCGGTAGAGATCATGGACCGTGAGGTCAAGCAGACGAAGCAAAGTCGTATCCCTATCGTGAAGGTTCGCTGGAACGCCAAGCGAGGACCGGAATTCACTTGGGAACGCGAGGATCAGATGAAACTAAAGTACCCTCAACTTTTCGCTTAATTTTTGTAACTTCATATTTGCTTAAATTCTAATTTCGGGACGAAATTCCTTCTAACGGGGGGATGATGTGACAACCCGAAATTTCCATTTGTACGTACAATAACTATTCAATAGAAGCCAGTCCAGTTTCAGTGATTTTCAGACTTTTCCAAATAAGTTTGTGTACATTAGGGTTTACGTTTAAGGAGATATCAGGAGAGTGGATGCTCATGGGTTTGTGAAACTTGAACATTCCAAGTTTCATAATGTCATAGTCCAGTTTCCGGAATAAAAATATTTTCTGCCAAAATATTTCAAGACTATAAATAGATTTCTGAATTTAATTAATTCATTATTCACATTTCCAACTAGAGAAAAGCCATTTTCTCTCTCACGGATCTTCGGGTTTTCTTCCCAAATCGTGAGTCCACTTTCCTAAATGTGTTTTAATACTTGTTATATGCTTTATAACATTATTTACATGTCTAAAATGCAAGATCCGAGAGTTTATCGCCCAAGAACGTTCTTGGGGAGTAAACTCCAAAATGAAGCTTTAAGGCTACCTAGTCCCAATTCCTTGTTAGACAACTAGTTAAGGACTTAATGTAGAATCATTTGAGGCTAGAAATCAACCAAGAACACTATGCTTTTGGAGTTTATGGCCCAATAGTTTTCTTGGACCGTAAACACCATTTTCAAGGGCCAAAGTGAGCCCTAAATCACCCCTAAGGCTTAAGACAATTAACCTCTAATACTTGTAGCTAATTTGGACACCAAAACACTTCAAAATCATCCCAAAAAGGGATTTTACGGCCAAGAAATACTCTTGGGCCGTAAACTCCAAGTAAAGGCACAAAAGTGTGCCTAAAGTCCCCTTTAGCCTTAAACAAAAACCTAGAAGCTATCCTTTATGTGCAAGTGGCTTAAAAGAATTAAAACAAACACCCCATAGGAGTTTACAGCCGTAAACTCTAGGGGTTATGGTCTTTAGGTCGTAAACTCCTCAAAGGAGCATTATAGGGCCTTAAACTACCAAAAGGATTAAACTACCAATGCTAGGCTTATTCTAGGATTCATTTAGCACATTTAAACACCCAAAACCACCAAGACAAGAGTTCACGGCCGTAAACTCAAGGGTTTACGACTGTAAACTCCTTATGTGGAGTTTATTGGGTGGTAAACTCTTATACAAGGTCCTTGGAAGCTTTTCAATCCTTTTGCCTTGTCCCATATCGACTTAGATGCAACCCTTAGGACCTATAACACTTATATAAAGTGTTTACATGTTCCTGAGTGTCCCAACTTATTCTATTAAGTTATTATTTGGCTAAGTAGTTATATATATGCTCATTATATGATAACTAGGCTCGTGCGTGTGAGCAAGTCTCTATTTGCCACCTAGCACGGTATCCGAAACATCAATCCAATCCACTCACCACAAGTGAGTTCATACCCCTTAAATCAACCTTTGGAATGATTTTAAATGTTTAAATACTTTATGGGGGGATACAAGTTAAATACTTATAGTTATTGCTTCAATCACATGTGATTGCATTAATCACATGTGATTAATAACTAGGAAACCAATGATTTTATCACTGTTCAAACTGTTTATCAAACTGTTTTACTTCAAAATGTTTTACAAACTCTTTTACTTATCAAATGCTATTATTTAAACTTTGTTTTACTTCTTATAAATTGCATGCCCATATATGTATAGATATATAAGTAATGTTTAGAGGGCTTAGGAAGGCCATCCGCGCTATTTCCCTTTTCTCGATTTGGATGTGGTCTGGTGGGATTTCGGGTGACCATCCGAAGGTCGTTTCAATATTAACTATATATCAAGTAGACATATATAGACATAAAAGTACTTCCATAGTCATGCGTACTAGACACATCATTAAAAAGTTACCATCGGGGTAACACAGGATCATACTACTACAACTTCTAGATCAATGAGTCAGTTCATTCATGAGTCTATACATTACATTACTACTAGAAAATATACAACTATACTAGGATGAGAACATATACAAGTATACTAAGATGAGAACATATATAACTATACTAGGATGAGAACATATACAACTATACTAGGAGGAGAACATATACAACTATACTAGAACGAGAAACATTACATTACATATACAAGAATATGTTAACAATTGTGATCCACTGTATCGGAGCATGCCTTAAATGTCATGGCCCGAGTTGTAGCCAGAATTCTCTTGGAGGGAGAGCGTGAGTTTGCGTATAGATCTATACTAGATTGACTATCCTACACCTATCTGCTAGCTATAGCCGGACCTGCAGGTCTGCAGGTGCCAAACGTCATTCCGTTATTATGACCATTCGTATGTCGTTGTTACCAGTCGATAGTATGGTGTAGTTATCACATTATATCTTAATATAAATCCGGTTTAAGGTAGTTAGTACAGCAGTAGTTCCTATAATACAAAACTACAGTACTACAATGATTTACCCATTACATACTTTTAGTGATAACCTCACTTAAACATTAATATACAAACTATATTTTGTTAAATGATAGTTACACTTGGGAAATTACACACTTTTACAACAAACGAGCATACAAAACAGTTAAGCCTTGGTAGAAGGCTACTTTAATAGAAAATATAGGTTTTTCTGAGAGATTCAAACTTTTACAAACACTTACATACATTTTACAAACTTATACTTGAGACACGTTCAAACGTTTTTTATAACAAACACCGACACTAAAATACTTATGTACTCACCAGCTTAATGCTGATAAACTCTTTCAAAATAACTTGTATTCTCAGGTCATCAGTAGACAGGTACCGATGCTAGCTTTTGAGAAGATGGAGCGCATTCAAGACTCATCATATTATTTTGATTTACATTATTTTTGGTGTCTATACTGTACAGAACACGCTTGTATTAAAATTATATATTTAATGCAATGGATGATGTTGTTTGCTTATTTACATTTACTATGTTGTGATATTGTACATGACGTCCTCCGCCCCAGAACGTTTCCACCGTTCTTGGTTTTGGGGTGTGACAAGTAAACTCTTGGACTCCCCCGTAACCCCTATTTGGCCTTGTATAATTCCCGAGAACCACTTCTAAGCCCTAAGACCCCGAATCAATGCTAGAATGTCTAAATGTTTTCATAAAAGGTATAAAATGATTAATTCTTTATAAAACACATATTCCACATGTTAATAGGGTCCTAAAAGGTGTACAAGTCCTTATTTGGCACCAAACGCTCAACCGACACTTTCACCCGATTTACTCGATTTACTCGGTTTTAGGTGAGTTCATACCCCTTTAATGAACCTTTCAAATGTTTTTATATGTTTTAGGGGGGGATACAAGTCAAATATACATGTTTATGGAAATTAATCACATGTGATTCACTATCCGTATTTCAAATCACATGTGATTTACCGCTATGCTTTATAAAAGGATTTTACGTTGTCAAAACTATTTTGGATAAATGAACAATTTTCTAAATATTCCCTTTGGACAAGATTTTTATTAAATAAATTTTTCTTACAAAATGTAACCACACTAATATATTTATATAAGTTAGACTTGAAGGACTTAGGACCGATAGCTCGCCTTATTTCCTGTTCTTGTTTGATTGTGGGCTTAGGGTAGTTGTTATCCGTCTGACGGTCGTTGAATTCTTAGTTATATATCATGTATATTAGTGTTGGATACAAGTATTTTCAGTTCCTCCGATGCTTAAACCACTAAATTGACAAGAACCGTACACACTAAGTTAACTATAATAGGTATAGTTAAGGCCACTATTACTCGCTATAGCTACTACTCTACACACTATAATACACACTATTACGAGACTATATAGTAATTAGAGAACACACTACGAGTTATACAAAAGACTACTACAATATAATACAAGAGAAAGTACTAATCCGAAGATAACACACTAACTCATTACGAGATACTCTATTCGCTACGTACTATGCCCAGAGTTTTCCGACAGGAAGACGACGCTATATGTATAGATCTATATGGGGCATACACTATTACATCCCGACTGTTAACTTCAATCCGATCTGTACAGGCCCAGGGATGCCACTACTTCACTACACTGTGCATGACCGGGAAGGTCATGGGGTCCTCTATTATACACACTATTGGTAACATACAAAGAATACACTATAACCACACTAAAACACTAAACTAAAGGCTAAGTATATATCCCGAAGTAAACAAGTATCTAACACTAAAGGAAGTTTGCACCACTATTATTGACTTCAGGCATAACCTACCATGTTGCATTACTTGTTGGAGATTCACTATTATACTCTTACAATAAATGGTTTTCAAAGATGAAAATTACATGTTTCTTAAAGGTTTTCACTTACCATGTATTTCTGGAAAATATAGGATTTTCTAGGTTTTTTTCTACTACTTATGAATGTAAATTGAAGCTTTTCATACTATCGGTTCTAATGCTTTTTATACAAAAACTCACACTAAACTCTTATGAACTCACCAGCTTTATGCTGATATTCGTTTTCAAAACAACTTGTATCCTCAGGTCAAAGATAGATAGGTACAGGTGCAACATTTTGGAGAAGGTGGAGCATACAAGATTCATCTCTTATTTTTGTATTACTTTGGTGTTTGTTGAACATTACAAAACACACTTGTAATTAAACTCACTATCTAATGCAATGGTTGTATGTTTCTTGTTTTTACTATTATGCAATTGTGATGATACTGTACATGACGTCCTCCACCCCGAAACGTATTCTGCCGTTATCGGTTTTGGGGTGTGACAAGATGTTATAGAACAGTTCAATACGAATATAGGAGAAGAAAGCGGGGTTTAAAATTTTTTGGGATTTCATTTTCCCTCTAAGAAGAGAGACGCGGTTTCTTAAAAAAAATATATAAAATGACATTCACAGAGGACACATAAGTGCCCTCCGTGTTTTTGATTTTTTTACATGAGACACTAATTTAAGGGAACGCAATAATGCGTGACCTAGATCCTTAAATTTTTTGAATAGATGACACTTTTTCAATGTCGCTCTCTTTTGCGTAACATAAATCAACGAGTGTCGTGGTTTGCGCGTCGTAAAAGGGTCTTTTTCTTGTAGTGACAAGAATGTGTACTTGATCCCTTAGTCCATCTCTTGACTCACACATCCATGTGAACAAGTAGTTAGTCTTAATTTTCCAATGCTCGAAAGTTCTCATTCATCATACTATACAACTTGCATGATTCCAAGTTTCTATCCAACTGAAACTTGGGTGATGATAATCTTTCCTTATTTGGTAGATTGAGACACTACCACAAATGAAAGAATCAAAATCATATTTCCAATATTGCTATCAATGGAGTCATATAAGCAACATCCTTTTTTTTTTTCTTTTTTTCAAATGTCATTGTAAGCATATTTTAAAATAAAAAAAATTAGAACTTTTCTTTTATTTTAAAACTTTGCGGAAAAACTAATCCTTACAATGCAAATGTATATGAAAACTTGTTGTCATCTATTCCTAAGCAATCTATCATAACTCTTAAGCACCTGCTCAAAATTCTGATCACCGAACCATGCGATTGAAATCCATCTTCGCGATCAGAATCAGCATATACTTCCTTTAAGTTTCTTTACTTTTCTTTGATTCTTAAAACATCAACATGTGACCCAACCACATCATGTAATAAGAATCTCCAAGTAGGAACTTAATAGAGTTATACAATGGACTTTACCTGAAATAAAGTCAAACTTATTGACTTTACCATGCTTAGGTAAGTTTGGCAGCTTCATAACCAAAGCCCCTTCCTTTGGCAAGAGAAACATATGGACCCTTAGGTAATAGTAAATGGGACTATCTCATACTTAGCCTTTCTCTTTACCATTTGGTCAACCAAGTTGACTATGGCCAATCCCTTTCCATTGGGAAGAGAATGCATTTCTTGATTTCCTGTGTCACTATTGTCCCTGTCCATAAGGTTTTGGGAAGTTGATCTCCTAATCAAATTTTCTTTACTAGTACACTAAATCATTTCTGATTTAGCAGCACCAAGAAAATAGATAAGATCATTAAGGGTCTTGTCATAGTCTATTTCATAGGAGTCCCAAAGGAACTCACTATGTGACTTAGAAAGTGATTGAACCACTAACTTTCTCAAGACTTTGACACGCAACTCTCCCCGCTTGCCAGTATGTGACTTGATCTCCAAGATGTGATCACACCTAGACCTTTCCTTGCCAATAGGGCTTGAGTGACCTTGAACTTGTGGGTTAAGGAGAATAATTGGAGGAGGTGGAGGAAGTGAAGTTCCAAGATATTTGGCAACATCATAGATGTCTGAACTAGACATCGTTTGGGAGATATTCAAGATAGTTGATTTAAAGTCCTTAATATAATGCCCAATATGAAATATTAAGGCTAGGACCCGAGAAACTATTTTATAACTTGGAACAGGGATGCCATAATCCAAGTTATAGAATATTTGAAGGTAGGTGAAGGACGATTCACCAATTTCCACCATGAAACATGAAATAGTTTATTAGGTTTTAATTGGATTTGAAACTCCTAGATCTATGAGATTCATTGAACTTTCAATAGCATGTTTCAATCTCGAGTGTGCCCTTTAGGTTTTGTGACTGGGATGCCGAGGATCACAAAACAAGGTGTGAAGTAACCATGCAAATTACTTGGTACCCGTAAGTGTTTACCCCTCAATCGATGTACCGGTTAACCACACACACTCCATCGATACTATGATAAACATTAAGTTACCCTTTGCCTACCTTGTTAAATACGAGTTAGTGTGTCGGTTAACCACACACGCTCCACTAACCGACTTAAACAAAGTGCAAAGTGTAATTTCATGGATTAGAACCTTATTCACATTTTCCTAAGTAACTAAGATTGGGTATTTATAAAAGGTTTAGTTACTTAGTATTTATCATTATTACTTTTAATGAAAGGAGAATTATAGTCCTTGTCCTACCCGTTCGGCTAACGACCCTCCACCGGTCAAGGAAGCGGTGGGTGAGAGTGGACGCCCATTAAACTGCCATTTTATAGGCAGTAACCTTATACCCCCCTTATAGATCGGCTTCGTGAATGAGGACTACTAACGGTAAGACTGACTTTACTCTTACACATATATATAAATATTATTAACTTATAATATTATAAAGTATAAGGGTTGAATTGTAACTTTTAAAATTCTAAGGGCTAACTTGGAATTAAAGTATTCATAAGAGAAAACTTTTCAAATTCCAAAACTTGAGGGCAAGTTTTGAAACTATTCAAAACTAATTAATTCCATAACTTATGTGTTTAAAGTAATTTTAATTAAAAAACTCTTCAAGTTCCATAACTTGAGGACAAGTTATGGAAGACTTTAAACTAATAAAAGAATTAACTTTTCTTTATTTTATAACTTATGAAATTAATTAAGGTTACACATTTTATTACTTAATGAAGTGACTCTTGAACTTCCATAACATGAGGACAAGTTATGGAGTCATAAAACCATTCAATGAGACAAGAATCTTCATTTTTGTTACCATTGCAACTTTTATGAGCTTTATGAAATCTAAATGTGACCTTTCATGTAACTTGAGGACAAGTTACACAAACACATTTTAGAATCATCTCTTAGATTAAAATGGATTGAAAACACATGATCAATTAACTTTTCTATTAATCTAAGCAACTCATAAGAACAAGATAATTCAAATCAAACTTTTTCATGTAATTAGCCTAATCACTAAACTAATACAAAACATGAATCTATTGACAATTATCTTTGAAATTGGATTAGCATGAACATTACCACATCAAAAACAAGTTTATAAGTCCAACAACATCTTAGGGTAATGTTCCTAGTCCAATTCCAGCCAAAAAACTCAAAAATATGCTGCGTGGGGCTCCTACTTGTCGAGTTCATGAACCTACTCGACGAGTAGGATGAATTTCTTCATGCACTCGGCGAGTTCATTAGTGGACTCGGCGAGTCCAATGCCCAGAAAGCTAGAAAATCAATTTTTTCAGCATTTTTCAGCAATTTGCATCAAGTATAATTGAAAGCAAGCCTAGGCCCTAATACCACTGATGAGTTTTGAGCATTCTAACAATCCTATGGTGTACATGCAACCCTATAAACCTTGGGTCTATGTTTTCTCTATTATACATCCAAATAAGAACTTTCCAAGGCTTTAATCCTAACTAGCATATTATGAAGCTCTTATACTACAAAGTACTAGTTAGGTGACATACCTTTTGATGTAGCTTGATGTCTGCAAGCTTTAAGAGCTTAGCCCCAATAGTGTGGAAGCCTCAAGTGGAATCACAAATCACCAAAACACCTTGGAAGACTTTAGAGAATATGGATACTTGGTTCTATCTAGTGAAATCGGCTAGCCCTCTTAGTGTAACCACACTAGTGTCTATTTCACCAACCAATGACATCTTTATATAGTATGGAGACTAGGGTTAAACCCATGACCTTTCATTTCATATGATCCATGGGTTAAACACTCCATGGACTATCCATGAAAGCTTAGCCCAACCTAAATGAACTTGGCCCATTCCATATATATAAGAGTCCATATTTAATTAGTTTATTTTGATCACTTAATTAATTATAAATTAAGTCTTGATCAATACTAATTATATAATATGATTATATATTAATATATTAGAACTTATAATATATTAATATAAATCATAAATACACTATTCTCAAAAGACTATCCATATAAATTGTGTTGGTGAAGTGCAACCCAAATGGACCATGTCGGGTCGGGTCAAGTACATACCAAATATAGTTATTGACTTAGACATTAATCCAACATAATGATGTGACACTTCATTGAACTCCATAGAGTTCAATACATTGTGATTTCCCTAAGTACTGTAACTTACTAATGATGTACCTCCTACGAGGAATTATGAATATGAATTACCAAGGCCCCGATCATAGAATCTAAAAAAAGGTTTAAACGACATACAAAGTTATTTTGAAAACAAATGTACTAAAAACTTTTTTAAGTAGGACATAATCTACTAATTATAAACCTCATGTGATCAGAAATATATATATATATATATATATATATATATATATATATATATATATATATATATATATAGAGAGAGAGAGAGAGAGAGATGTTGGTTCCTTTGAGATAATTTTTTTAGAGATTGTGTGATATGTGTATAACCGTTTGATGTGCTTATGTTGGTACTGAAACTATGCAGTGACATATTTGTAATTATATTGGTAACTTATTAAACTAACACTGTTAATTTACGATTGTGGGGCTATTGTTGTAATTTTTCAAAGATTGATATGATTTTTGCAGGCTACGATTCTGTAACCTCCTATTGTTTTTTTTTCTTTCTCGATCAAAGTTTCACTTCGAACTCTCAGGAAACCCTTTTTTTCTTTCTTTATCGTATTTTGCCATAGTTTTCGTTTCTTACATGTTATTGAAAAATCAGTAAATGTCTTTAAGAGAAAATATAAATGAAGTCGCATGTTCGTTAATCGAAATGAAAGGTTAGAATGTGAGTTATTTTTCATTTTATTGATAATGCATGTTTTTATTAATTAGTTAACTGTCGTTTTATGTTGATAATTGTGTTTTTTTTGTTTTGATTCAGTACGTTTTTCGTCATTTTAACTTGATTTTGATGATTGTCTCGTTTAGAGTTTATATGTTTTTTATTATGTTTGTTTGTGGTGGTTTTTTATGTAAGTTTTTTTTTTATATTTTCACCAATAAGGATTTCAAAAGAAACTATGTTCCAAAAAAATTTAAAAATCAAAAAATATCGAATGCGGTAGAAGTGTTGTTATTTCCGAAGGTACAGTTAAAAAAAATCATCTATGATTAGAAGTAGAAATAAACATATAACATAATGTTTGAAGTTATTTGTTGTAATCATAACTGATTTTTTGATTTTTCTAATGTATTGAACATAACATTTAGTTATATGCTTATTTCTACTTCTAATTATATATGATTTTATACGTTTGTTTATCATCATTGGTAAATAGTAATGATAAATGTATTTTTATGTATCAAACATTTATTTTTTTAATCATAACTGATTTTGTGGTTCTTTTAAGTTGATTGTATATAACATTTAGTTGTATTTTTATTTATTGTTCTAATCATAAATGATTTTATACGTCTATTTATAATCATTAGTGAATAGTAATGATACATGTATGTTTTATTTTTTACTAACACTATGTTTGTAATGAAAATTGTAGTTAAAAAAGGGAATGTAGATAGCTCAAGGAAGACACGGTCATCTTCCAAAAGAAAAAAGGTGAATGAGGTGTCACAAACACGTTAAAAGACATCTAAAAAAACGGTTATTGAATAACCAAAAGTGAAGTTAAGTCTTAAGGTCAAAACTGTAAGTAAGAAACGTGAACTATCTGATGAAGATGATTCAGATTTTCAGAGTCGTCCTGGATCTTCAAAGAAACCAAAGAGAGAAACTAAAGTTTTGAAGAAAGATAAAAAAAAAGATGTTGTTATAAAAGAATTTCCTTAATTGAAGAATAGATGTTCACTCGGGTCATTGTTGGGTGTTATTCAAGATTTAAGTAGAGAACAGAAGGATTGTGTTAGGGCTTTGGGATTTGGGAGTTTGTTAGGGATGAAGATGATTGACGTACCATTGAAGATTGTTTATTATGTTCTTGATCATTTTAATTTTGAATCTTTAAAGGTGGAGTTTGGTAATTGTGAGGTTAGTGTTGATAGTAAGTTTGTTCAAGAGATGTGAGGATTACCATCTGGTGGCTCAGTACTTTCAAACATGGATTACATTTCGGAGAATAATGAAGAGAGCTGTATGTTTGAGTGGAAGAAACAGTATGAAAATATTGATAAATTGAGACTGAAACAGCTAAAGAATGAACTTGTTCAAACTAGTGTTGTGGATGACAACTTCAGAATAAATTTTTTGGTTTTTTTATTAATACTTTCTGTGAGTCTACATGCATGGGTAAATGTAATCTGAGTCCATTGTATTTAATCAGAAGAGATACTGATTTAAGTAGCATTGATTGGTGCGATTACATTGTGGATTGTTTGGTAAGGACAAAGAAGGTTTGCAACCCAGAGAAAGAATCTTCTTTCTTTTATGGACCAGCAGCATACCTTATGGTACGTGAGTTATTTTTTGATATTTATTATTCTTTTTAGTTGTGAAAATATGTTTTTTTTAATAAATCATATATGATTTTATTACATATATCATATATGATTATGTAGTATAGTTTTTGTTTAATTATATATTACACATCAAAATCATATATGAGGTTATATATGTTATGATGTTATATATGTTTTTTGTAGTTGTTGTATGTGGATACTTTCAAGCTTGATCATTTGCAAGTCACACATAAGCGTCCAACTATTTTTTATTAGACGTTAGAGAAGATAAGGTTTCTTGAGGATATTTTTCAAGAGAGTGGAGGATTTGGATGTGGACATGTTAATGAAGCATATGTTAAAGAAGAATTTCAAGAATCTAAGTATAATGAGGAGGAATCTGTTGGTGATGAGGTTGAATCTGATGGTGAAAAGGATTTATGTGATGAGGATGAAGAAGATTTTGATGTTAATAAAGTTAGTGATGTGGACGTAATTCTATAGTTTTATTCATTTATGATTTTATTAGTTATTCATTTATGACTTTTTATGTTTAAGTATTTTAGTTGTAAGTATCTTTTTTCTTATGTGGGTGTATGAAAGTAACATTTCATGTATGTATCAGAAGATGGAGGATTTGAAAAAGGATCTTGTTGTAAAGATAGATGAGGGAGTGTTGAAGTTTCCTCAAAGTCAAAATTTGAAAAATTGGAAATTATTACTTCGTGGTGAAGATTTAAGCACAGAAAGTTTTTATTTCAATTATGTTTCACAAAAATATAAAGAACCAATATTAACACCTGGTTTTGTTCAAGTTAATGATGAATATTATGGGAATGATTTTCTTAATGATGATGAAAATGTTAAGATTATAATCAAGGGAAATGTTCTGGTGGTCAGGGGGATGAAAGTGATCCACATGAGGGCAATATTGGTGAAAATTATATTGAAGGTAAAGGCGATGATGATGAAGATGATGAACAAGGAAATGGAAGTGGATGTGATAAAGAAGAGGCCACGAATTTAAATTATGTTGTCGAAAATGCTACTAAGAGTGTGGGTCTAACTGATAGCCAGGAAGGTGTATCTTTTAGTAAATTTATTTGCGATCCAGTTGTTGAAAGTTTTCTTAAAATTTTGGATCAAGGTAGGCATATTTTATTGTTATATATACTTTAATCATATATGATTTTAATTTTTTATATTTGAATTTTATAGGTACTGATGGTTGTTTAAATCAGAAATTAGTTGAAGATTATGTGAATTTGAATTTGACTGGTATTGATGACGCTAAGTATTTATTTATGTATTTTTAATACATAAAAAATTTATAAATATGTTATATAGATGATTCATTTATGATTTTAATAATTTAGGGACTCTAAATTTGGGAGAGGATAATCATAAAAATAAAGATGGAGGTAATTTGTTTATAATTATTGTTTATTCATATATAATTGTGTTTATGATTATTGTTTATTCATATATGATTTTTATAATTTTATTGGGCAGAAAATGTTGAAGATTATTCAAATAAAAAAGATGGATTCAAATGAGACTTAATCATTGAAAAATGATATTGTTCCAAATTTTAGTCTTGGATTTAACCAAGATTCTGAAGGTTCCAAGAAGTCATCTCAAAGTCAAATTTCTTCTGAACGGATGACAAAGAAAAAGATTAAGGATAGAGTTATTTTGGAAAAACCAAGTGTTGGCCCCATAGTGTGTTATTCCAAATGTTGTTGTTATTGATGCTAGTCCAGTTTCTTTTGCACCTCCTTTGGGTACATTAGAAGGACCATCAAAACCTCTTTCTGGCAAACCTAAAGATATAAATGAAGAAGCAACATCGGTAGTGGATATCAAAGGAAAGAGACAAATGAAGTTTTCTTATGTTTATAAGTCACCATTTAAGGAAAGGTTAATTGATTTTAAACCTAGTTTGACACGAGTAGAAAATGTTGTTTGTGAATGGCTATTCAACCTTCAAGGAAATCCAGGGTAATTTTTTTTAATATAATTTTTTATTTTCATAATTATAATTTTTTATTTTAAATAACATTTAATTAAATATATATGGGGATATTGTATTGCTTATGGAAACAGATCTTATTAGTTTTAGAGCTAATTATGAAAGTCTTTTTAAAAAAACCCATTTGCATGTTAGTGTTCTTGATTCATGGTATCGTATACTAAATCATCAAGAGAAATTCAGAGATGTTGTTAATTCTCCACTCAGATTGTTCATGAATTCTTACACTGTAAGTTTTTTATTTTATTCTTTGCTTTTCATATGTTGATAATCATTAATAACTTTTTTATTAAATATTTACGTGTTATTATATAATCATTTATGATTTTCTTAAATTACAGACTTTGTCATTTGAATGAAACTGCAAAATATAAAGTTTTCAATGACAACTTCTCTCGTAGTGTTTTTGGTGATAGAGACTTGAAGGTTTTGAAGGATGTTGATATGGTATATTTATTTTTTATATACATTTACATATATATATATATATATATATATATATATATATATATATATATATATATATATATATATATATATATATATATTATTTATATTATTATACATGTTGATGTTAGGTATTTTTCATGGTTTTGAAGCATAAGCACATATATCTTATTGTTATGAATCTAAAGAAACGTGCTTTTGAGATTATCGATAATGTTGCAGATGATACTGATTTCGATGGTAAGTATGGTGCAGTTTTTAAACCTCTTATAAGTTTCAAATGATATTTATTCTTTAGATTTGAAATCATATATGACATGTTTTATAATTATTATACTTATATTTTTCTGACTTGAAATCCTATATGATTTTCAGAAAAAGTCTTTTTTGAAGTATCTAAAAGAGATCGATCGTGTTAAAGCAAATGAAATGGCTAGTAAAAATGTTACTCAAGTAAGATTGACAATGCCATGGAGGACAGTTTATAACAAAGTGGATTGTGGAATTTTTTCTATGAGACATATGGAAAGTTATTTTGGAGAAAAATGTTCTAAATGGAAATGTGGTCTTCCAAAAGAAGGTGGTTCTCAAGAAAAATTCTGGAAAAGTTGAGAATGAAATATGCAGCAGCAATTTTAACTTCTGAGATTAATACAAAGCGTGATGATATGTTGAAAGTTGCATATGAGTATCAAAAAGTTGATCAAAAGATTCGTAGTAAGCATTCATATGACGCTCAATGGAATATAGAAAAAAGGCTGTGAAATTTTTTTTGATTGAATATTTTCTTATTGATGATGTTATAAGAACAAGTTTGTTTATGTTGTGTATGTTATGGATATTGTGAAGAATGTTTGTTTTTATGATGGTGGAAAACATGGTGATGTATTTTATTATGTAAGTTTGTTTGTGTGAATTATGTTATTGAATGTTAATCATAAGTGATTATGTTATATTTTTATATGTAATTTATGTTTTTATTATTGATTATATGTTGCTTATATGTAATCATTAGTGATTGTATCAATTACTTTTTATGTTTTTGTAATCATAAATGATTATATTTGTTGTACAACACATTATAATTTATTATATCTTTTTCTTGATAAGTAGGTTTATCTTTACTGCATGGAATACGTCACCATACAGAATCTTATCTTTGTAAGATTTTAGTTTTGTTTTTTAGTGTTTGTATTGAAGAATCTTTTCTTTATAAATGAATACCAATTTGTACAACCATATATTGTATTTTTGATAAGTGATTATGTTTGTATAAAGGGGGTAGCCTCATGCTATGCCTTATATTTGTTCAAAGATGAGTCCTTATACTTCCAAATGGTTAGTTTTGTTTATTAATCTCTTTAATTTTTATATATCACCATTATTTATTTATGATCTAAACAACTTCCATTTTATTTCAGGTAAAATATGGAGTCTATAAGTCTAAAAGAACTAATTTTGCTATATCTATAACAAGTTCCCCATTTTTTCAAGATTCTTGTTCTTTTATTTGTAGCTAGATTTTCATACAGATTGTAGCTGACTCCAAGACCGCCTCTTCCACCATTACTTAAAAAGTTTATCTAAATTGAATATATCATATCTTTACTAGATGTCTTTGAAGTAGAGGAATGTTGTTCATTTAAAGAATATTTCTTTTTAATGAACAACATTTCTCTACATCAGATATATAGTAAAGATTTGTTAGGTTCAATGGAGATAATCTTTCTAAGTAATGGTGGAAGAGTTCTTTGAGTTAGCTACACTCTGTATGGAAATCTAGCTTGGAATATGAAGAACAGGAATCTTGGAAAATAGGGAACTTAATATTTGAGAATTGTGAAATTGTTTGTTATTGAATATTTTATCATGTTTGATGTTATTCTATGATGATGAATATGTTATCTTTAGATTTTTTATGAGTAGTGTTGTATATTTGTTAGGAACGATGTTGTGGTATATGGTTTTTAATCACTTATGATTAAACAAAACATATGAAGTAGTATTACATAATATTTTATGATTATACAGATGAATATTGTATATGGTTATGTGTAATGATTACATGTATTGAATAATAGTTATATGTAATCTTAAATGCTTGTAGTAGCATTTAATAAAAGTTTAATCATGAATGAATATATTATCAAATCAATGAAAGAATTATCAAAGTAGATTAAATCCAGAAGACAAAATCATAGTAAATTCTGTTTTATAAAAAGAGTAAAGTGTACTAAACAAAAAGTATATTATTTTGAAAAAAAATTATGACTTATTCATTATTGATTAAAGCAGTAAATATCTATGTAGCTTTTGATGATTGTTTTGTTGTAAGTTTGATTGGGCATGTCCGCAAGTTATGAGGAACCCTTTCTCCACATCCTGAGCATCTTCTTGTTTGCTTGTTTCAATTTTTATACACTATTTCTGTTGCACTTTGAATTCTACTTTTCTTTCCACATCCTTTATTGCATTGAACATTTGGAACATTAATGTCAATGTCTTTTGGAATAGTTATGCCCATAAGCTTTCCTACCTCTTCAACATCTGTCCTATTCTTTTGCAATTCATTTGTAGGATCGTTTTCATATTCCTTCAGCATGCTTTCTGTTTTCTTAACAAACAAATCCATTTTTTCTTTATTTTTTCTTACGTATTCCAAACATGCTTCAAAGTTGTAGTATGCTTGATTGACAGATCTGTTAATTTCACTGTCTCCTGTATCATATACATGTCTACCAAAATTATAATGCCTTGATATCACATCCTCTCTCCAACGATTCTCAATGTACTGTTCAGGTATCTCCTTAATTCCATGTTTCATGAGTATGTTGAATGCATGTCTGCATAAAGTCCCAAAGCGATTGAAGTGTTCACAAGTACATTTTACATCATTGGTTGGAAGTTTTATTTCTACCTATTCAAAAGCGGTTAAAGCATTAAGTGTTTTATAATCATAAATTAATATTTTTTTATATTATGTGGTGATTCAACAAAATTTAAAATAAGAATATATTACCTCAAATTCTGTTTTTAGATCACTGTTTTTGTTCAGTTGTTCCACTTTGTATAATTGCCATCCATTTTTTTGTTCCAAGATGTTCGTATTGGCGGTACCAGGAACCTTTATAGATTTCTTTATGTACTTCATAAAACAATGTACTAGTATAAACTTTTGCAACATGTTTTTCTACTGGTCGTGGTGAAATAAATTTATATACCGCCTTCTTTGTTTGATGATCAAGCTCCTATTGTGTATTTATATAATCATATATGATTATATATGATTATATATTGTATCATCATAATCATAGTATGATATATGATAACTTATATTATTATAATCATATATGATTATATAATCATATTACTAAAATACTTAATTATATATCATTATATCAATCATATATGATTAAGTATTTTAATAATATGATTATATAATCATATATGATTATATACTGTATTATCATATTACATACTACGTAATCATATTTGTTTATACAATAAGTATGGTATCTGATAATTCATATTATTAAAATACTTAATCATATATGATTAATCATATATGGTTATGTAGTATGATATCTGATAAGTCATATATGAATCATCTGTCATAATACTATATAATCATATATGATTATATAATGTATTTTTATTATACCTTTGCTTGCAGTTTTTTCATTATGTGCAACATGCATAGTATGTGTCTTGAATTTGGTAAGACAAATTCTACTACTTCTTTTATTGCTACATCTTGATCAGTTAGAACAATTTTTTGTGTTTTTCCTTCATGAGCTCTAAGAAAAGCATTAAGCAACCATTCATACGACTCAATTGTCTCTCTACTCAGCAACCCAACACCAACAGTAATTGATTTCTTGTGGTGGTCAACTGCTGTGAATGGAACAAATACCATTTTATACCTATATAAAGAAAATATGTTTAGTACAATCATATTTGATTACTAATATGTTTGAATTTATACGCATTAACATACTTGTTTGTTCTAAAAGTTGCATCAAAAGATATAACTTCTCCAAACTCTGAACGGCGGAAACGTTCGGGGGCGTTCGGGGGCGGATGACTTCATGTGGTAACGTAACAAATGAATACATAGTAAAGAAAGCAATACAACCATCATATATATATAATTGAAAGTTTACGTTTGTCAAAAGTTACATGTTCAAAACCAATTACAATATGATGTCAAAATATGAGATTAAACTGGCGCCGCAGCATCCCTTCATCAAAAGCATAATGATACCTGAAATTACTGATTTCCTAGGACGTACAAGTAATTTTGAAAGAGTAGATCAGCATTTAAGCTGGTGAGTTTCATAAGTATTCAAATGACAATGTTTGTATGAGATGCAATGCTTTGTCTTTGTTTGTTTGTGTTTAGAAAATCCTATATTTTCTACTAGTATAAAAGTAGCCTTCACTCAAGACCAATGTTTGTTTCTAAAATGTATGTAAGTGTAAAATAACAAATGTGTTTGAAAACCTTGTAAATCAATGCATTTTTAAAACCCCATGTGAGTTTTATAACCATACTATTGACTCGGGATGCCTATACACAACGTTCTTCAGGCGTTGAAATGTTATGACTTTTGTCACCCCAAACGGTGGACTGCAGCTAACAGTCAGGTCGCGGGTTGTCAAGTCCGTATAGATCTATACACAAACACCATGCTCCCCCTCCAAGGGATTCTGGTATATAATACAGGACTTGAAATGTGTACTCGAACGTACGTGAAGTTAGTGTCTCACAAAAACCGTGGTATAAAAAAAGATCTACTTGTTAAAATGTTACGTTTGTTCTTGTATATGAAAGTGACTTCTTGAAATTCATGTTTCTAGTACATAAGAGTTAGAAATTTGTTCGTAAAACCATACCTATTATAGTTTTCTAAAAGTGTGTCTCGTTTGTTTAGAAATACCTAGAAAAGGAATCATTTGTTATGAAAGCATAGATTTTTGGTGTAGAGTCTAAGATAGACAAGAATACATATAATCTAAGAAAAGTTTAGTTTATACATGCATTACAACAATTTATATTTCAAAAGATAGAATGCTATTTAAACATATGTTATATATATGAAAGTTCCCTATAAAGTTTGTAAATCACATGTGATTTGGATATATAAAAGCATATAAAATAGTTCTTTATGTAACACACGATAATACTCGTGTGTTTTACTTGTAATCCACCCCTTGAAAGCATATAAAAGAATTTATAGAACATTTAAAAGGTAAATTAAGGGGTTATGAATTCACTTGAAAGTTTGAAGATAGCAAGATGGAAAACCGGGTAGAGTTTCGTCTCGGGAAACAGATTTTTCTCAGGATTCTCGGGAATCTCGGGAGTGAAATCGACCCTCGGGACTTGAGCAAAAACACCAGAGCTTCGGGTTTGAACGGGCACGGAAAACGAGGCAAGATCGTGAGAGAAAGAAGAGAAATGAGCATTTTTTTCGGAAAGCCTCGCATTCTATTTATAGGGGGGTCTGAGAAGCCTCGTATGCGGGGCGTACATTCGTACGCAGCATGTACGCGTACGTCATGCATGACCGAAGCCTCGACTGCCTCGGCTTCGGATGGGACGGCGGGTCGGACGGGTCGGTCGGACGGGCGGGTCGGACGGGTCGGTAGCCTCGCATAGGGCGACGTGGACGATCCGAGGCCAAGGCCCTCGGGTACGCAGGGCGTACAGGGTTACGCGGCGCGTACCTCGGATGAGGACGCTGACTCCTCTTCGGATAATCCGGATTTTTGAATTAAATAAATATATAATTTATTTAATAAACTTCAAAAAATCATATCTTCTTCATATGAACTCTGTTTTCGATGGTCTCTATATCCACGCGTAGGTGAGACTACGCTCTACAACTTTCGTTTAGATTCCGTTGGCAAATTCCGAAATCAGTTTTATTATTTATTTATTAAAATGACGTGATTAAGGAATTTCTTTAAAAATTCATAACTTCTTTATATGACGTCAGTTTTTGCCAGGCTTTTTATCGCTGAAATACCATTGTCGAGACCTTCGATTCTCGTTTAGGTCATTCCGGCCAAAAGTCGCTCGATCTCCGATTCGAGTTTTTAGTTGTCTGTTGATAAGCCGAACTTGGAAAAATCATAACTTCAATATACGAAGTCGGATTTGGGCGTTCTTTTTACATACGATCATGGTTTAAAGACATTTAAGCATAGAAGGAATTTAAATAGAACTCTTTGGACATTTTATTATCAAAGTTAATTTTATTAACTCAAAAGTGGTTACAATACTTGACTTTTTAGGTCATTACAAGGAATTGAAATATCGGGTTGTCACATCATCCCCCCGTTAGAGGGAATTTCGTCCCGAAATTTAAAGTAGTAAAGATACTAGTGAACATGAAAGAGATGAGGGTACTTTTCTTTCATCTTATCTTCGCGTTCCCATGTGAATTCAGGTCCCCGCTTGGCGTTCCAGCGAACGTTCACGATGGGTATGCGACTTTGTTTTGTTTGTTTGACCTCTTGGTCCATGATTTCTACTGGTTCTTCCACAAAGTTGAGGCTCTCGTTGATCTCGATCTCGTCGAGTGGAATAACAAGAGTCTCATCGGACAGACACTTTTTCAAGTTTGAGACGTGGAAGGTTGGATGTATGTTACTAAGTTCACGCGGTAGGTTAAGCTTATAAGCCACAGGGCCGATTCTGGCAAGAATCTCGAAAGGCCCTATGTATCTTGGATTTAGTTTCCCACGCTTTCCAAAGCGTATCAAACCCTTCCACGGTGAGACCTTTAATAAGACGTGGTCCCCTACTTGGAATTCCAAAGGTTTCCTCCTTTGGTCAGCGTAGCTTTTCTGTCGGTCTCTAGAGGCTTTCAATCGTTCACGAATCTGAACGATCTTCTCTGTCGTTTCTCGTATGATTTCCGGACCGGTGAGAGTGCTCTCAGGAAATCTTCCTCTAGCTAACTGGGTATCGCCAACTTCAGTCCAGCACAGAGGGGATCTGCACTTTCGACCATAGAGGGCTTCAAACGGAGCAGCCTTTATGCTTGTATGATAACTATTGTTGTATGAAAATTTGACAAGGGGTAAATGGATATCCCATGCCTTTCCAAAGTCAATCACACAGGCTCTCAGCATATCTTCTAAAGTTTGTATCGTTCTCTCACTTTGCCCGTCTGTTTGTGGGTGGTAGGCTGTACTCATGTCTAGCCCAGTCCCCAGGGAACTTTGTAGTGACTGCCAGAATCTTGAAGTGAATCTACTATCTTTATCGGAGATAATGGATATCGGAACACCATGCAGTCGCACTACTTCCCTCAAGTAAGTTCTTGTAAGCTTTTCCATTTTGTCAGTCTCCTTGATGGGTAGGAAATGTGCGGATTTGGTCAATCTGTCGACGATGACCCATATGGTATCGAGTCCACTCGTCGTCTTGGGTAACTTGGTTATGAAGTCCATAGTAATCCGCTCCCATTTCCATTCTAGTATCTCTGGTTGTTGTAGTAATCCTGACGGTTTCTGATACTCGACCTTAACCTTAGCGCAAGTAAGGCATTTACTTACGAAGGTAGCAATTTCTGCTTTCATGTTAGGCCACCAGTATAGTCTCTTAAGATCCAGATACATTTTATTTGAACCCGGGTGAACGGAATATCTTGAGTTGTGAGCTTCGGTCATGACTACGTTTCTGAAACCACCATGTTTCGGGATCCAGATTCGGTCCATGAGATAGTAGGCTCCGCCACCCTTGACTTCTAGATTCTTTTCCATTCCTCGCAGGGATTCACCCGCCACATTTTCAGGTTGCAAAGCTTCCATTTGTGCCTCCTTAATTTGTGTGGATAAGTGGGAATGGATAGTCATAATCAGAGATTTGACCCTCCGACCAGTGTATTCCTTTCGACTGAGGGCATCAGCTACTACGTTGGCCTTGCCAGGATGATAACGAATTTCGCATTCGTAGTCATTTAGTAACTCAACCCATCGTCGTTGTCGCATGTTGAGTTCCTTCTGATCGAAAATGTGTTGAAGGCTCTCGTGATCGGTGAAAATAGTACTCTTTGTTCCGTATAAGTAGTGCCTCCAGATCTTCAGAGCAAATACCACTGCTCCTAACTCAAGATCGTGTGTCGTCGTATAGTTCACTTCGTGTGTCTTAAGCTGTCGGGAGGAATAAGCAATAACCTTCCCTCTCTGCATAAGAACACAACCAAGTCCTTGCTTTGACGCATCGCAATACACTACGAAGTCTTCTATCCCTTCGGGGAGGGATAGTATCGGTGCGGTGCACAAGGCCTGTTTTAGTGTCTGGAATGCCTTCTCTTGCTTCGCTTCCCAGTCAAAGGCCACGCCTTTCTGGGTTAATGTAGTAAGAGGTTTCGCAATACTAGAGAAGTTCTTTATGAATCCGCGATAGTAGCCAGCGAGACCTAGAAATTGACGAATTTATGTAGGTGTCTTTGGTGCCGACCAGTTCTCAATGGCCTTAATTTTGGAGGGGTCCGCGTGTATCCCTTTCTCGCTAACAACGTGGCCTAAAAATTCGACTCTTCGAATCCAAAATTCTCATTTAGAGAACTTCGCATAGAGTTTCTCCGTTCGCAGTGTTTCTAGGACTTATCGTAGGTGCTGACTATGCTCTTCCTCACTTCGGGAGTAGATAAGTATATCATCGATAAAGACGATGACGAACTGATCCAAGTAAGGACAGCATACCCTATTCATTAGGTCCATAAATACTGCTGGTGCATTGGTTAATCCGAACGGCATCACTACAAATTCGTAGTGTCCATAACGAGTTCGGAAAGCTGTCTTTGGAATATCCCCCTCTAGAACTAGTAATTGGTGGTATCCGGATTGTAGGTCTATTTTGGAGAAGTAGTTTGCTCCTTGAAGTTGATCGAATAGGTCGTCAATACGGGGTAGAGGCTAACGGTTCTTGACAATAAGTTTGTTCAGCTCTCTGTAGTCGATGCACATACGAAACGATCCGTCTTTCTTCTTTACAAACAAGACCGGTGCTCCCCAAGGTGAGAAACTTGGTCTTATGAATCCTTTTTGAAGGAGTTCGTTAAGTTGACTGGAAAATTCCTGCATCTCTGCTGGTGCGAGACGATAAGGCGACTTTGCTACTGGGGTAGCCCCTGGAACTAAGTCGATTCTGAACTCGACTTGGCATTGTGGTGGTAATCCTAGTAGTTCTTCTGGAAAGATATCAGGAAAGTTGCGTACTACCGAGATGTTCTTGATGTCCTTCAGTTCTTGACTTGTATCAACGATGTGCGCTAGGAATGCTCGACAATCCTTCTGCAAACACTTTCGAGCTTGGATGCATGAAATGATGCGAAGGTTTGTACTTGATTTGTCGACGTAGATAACTAGTGTTTCGTTGTTAGGGAGGTTAAGACAGACTGCTTTCTCAAAGCACATGATGTTGGCGCGAAGAAGACTCAACCAATCCATGCCGACTATGACGTCGAAACTTTTAATTTGGACCGACATTAGATTGATTGGAAAAGAATGGCCGTCTAAAGTTAACGTACAGCCCATGTATATGCAGTTAGTGTTTTCGGTTTTTCCATTGGCCATCTCTACAGTGAATGATTTTTCTAACTTGCTAGGTTTAGGTTTAAGTAAATGAATAAAGTTTTGACTCACGAAGCTTCTCTACGCTCCACTATCGAATAATATGCATGCATATGAATTATCGAGAAGGAATGTACCAGCAACTATAGTTGGGTCAGCTACAGCTTCGTCGTCGCCTATTGCCAAAACTCGTCCCACACCGCCGGTGCCTGCTGCCTTAGGACAGTTCCTCTTGTAGTGGCCCACCTTGCCACAACCGTAGCAAGTCTGCCCTACACCCGCACTGGGAACTTGAGTGATCGGCTTCGCAGGGTCTTTGTAGAAATGGGTTGTGTGTCCCTTTCTGTTGCAGTTGGCGCACTGCATTTCTCGACAAGGTCCATGGTGGAGGTAAGTGCATTTGGTGCACTTTGGGAGGTTACCTACATAAGGCTTTGTTGGGTAGGTATTTGTAGGAGCTGTAGTAGGTACAGTGGAAGCATTCACTGAAACCAGTTGTTTCTTTGCATATTCTTGGGAAGACCCACCCTTCCCTTTATTCCACACTCTCTTCCTGCTATTGTTGTTGTTGTTGTTGTTTCCTTTCTGTGGTTCTGGTGCAAAAGTGGTTGAGTTCTGATGACCTCCGTAGTCAATCAGAGATTGTGCCAGTTCCTTAGCACTTTCAAAGGTGTTAGGTTTGGAAGCTAACACGCTTGATCGTATTTGGGGCGTCAGTCCCCAGATGTACCTTTCTATTTTCTTACTCTCGGGAGCAATCATATTTGGACAAAGGATTGCCAGCTCACAGAATCTGTTGGTATAAGTAGCGATGTCGGTACCAACCATTCCGAGAGTCCATAGTTCGTGTTCGAGCTTTTGAACCTCTCCCCATGGGCAGTATTCTCTCATCATCATGGATTTCAGGCTCTCCCAGCTTATGGAGTTTGCCACAATTAGGGTAAGTACTTTAACATGGCCATTCCACCAAGTTAAAGCTTTATCAATAAGGGTGAAAGTTGCAAATTTGACTTTGCTGTGCTCGGGACAGGAGCAGATTTCAAAGATTGCCTCCGTCCTTTCAATCCACTGCCTCAGGGCCATCACACCACCAGTTCCATAAAACATCCAGGGCTTGGCATTAGTGAAGTCCTTATAGGTGCATTCTCGAGGTGGTCCATGACTCTCGCCATGGTTGGATGGGTGTGTGCCAGATCTCGAGCCATTAGTACTCGAGTTATTGATCTGTGACATGGCAGCTGCCACCGCTGCGGTGACTGCTGCTTGGAACATAACAACATCAAATTGAGGTGGTGGAGGTGGTGGTGGTACAGGTGCTTCCCCACCGTTGTTTCGCCTTGGATTCCTATGCGGAGGCATCCTTCAACTATAGGTTGAAAAGGTAAAGATAAGAATTCCATAGAATAGAAAATGTATGTGTCTCATGAACTAAATCGCTATAGTTCAACAACGGAAGATAGTATGAGTCTTAAAATAGAAGAATGAAAGTTATTTATAAGACTGAAAGTATGAAACAAGTATTTGGTTTCACAAAGACCTTTCAAGGTTTGAACGAAATACTTAACGTAGTAATAATAGTGTCACTTATATTAATATAAAAGTTGTTACAACGATCATGAAAATTTGACCCCTATAAGGGTCTCCGATTACAAAGTTCGAGAAATTTAAAGACTTTTAGCCGATGTCCTAAGCTATAACAAAATTTGAGTCTTTGACAAGAACTACTTGCGACGTAGGTTGCGCTTGGAGCTTGACTCTGCATCTGATTGCTTCGACTCCATTAGACGCCTATCAAAAGCGGCTTGTTGTTCCCTCAGTTCAGCGAGGGCTGCAATCATTTGCGCTTGAAATGCTTCGGTTTGGAGTTGAGCATTGTCTTGTATCTTGTCCAGCCTACGGATGTCAGAAGTGTGAACCTGCACTTCCACGCTGACATCTCGGAGTCGGCTAGCTTGAACTCCGGACTGATAGGACTGATTGGCTAACTTACCCACCATTACGGGAGTGCTCGATCAGCCGAACCCCCACCGCGGACATCATAGAAGTCCCGGCACATGCCGTAGGGAGGGCGTAGGTTTTGTTGTTGGCTCCAATGGTGGAGGTGACTTCCCCAGACGGGAGTCGGTCCTTGAAAGTTCCTTATGAAGACGGGAGGTTGAATGGGTGGTGGATCGATAACTTCCGGCTCTGAGTCGGTACCGGAGTCATCACCCACTTCTATGGGTTCCTCTTCCTCTTCGGGATCATCTTCGATCCATCCTCCGTTGCCTTGGTTGGGAAAGTAGGGGTCGCCAGGGTGGTGAAATCCAGCCATTTGACTGTACGAGAAATAGGGTTATAAGAATGGAATAAAGTTGAAACATGCAAAACATGTAAGTTAAACTAGTTTAGATAGCAAATACTCCTATAGTATTTAAATTCTTGTGTTTGATTATAGTAATGGTTTGGTAAGTTTTGACTTGTTGCTTACTACGATCATTCCTCGATATACGTTGGTCCAATCTCGGGCAAATATAGTTGATCACGCTATATTTGTCCAAAATCTGATTACATATATCGAGTCTCAATCGTAGTGTCAACTTGTCTAAATACTTGTATAGTTGGATAACACGAAAATAATTTGTAGTATGCATGTAATTGTACTTTAATGAACTATCAACTTAAGTTGAACGCGACGCTGCTTAAGCGTAAAAAGAAAAATTGTTTTGTCAGAGAGTATTAGTCCCTTAAGCATTTATAGTTTGTATATCTTATGTGGTTCAATATACTTAGTTCACTATAAACATTACTCTGATACCAATCCGTCACACCCCCAAACCTGAACGGCCGAAACGTTCGGGGGCGGATGAATTCATGTGGTAAAGTAACAAATGAATACATAGTAAAGAAAGCAATACAACCATCATATATATAATTGAAAGTTTACATTTGTCAAAAGTTACATGTTCAAAACCAATTACAATATGATGTCAAAATATGAGATTAACCTGGCGCCGCAGCATCCCTTCATCAAAAGCATAATGATACCTGAAATTACTGATTTCTTGGGACATACAAGTAATTTTGAAAGAGTAGATCAGCATTTAAGCTGGTGAGTTTCATAAGTATTCAAATGACAATGTTTGTATGAGATGCAATGCTTTGTCTTTGTTTGTTTGTGTTTAGAAAATCCTATATTTTCTACTAGTATAAAAGTAGCCTTCACTCAAGACCAATGTTTGTTTCTAAAATGTATGTAAGTGTAAAATAACAAATGTGTTTGAAAACCTTGTAAATCAATGCATTTTTAATACCCCATGTGAGTTTTATAACCATACTATTGACTCGGAATGCCTATACACAACGTTCTTCAGGCGTTGGAATGTTATGACGTTTGTCACCCCAAACGGTGGACTGCAGCTAACAGTCAGGGCGCGGGTTGTCAAGCCCGTATAGATCTATACACAAACACCATGCTCCCCCTCCAAGGGATTCTAGTATATAATACAGGACTTGAAATGTGTACTCGAACGTACGTGAAGTTAGTGTCTCACAAAAACCGTGGTATAAAAACAGATCTACTTGTTAAAATGTTACGTTTGTTCTTGTATATGAAAGTGACTTCTTGAAATTCATGTTTCTAGTACATAAGAGTTAGAAATTTGTTCGTAAAACCATACCTATTATAGTTTTCTAAAAGTGTGTCTCGTTTGTTTAGAAATACCTAGAAAAGGAATCATTTGTTATGAAAGCATAGATTTTTGGTGTAGAGTCTAAGATAGACAAGAATACATATAATCTAAGAAAAGTTTAGTTTATACATGCATTACAACAATTTATATTTCAAAAGATAGAATGCTATTTAAACATATGTTATATATATGAAAGTTCCCTATAAAGTTTGTAAATCACATGTGATTTGGATATATAAAAGCATATAAAATAGTTCTTTATGTAACACACGATAATACTCGTGTGTTTTACTTGTAATCCACCCCTTGAAAGCATATAAAAGAATTTATAGAACATTTAAAAGGTAAATTAAGGGGGTATGAACTCACTTGAAAGTTTGAAGATAGCGAGATGGAAAACCGGGCAGAGTTTCGTCTCGGGAAACGGATTTTTCTCGGGATTCTCGGGAACGCGGGAGTGAAATCGACCCTCGGGACTTGAGCAAAAAGACCAGAGGTTCGGGTTTGAACGGGCACGGAAAACGAGGCAAGATCGTGAGAAAAAGGAGAGCAATGAGCATTTTTTTTCGGAAAGCCTCACATTCTATTTATAGGGGGGGTCTGAGAAGCCTTGTACGCGGGGCGTACGCTCGTACGCAGCGCGTATGCATACGTCATGCATGACCGAAGCCTCGACTGCCTCGGCTTCGGATGGAACGGTGGGTCGGATGGGACGGCGGGTCGGACGGGTCGGTCGGACGGGCGGGGTCGGACGGGTCGGTAGCCTCGCATAGGGCGACGTGGACGATCCGAGGCCAAGGCCCTCAGGTACGCAGGGCGTACAGGGTTACGCGGCGCGTACCTCGGATGAGGACGCTGACTCCTCTTCGGATAATCCGGATTTTTGAATTAAATAAATATATAATTTATTTAATAAAGTTCAAAAAATCAAATCTTCTTCATATGAACTCCGTTTTCGATGGTCTCTATATCCACGCGTAGGTGAGACTACGCTCTACAACTTTCGTTTAGATTCCGTTGGCAAATTCCGAAATCATTTTTATTATTTATTTATTAAAATGACGTGATTAAGGAATTTCTTTAAAATTTCATAACTTCTTTATCTGACGTCGGTTTTTGCCAGACTTTTTACCGCTGAAATACCATCGTCGAGACCTTCGATTCTCGTTTAGGTCATTCCGGCCAAAAGTCGCTCGATCTCCGATTCGAGTTTTTAGTTGTCTGTTGCTAAGCCGAACTTGGAAAAATCATAACTTCAATATATGAATTCGGATTTGGGCGTTCTTTTTACGTACGATCATGGTTTAAAGACATTTAAACATAGAAGGAATTTAAATAGAACTCTTTGGACATTTTATTATCAAAGTTAATTTTATTAACTCAAAAGTGGTTACAATACTTGACTTTTTAGGTCATTACAAGGAATTGAAATATCGGGTTGTCACAGACTGGAACAAGATTTTGAGAGACTGGCTTCTTGTCATCGTGTTTGGAAGAGGACGACGAACTCATTTTCCCTGCAAAAATTCTCGAGAAAGAAAGTGAGGAAGCGAATTATTTTCTCCTTTTATAAATTCTATTTCGAAATCAAAGTTACCTAAGAGGGCTTGCCAACGAGCAAAAAATTGCTTGGAAATAATATTTTTTACATCTTTTTCCAAAATAGTTTTTGCAGATTGACAATCTATTCTTAATAAAAAAACTTTTCATAAATAAATCATCTTCAAATTTCTTAATACATAAAACAATGCTTAAAATTTCTTTTTTGACAGTTGAATAGTTTTTCTGTGTATCATTCCATGCACCAGAGTAATATCGAACCAATTGTTCTTCAGTTGAGTTAACTAATTTTTGTTTTAAAATTCCTCCGAATCCAATATCACTAGCATCGGTTTCAACTATGATTTTGGCATCGGGATGAGGTAAATTTAAACATGGCAAAGTAGGGACCTTTTGTTTTATATATTTAATTATATATGTATGTTTTTTAGTCCATTGTTCAGGATTGTCTTTTAATCGATTATAAAGTGGTTTACATATGATCCCTAAATCTTTGAAAAAATCATGGATATAATTTAAGCATCCTAAAAATCTTTGAAGTTGCTTTTTATCTTTAATTTCATCAGGAAATTTAGTAGAAAATTGCAAGCTTCTTGTAATAGGTCTAATAGTGTTTTTGACAATATCATGTCCTAAAAAACGAATTTCATTTTTAAATAAATGCATTTTTGCTGCAGAAACAGCTAAACCATTTTGATAAATTAAGTCATGAAATTGATTTAAATGTTTAAAATGTTGATCAATTGATTTTGAAAAAATTAGGACATCGTCAATATAAGCAATAGCAAAACTACTTATAGGAGTTATGATATCATTCATAATATTTTGGAATTCAGAAGGAGCATTTTTTTAATCCAAAAGGCATTACATTCCATTTAAAATGCCCAAAGGGAACATTAAAACCAGTTTTGTATTTATCTTCTTCATGAAGTTGTATTTGCCAAAATCCTGATTTCATATCAAACTTTGAAAATATTTTTGAATCATAAAGCTTTTTTAGCAAATTTCGTTTATTAGGAATAGGATAACGAATCCATTCTAAAACTTTGTTTAAAGGTTTATAATTGATAACTAATCTTGGTGATCCTCTTTCTAATTCTGCAGCATTCATGACATAAAATGTTGAACAAGACCATGGTGATTTAGAAGGTCTTATGAGTTTTTTATTTATTAAATCCTGAATTTCATTTTTACAATGACTTTCTAATTCATTATTCATGTGAATGGCTCTAGATTTTGAAGGAATATCCTTTTCATTAAAATTTTTTATATATGGTAGTTTTACAATATGTTGCTTTCTATTCCAAAAGGCATTAGGAATATTAGAACAAACATTTTTTTCAAATTTTAATTTTAAACCTGTTATTTTATTTTGAATATTATTATCATTTAATTGATTCGTTATTCGAACATTATTTATTTCGTTAATAAGATATTTGGCTTGTTGCGTTTTATAATTAAGGACATTAATCGTTGAATATAGAGGAGGTTCACAAAATTTAAATATAATTTCCTTTCCAAAGACATTGGTTCTTATACCATCATCATGAACCATAAAAGGATATAGTTTTGTAATGAAAGGCGTTCCTAGAATTAAAGGAGAAGAGAAATCTTTTACTAAAATTAGGTGAGTTTTATAACAGTAATCTTGGTCATTACAAATATGAACATCAAAAACTTTATAATTTACAATTAATTTTGTACCTTCGGCACCGGTAAGTCTAGATGTAGTTTTTTCATAAAATTGTTTAGGAAAAATTCCTTCTTGAATACAATTCATATCAGCACCACTATCAATTAAAGCAGTTAAGTTGATTTTAAAATTATCCTTGACTAAAGTAATTTGAGTGTTCCATTTTTGAGAAACTTGATTATTTATAAGTTTACCAATAGTTGCATTTTCAATTTTATTTTCTTCTTCGTTATTAATTTCTATATTTTTGTTTTTAAAAGTAGAAGGTTTTTCCTTTTCTAAAATAAAAATTTTATTTTTTATTTCTTTTATTTCTTGTTTTACTATTTTTAATTCTTCTTGAAGTTCTTGCATAGAAATTGGTTTTGCTTCAGTAAATCTTTCGTATATATTTTTTAAATTAAAATTTTCATTATTAGCAGGAGTTATGTTATTAGTTTTATTAAGCATCTGTTTTATTAGCAATTCTTGGATATTTTTATCTTTTATAGAATCAAGAGAGTTTAAAAGATCTTTATCATCTTGTGAAAGAACATTCATGGAGCTACTAGTAATTACATTGATTAAATTGTTACAGTGACATTTACCAATACACTCGCAAATATCAGAATCTTCAGAACTTGAAGTAGTATTTTCGAGAATATTTAAATCATTTGTTTGAAAGTCAGAAATACTTTCATCGGAATCTGAATCAGTATTTAAAATAATTTTTCTTATTTGTTCTTTCAAGTCTTCAGAGACATTTAACTCATTTATTTTTGTCTTAGCATAACAATTATTAGCTGTATGACCATTACGCCCACATTTATGACAAATAATAATATCTTTTGATTTTCTTTTAGATTTTTTATAATTTAGTCTATAAGGTTTTTTAGATTTTGAAGCGTAATCTTTGCCCTTTTTATAATTTTTTGGAAGATTTTATTTCTTTTTCCTGAAATATTTTGAAGATCTTTTCTTAAATACTTTAGATTTTGAAGTAGACGGACCATTCAAGGGCTGATAACCATATTGTTGGCAAAAATTTCCCAATTCATTTTTACTGTTAATTCTATCTTTTTTGAGTTTTTCTTTAAACCTAAGATCAGCACAAACTGCTAATCCCTCTTTATTAATATAGTTTATTAAATCTCCATAAGTTAAATTTTGATAAGGGATGGTATTATTAAAATTTTCTCTTAATTTTTGTCTAACTCTTTTCGCAAAGCGTTTTGGAAGGCCAACAATAAAACGTTCTTTCCAATAGGACTCTTTACAATCAGGTCTTGAAAAAACTTTAACAAGATAATTATCTTTATACCATCTAAAATCAGTAAGTTTTCTACAATGTAAATTCATTAAAATTTCTGAAGTTTTTTCTTGAAAAGTAGTAGGATCTCCTACAAAGTTTTTGATAATAGCAAAAATTAAAGTGTTAACCATATCATCTTCAAACATTTGTATTTGTTGATTATTTTCTTGTTTTATAATAGTTTTCTTAGTAGATAAAATATAATCTTTTTCTTCTTGTGAAATATAGAAATCCCACCAGCCTTTAAGACTGCCAGTAAAACCAGAAGTAATAATATTAACAATTTGGAGTTGAGTATTATTATGAGCTTTATAAGCATTAGCAGCCATAGTCATTTCTTGAACAATATTCATAATTTGATGTTCAGAATGGCCATCAATATTCCATTCATAAACAGAATTATCATCATATTGAGAACGATCAAATTGAAAAGTTCGTTCTTCAAGTTGAACATCTGGAAGAGTGTAACATCCCCCTCTGGCACGTATCACAATATTGTCCGCTTTGGGCCACTCGGCACGAGGACTTCCCAGGGGGTCACCCATCCTGGTACTACTCCCGCCCGAGCACGCTTAACTGCAGAGTTCTTATGGGATCTGCTGCCCTCACGGCTTTAAAACGCGTTGTGATAGGGAAGGTATCCACACCCCTTTATAAAGAAATGTTTCGTTCTCCTTCCAAGCCGATGTGGGATCAGATCTAGCCCACTTTCACCCCCCATTATAGGGTTCGACGTCCCCGTCGAACACATCGACCCGTGCCCTAGCTCTGATACCATTTGTAACATCCCCCTCTGGCACGTATCACAATATTGTCCGCTTTGGGCCACTCGGCACGAGGACTTCCCAGGGGGTCACCCATCCTGGTACTACTCCCGCCCGAGCACGCTTAACTGCAGAGTTCTTATGGGATCTGCTGCCCTCACGGCTTTAAAACGCGTTGTGATAGGGAAGGTATCCACGAGTTTATGCCCTGCTGATCAGAGGGTGAGGTGTGCTCTGGACCTATTGGTGGAGATTGACCACGGGGTCATATTCCGACGCGCAGAGGGCTGCGGTTTCAGGGGATCAGTTCAGAGAGATGTTCAATACTCGCTATGTTCCGCGAGATTGGCTCGGGAGTTCCTAGAGCTGAAGCAGGATTCGGAGTCGGTGACTGAGAGCACCAGGATGTTTATTGAGAGGGCGATGTTTTTCCCTGAGTTCGCTTCGGAGCAGGCTCAGATGTCCCGATATCTGAGTATGCTCAAGGGGGATATCAGATAGTTCGTGTCTGCGCAGAGGTGCGAGACCTTGTTGGTGTTACAGGAGGCCGCCATGCGGCGTGAGTTAGAGGTTGAGTTGCAGTTGTGTGAGCTAAGGCAGGCTCCGATGCAGTCGCAGCCAGCGCCGAAACGGTCCAGTACCATTGATGTTAGAATGGGGGATCGGAGCGGCCACACTTGTGGGATGTGTGGGAGGGGTTACACTGGAGTTTGCTGGTCCGGTGGTGCATGCCGCAAGTGCGGAAAGGAGGGGCACTATGCGCGGGATTGTCGGCAGTCAGTGCCGATTCGGGATTTGAGGATTTGTTATCATTGTCGGCAGGTTGGACATTTGAGGGTCAACTGTCCACAGCTTTCTGCAGGACCGGTGCAGGCTCTAGCACCGGCCACCTTGAGGAGTTCAGGAGGAGGACAGGATGGAGCGGAGCCCCAAGGGCTCAGGGTCGTGCTTATCGGCTTGCGGCAGAGGGAGACGGAGCAGTGCCGGAGGCAGCTGTGGGTATGATGCTTTCTTGATGTCTTGATTATCTTGCGTTGATTGTGACGTATTGTTTGTGCTGGTATCTTGTGTGGATTTCGATGCGGCATTCGTTGTTTCGCGGGTTTGGCATGGTTATGGATTGGTGTTTCAGGTTTTCGCTTTGGCATTCGTTATTCCCTGATGGTTTGGTATGGTTATAGTCTGGTGTTTTGGTGCCAATATTATTGTGCGGTTTTCGATGCGGTATCCATCCTTTTGCAAGTTGTAGGTTTGGTTATGGGTTATTGTTTGGGAATTCCGTTGGTTATCATTCGTGAGGGTTGATAGTGGAGATGCGGCACTGGGTTGAATGTCGGGTAGCATCTGCAGTCGTGGAGTGGATAATTGAAAGACCGGATTCTTTTGAGCGGATTGATCAGGGAGGAGATGTGTTTTGCTGAGGGTTGCTTATGCTTGTGGGAAGCAGTCAGTGTGTAAGTGTTCTCTTTGTGCGGGGTTGTTCTGGAAGGTCGTTAATGGCGATCGGTGGCTGTTAGTCAGTGCTTTAAGTGGGGGAGAATTGGAGAATTCTCCGGGAGATCGATGAGTATGTGAGGGTGCTTAGCTGTTGGGATTCAACAGTGTTCTGTCAGCTCAGGGTATAGGCTGACAAGAGCGAGTGTCGGGTATGCGGGGCGGGATACATACCTAGGGCAATTGATTGTGGAGGCCTGGGAGCAGGCCGAGATCAAGTTTGAGTAAGTAACCGGGGTTATGTGATCATAGTATTTGTATGCTTGAGGTACGTGATGGGTTGTACTGCATTAATCCCACGGGATTTATGTTGTGCATGTTTCTAGAGTTGGAACCGGAAGGTTCCCAGAGTTAGAACCTGAGGGTTCACAGAGTTTGGGTGTACGGACCCACAGAGATATAGCCTCGAGTGGCTAGTGTGTGTTATGAGAGTCAGTCCAGTCATGCTGGGGACTCTGATGGTATTGTTGGATCAGTTTGAGATTTCGGATTGTGTATGTTGCAGTGTGATTACATTGGAAGGTCTGGCCCCGGGTTAGCGATTTTGTTTAGTTGAGGTAGTGATTTTGTGGAGTGGAGAGAGTGCATGGGCTTGAGAGCCCCTGCAATGAGAGCCAGAGTATGTGAATAGCGGTTACGCAAAAAGGGTGGTGTTGCTTGGGGCGAGCACCGTGGCACTGGTTGGAGTGGCATTATGGCCAAGAGGGTTCCTTGGAAAAGGAAAAGAGAAAGGTGTGTAACTCCGAAGGGGAGTGCAAGTTCACAAAAGTGAAAGCTGCAGAGCAGAGTTATGGTTAGAGTATTTCGAGTATGGTTTTGAGCATCGTGTGCGCGGCAATGAAGTAGGAACCCATCCGGTTTGGGATGTCTGTTGAGGCTCAGAAGGGATGCAGGGGGAGAGAGAATCTTGAATTCTCAATGTGATTCTGATCAGGGTATAGGGTGGATATTAGTGGTTCATCCTGGGAGATGTTCGAGGATATCATCAGTGTATCGGGTCTTCCAACCTGCAGGTGTTGGGGCTAGTTCAACATGTGTATGTGATTGCAAGAGGAGAACTCGTGAGAGTTGCTCTAAGAGTAAGAATGGGTCTCTTAGTCGGTCCGGAATGGACAAAGTGGGCTTTGGATCGGGGATCCGGTGGTTCATGGTTTCCTAACCCTTATGGGTCAAGTGATAGTTGAGATTTAGAGCAGAGTTGCATCTTGGGTAATTCTCGGTTCCAGAGAGTGATGAGCAGTACAGAGATCGTGCTTCAGTCGACAGAGCAGATTCAGCAGATTAGACAGAGGTTATTGACCGCCCAAAGCCGACAGGAAAGTTATGCAGACAGACGCCGGTCCGAGCTTGAGTTTCAGGTCGGCAACTTCGTACTCCTGAAGGTCTCTCCTTGGAAAGGAGTGATTCGATTCAGGAAGAGGGGCAAGTTGGGGCCCCGGTATATTGGGCCTTTTCATGTGATTGCGGGGGTAGGCCGGGTGGCCTACCGTTTGGAGTTGCCCACGGATTTGAGACAAATCCACGACATTTTTCATGTGTCGCGATTGAGAAAGTATATAGCCGATGAGTCGACAGTGGTCCCATTAGAAGACATTCAGGTGGATGCGAGCCTGAATTATGCCGAGAGACCAGTGGTCATCAGAAATCGGAAGATCGAGGTTCTGAGGTATAAGGAGATACCTCTGGTGTTAGTTCAGTGGCAGCACCGGAGGGGATCGGAAATGACCTGTGAGCTGGAGCGTGAGATGTGGGAGCAGCATCCGGAGCTATTTTCAGAGTGAGACTTCGAGGGCGAAGTCTAGTCCTAGTGGGGGAGAGTTGTAACAGCCCGGAATTCCAGATATTGCTATAATTATGATTTTGGGTGTTTTAAGAGGGGACTCGGCGAGTTGGAGCTCAGACTCGCCGAGTAGGATCGCAGATCTGGTCGCGGGTTCGCGACTGGACTCGACGAGTCCGGATATGGACTCGGCGAGTCCACGCTGTTTAGTGAAACCCTAACCGTCCAGGTTTGGGGACATATATAAGGGGCCTTATGGCCGTCATTGTTCACCCTAGTCCTGTAAGTGAAGCCCTAATTCGATTGTGAGCATCTGGAGCAAGGTAGAAGACCATTGTTGATGTTGGAAGTGTTGTTTTGCAAGGAAGAGGAGGCTTGGTTAAGGGAACAACAAGAGAAGCCACATTCTGAGGATTGGGGACACAGAGAGCACGTTATTCAGGTAATATTTCGAGTTGCATTCTTCTATGTTGATGTGTATATGGATTTAGGGTTTATTGAACCCTTTTGTGGCTAGATTGAGTGTTACCTTAGTCCCCCAAGAGATTGGAACCCTGTATTGGGACCTTTGGAAGTCCAGAATGTCCCATGCCTGAGCATTTCGGGAGTCAATGGAGGTTTTGGATTGGAATCCTTATGCCTTAGGTCAAAATGTAAATTATGAGTCATGGGGTGTATTATGAGCACCGAAATGAGGATCTTACGTGATGAATCAGTCTAGGAAGGCCAGACCTATGAATGGTCGGAGCAGTTCTGACCTTAGAAAGCAGTTTGAGCGGTTGCATGGCATGGACTCGCCGAGTCCGATGAACAGACTCGGCGAGTAGCTGGAAGATTAACTGGGACTCGTCGAGTTGTTCTTTAGACTCGGCGAGTTGAGTCGGGGTGGCCCCGCGATTCATCCAGGAGGAACTCGTCGAGTCAAGGGGGATACTTGACGTGTAGAAAGGGAATCTTAGAGAATCGGTGAGTCAAGGGCGAGTGGACTCAGAGTTGTTGAACTCGGCGAGTCTTGGGGTGACTTGGCGAGTTAGATCGCGGATTGAGTGAAGTTCTGAGTATGGGGACTCGGCGAGTCATAGGGTTGACTCGGCGAGTTAGGTCAGTTAGGGGTTGACTTTGACCTTGTCTTTGACCAAGGATTGACCAGTGGTTTCAGGGGTATTTTGGTAATTGTTGTTTATTGTTTGAGTTCAGTGCATTGGTGGCTGTCCAGAGGTGGAGATCGTATCAGTGATCGGAGCAGCTTGAGCTATCTGTTCAGTCGACAGTTTCGAGGTGAGTTATCCTCACTATATCGCTAGGGTTTATGGCACCAAGGCCTACCCTTTTATCGGATGGAAATCCGGGTAGTTGTCATTACATGTTATGGGCCGGAAGGCATTGCTATGTGGACCGGAAGGTCATGGCCTGGAAAGGCGTATGTATGCACTTAGTATGTTGACTGATTCGTAGGGCAATGTTATGCTAGTGACCGGCTAGACCGGTATCTTGTTTAGAGTAATGCTATGATATGTGATTTGTTGATCGATTGTTGTCTGTGAACTGTTATATGAATATGTGTTATGATTGCTAGATCTGGGGTGTGACCCGATATGTAGGGTCGTCCTATGATTTGTTATGTTATGTATGCATTTTATGCTATGGGCCGGAAGGCAATATGTTATGGGCCGGAAGGCAATATGTTATGGGCCGGAAGGCAATATGTTGTGTTGTGGACCAGAAGGTCGGCGTGGGTAGGACCGGAAGGTTTACCCAGCAGGGACGGAAGTCCCCTGAGACACATGGACCGGAAGGTCGTGGCCTGGAAGGGCGTATATGTGGTTGGTATTTTGGGGGTATCTCACTAAGCTTTCGGGCTTACAGTTGTGGTTTTATGTTTCAGGTTCTCAAGAGTCTGTGGCAAGGCAAGGGCGTGATCGTACCGTTCCTCGCGTTGATGTTTTATGATATGAACCTGGGAAAATACTCTGTTAAATAATGTATTGAAAACCTTTTGTAATAACGTTATTAAAATGAGTGGTTTTTGAAAAGTTTTAATTGTTTTGAAATTTTCGACGTTACAAAGAGAGGGTCTATTCCAATAATTTCTTATGGTTGGTTTTGGATTTTTTCCGAAAGTGCTTTGCTTTGATTGATGAATTTTATTAAGTTTTGAAAAGTCATTAGTGAGTTGATTAATGTCATCATTTGTATCAAATTGTTGAGCAAGAGTTTCAAAATTTGTTTCACTATTAATATCACTATTTTCAGATTCTTCATTCGTAAGAGTATTAATATTATTAGTGTTTGAGATATGAAGTTTTGAAAGTCTTTTTTCTAATTCGTTAATTAAATCTGTATTTCCTAGATTAAAATTACCATCGATTTTGCAAGGAACAAAACTTAAATTACTAGTGCTTGCCATATCATGCTTGTTAACGTTTTTATCTTTGAAAATTTTTTCTTCAATTTTAACTAAATGCTCGGTAATACTAGATAAGGTTGCATTTGCATAATTATTTTGGTAAATAATTTTTTGAAGACCCTTTTCAGTAGTTAATTGGTTTGGGGCTTGAACTAAAGGAGTTGCAATAAACATATCGTTAATAATAATTTCTCCTTTTGGTGGAAAATTAGCAATAATTTCTTTATTAGAAATAATATCTTTATATTTTTTTCTCAAAAATAGGAGTGATAGAATCATTTTTAAATGGGTAATTTATTTTATGTTTAGGGGCATAAATTAATTCAAACCATTGAAAAAAAGGAGAATGAATTTTATTTGATAAAACATAATTTTCCCAAAGGCCTAAATGGAGAAATCTTAAGTAGTATGAAAAATTTTCTTCGTGCCAAACTCTTTTTTTATGGTTATAATCTTTATATTATTCAATATCTTTTAAGTAATCAAAATCAACTTGATATTCTAAATTCAAGAAATTCATTTTAACAGGTTGTTTTTGTTAGGATTGAAGAAATATGCTTTATCGATTCTAAATTATGACTTCTTGATTTTTCGTATTTTTTTATGCCTATCTTTAGCCTAGAAATTTTTTTCTATTTTTTTATTATATTTATTAGTATATGGAGGTATTTTGTATAAATTATAATTTTCATGAGTTATAGTTTGTTCTAAATGTTGAATGGTTTTGCATATATTAGAATTTATCTTCCAATGCCTCTTTAACATATTAGCCCAAAGCTTATTATTTTGTGAACAATTAATTTGTATTTTAGAACTCATAATTGTTGTTTAAAATTTTGAAGTTCATCAATAAAATCTGATTTAGTAGGACTAGGAAGACTATTTTCAATATTTTGATCATCTTGATATAATGGTTTGGGAATAGAATTAGTATAGTCAACAGTTTTTAGTTTTAAAGATCTCGACTTTAATAATGAAGATTTTGAAGAGCCTGTTTCTATGATAAAAAGAAGTTGATAATCTGGATGATGAAATATTTAAGGAAGAAAAATTTATATCTACAGAACCATCATTATATTCAATAATATTTGAGATTTGTTTTGAAGAGTCTAATGGTTTTGGATCAATAACATTTTGTAAGTTCCAATTACATGATTGAGTTATATCAGACCATTTTAATCTTTTTGGTGTATGAACTTTGTTATGGTTAGTATTTGCTTCAAAAATAATTGTTTCATTTCTAGGACTTGATAAACGTGTTTTTGGTTCAAGTGTAGTCGTCATAGTTTTGTAACAAACACGATAAATTATTGCTAAAGGCTTTGTATCATCTTTAAATTCTAAATTTTTTGTTTATATCTAAAATATTTTTATCAAATAATCCTACAGAGAAATTTGGATAACAATTGAAATAAATAGGTCCGTTAGCAATATTCGTTTCAGCCATAGCTAAAATAGAATTTTGAAAATCTTTATGTCTCTTCTCTCTTAGAATAAGGAGAACAGGGGCATCTATTCCAATTCTAAATAGAGGCTTGATAGCAATTTGGACTAAACCGACATGTAAAAATTTATATTTCGTTCTATGCTCTAAAATAGATCGTGATGATAACAAATGTAAATTTTGTTGGTGTTGACTAATAGACAAAGTTTGTTCTGCCATTTTAATAGAATAACCTTGAAAATAATCAAAAGTTCCTATTCTATATATTGTATTAATATTAGTTTTAGGTATTGTCCAATTATTCAAACTTTGTTCTATGTTATTAACGGTTTCTTCAATAGAATTTATTTGATTATCATCATTATCTTGTTCATTGTTGATATTTTACCAGGAATATATTTTTTAGATAGTATGCCTGAAAATTTACTCATATTTAATTAATTTTGTTTTAAAATTCTATAAGAAAACTTACTTGTTTTAATAATGGTGAGCAGAGGGGAATCGTCCCGACGATGATTGTGGTTCGGCACCGCGACTTACGTCCTTATCTGCGCGCTTTACGCTAATCCAACCAATCACTGGTCTTGTCTCTGAATCATGCTTATTAAAACTTATAAATTTCTTATAGGATACTAAACCAAAATTAAATAAATTTGAAGTAAATATATCATGCATAACCACCCCAAAAACTTTTCTTGGCTCTGATACCATTTTCTTGTTTCTGAATCATGCTTATTAAAACTTATAACATAACTCCTGCTAATAATGAAAATTTTAATTTAAAAAATATATTCAGTCGCAAGTATGATTGTATGTATGGGCGGATCCAATGTAGAGCCCGGGGTAGCCTGGGATACCCCTCAAATTTTTTTCGATAGTGTAATTCTTTTTAGCAAAATTTCGTTTTATATAGTGTATATATATGTTTCCTTTCACTTATAAACACAAACAAACATATGGTCTGCTGATAAGGTGCTAGTATATTGAATGGGAGGACTTAGGATCAAATCTCCCTCCTTACATGTTTTTTGTTTACCTCTTATTTTTATTTTCTCAGTTATTCTATCCTACATCGCCAAACACATGTAAATTCAGCCAATTTCGTCTATTATATTAACCTATTATCTTCATTCTTTATTTAATATCTACTTTGATTCCCACATCGATTCAAGTATCAAAAGATACTTCAACTTCATGTTTATATAACATGACTTGAGGTTACCTAAGGATTCTATTATGGTTTGGGTTTAAAACCGAAACGAATGGGGAAACCAAAGCACCCTAAAAGAATTGGGCCACCCAAATTTTTTTTGGAATACCCATTTGCTTTGACACTGACTCCGTCACTGACTGTATGAGTTATGGGCTTTCACGAAAATACTTGTTTTTAGTGACCCCAGTTAGGCAAACTAAGGACAAGAAAAGAAAATCTCATTTGTTAAATCATGATCGATACATCTTTGGTACTTTGTAAATTAAATATAATTCATTTGTAATAAGCTACCTTCGTTATTTTTAACGGGAAGTATCTCGTTGACTTTTCATCAATATTTTCAATTACAAAATTGAAATTCTATGAAACAAAACATGTGACAAATGTTTTGAGCACTTAAACTATACATACATGTGATACATAGTAGATCAAATTATTCTTCACGAATATTTCTATTTGAAAATGACATGAAATTATTTAAAATTTAATTCAAAGTCGAGACATTGCAAGAACGTTTTCCTGATTAGCAGGTGGATCATGGTGGTACCAAGTTTGATGCAAAAGAACTTCTTTATCAGATCTCTTGTTGTTTCTGTTGTTGTTGGTGTTGAGGGTTTTTGCGACTTCTCTTAGCTCCATTTTTAGGACCTTACCAGTGCCTGTTTTTGGTAGCACCTCCACAAACTCCACCTTCTTCGGAACCATAAATTTTGACATATTTTTCCGGCAATACGCCAAGATTTCAGCTTCCGTCGTGCTTCCTTTCTTTTTCAAAACAACAAAAGCACACGGACTCTCTCCCCACCTTGGATGAGGCATCGCCACCACTGCTGCTTCGAGAATTGCCGGGTGTTCGAATAGAATGGACTCTAGTTCTACACTACTAATATTTTCCCCGCCGGAGATGATCACGTCTTTTGACCTGTCTTTGATTTCAAGGTATCCGTCGGGATGGATAACTCCAACATCTCCGGTTAAAAACCACCCTTTCTGAAAAGCCTTCGCAGTCTCCTTCTCATCTTTTAAGTACCCTTTCATGATGCTACTTCCCCGTAGTACGATCTCTCCTATGGTCTTCCCATCATGCGGAACACTCTCCATTGTTTTCTTTGTCTTCACATCAACATCAGCGAGTGTGAGTATACTTACACCTTGACGAGCCTTCAATTTGGCCTGATGATCTCTAGGTAGCTGATTCCAATTTGATTGCCACTCGCACACAAGGGCAGGTCCGGTGGCCTCAGTGAGGCCATAGGCATGCATTATGTGGAACCCAAGGTCCTCCATCTTCTCCAAGAGGGCAGCAGGTGGAGGCGCACCTCCAGTAAGTATGTTGACCTTAGAGGTTATTGGACAACGTTCATGGGGTTTGGCCTCTAAAATGATGTTGAAAACAACAGGGGCACAACACATGTGGGTTACGTTGTGGGTCGAAATACTTTTGTACATTTCATCAGCGGTGGTGTTCCTTATGCACACATTGGTGCCACCTCTAGCCGCAACGCCCCAGGTAAATGTCCAGCCGTTGCAGTGGAACATCGGTAGTGACCAAAGGTACACAGCCTCGGTACTCATTTCCCACCCTTGAATCAAGCTCATCGTGCTCAGAAACGCACCTCGGTGGCTATACACCACCCCCTTCGGCTCAGAGGTGGTTCCGGATGTATAATTCAGTGAAATCGCATCCCACTCGTCCTCAAGTTCTTCACCTGAGTACTGGGGATTTCCGTGGTGGATAAGTTGCTGATACTCCAAATTACCAAGACGAACCCCAGTTGGCTTGTCAATGTCATCAATTACAATGACCAAAGGCATAGCGTCCTGCGCTGAAGAACCCGCCTTAAAACCCGCCACCAGCAGCCGTAGAGCCTCGGATGCTAAGGGAACGTACTCATAGTCAACAAAGAAAACCTTGGCTTCTGAATGACGGAGAATAGTGGCAATGTTTTTAGCATCAAGTCTTGTGTTAATTGCGTTAAGTACAGCTCCTGCCATTGGAACTGCGAAATGCATCTCATATAGCGCAGGTACGTTTGGTGCGAGCACAGATACCTATAAAATCGATCAAGCACATAATTAAATGAAAGAACCTCGTAGTAATAAAAAAATTTTGTTTTTTTAGTAGAATGGTGTCTGTAATCCATGAATGAACGCATACGTAGACTAAAAGTGAGAAACTTACGACATCATTCTTGACAACATTAAGTGAGCGGAGGGAGTAGGCGAGACGGCAGCACCGCTCATAAGTTTGTTGCCAAGTGAAGCGGACTCCACCGTATATGACGGAGGTACGATGAGAATAAACCATGGATGCTCTCTTGATGAATGTGAGAGGAGTGAGAGGGACATAGTTTGCTGAACATTTTCCAAGTTTATCCATTTACGCCTCAATATAGACTCACAACTAGGTATTTTGTAGAGTGACTAGAGAATAGTTTATTTTTGTTAAACTTGTTTGATTTTGAGAGAGATGCATGTAATATGGTTGGAAGGAGGAGAAGAAGGGTGGAATATATAGAGAGAGGGAACACGTTATTATTCAGGTGGGAAGGAGGGGTGTGGAGGTTATTAGGTAATAACTGGGAAGATGCTTTGAGCCTTGGATGTTACTTCCAACTCTTTGTGTCAGTTTGTCTTGTGTCTGAACACAACCTTTTGACTTTTTCCAAGCAGTTGGTTGGTTGTTTCATGCATCATGTTTTATTTTATTTTAAATAAGTAGTTGTTTTCAAAAATGGAAGATATTTATTAAATATGTTTCGTGTTCTGATACATCACTTATATTTTATCACCCGAAAAAAAAAACATGTAACATTCTTTTGCGATTAGTTACTAGACATCGATTCTATTTTTGTTGGGTAAATGAATTGGATAGTTATTTCCTCAATTAAAAAAATATTTAAATAAAAAGAGAATGAGTTCTAAAGGTAAATCGTACATTTTGAACCGTCTATATCAATCATTGGAAAAAGATAAATTATAAAACAATAATAATATTTTGGATGTATCAATGGTTGAACGCTAATTAAGCATGATTCGTACACAACGTGTTTTGTCTGTACATAACAATTATGTTTTATAGGATTTTATTGTACAACATTTTAAACATGAATTGTTGTATATGGAAAAATATTGTTGTGTACGAATTAACTCCCATTAAATTTATGGTATCCTATGAAATTTCAATCCTCAATAGCTAAGATCTTATTATGGAGTAAAATATTAAAGAAGCTAAAGTTTGAATCATAATAGCTAAAAATAACTCTTTTAACTAGAACTTGTTTGGTAATCACTCGACGGCAACAATATATGTGATCTCTTATAGCAATTTCTTTTATTCAATATCCATGAAAGAATCTCCTTTCACCCCAAGGAACACTTTAACCTTTCAGGTAAGTCCGAACCTTCAACGTGATCAATATTATTTTTTTTATTCTTGGAACCGGCAAATAATATATTAGAAAAAAAGAGGTCAAATAACAAGAAACTATAGGCCAAAAGTACAAAGTGCAGACAAAAAATATTTACATACAAAAAGAAGGACTAGAGCACCGGTCAAGGTATTCGTACCCCGATCAAACTAGCCATCACAGTCATTTAATTCATTTTGGAGCAACTGTTTGGTTTTACTTAGAGCAAACCTTCGTATCCTAATCCTTTCACAAATATTATTTTTAATAAGTTAAAGTTTCGTTTTTAGCAAGACTAAATGATTACCCGCCAAAATTCCTTAATCACACAGGTTTCTTTGCTAGCATCATCAAAAACGTCAATATGATTCCAAGAATGAAAATTATAAGAACGGAGATAGACCGTTATTATTAAGCATCTCCATAAGAAGAAATGGATCTATGATTGGACAAATTAACATATAAAAGCGTACCCACAAGATTTGGAAACCGGTCTAAAGTGCCTTTCGGAATCAAGAAAAAGGGCGAACAACTTGATCATAATTTAAGCTTTCAGATTAGAGTATGTAAAATTATAACCACCAAGAGAAATATTAACTAGCTCTACATTCCTACTGAAATCATTAAATTGGTCTCAATAAAAAATCAATCCGGCTCTTCCATCACATTAAAATCATCCATAATAATTGCTTCATCATCATATCTTTTAATAAATGCCCACAATTGTAACCATAGCTCACATTTTCCTCCCATCACATGGTACATAAATACCGACTCTTCCACCACATTAAATCACCCATAATAATTGCTTCACCATAATATTTATTAATAAATGCCAAGAATTATAACCAAAGCTCACATTTTCCTCCCAGTACATATATATTGATTATCAAAAGATTCATGTTGGTTGGGTTTCACATACCATCCACAACCATACGATAATCATTTCATTCAATTCTCTGTTTGCAAATTTAGACCGATCCCAAATAAGTAGACCATGAAATGCAGCGCATTTTGACCCTCATCCGCTCAAAACCCATATGAAATTAATGAGTTTGAATCATATTTAATAATTCGTTTACCCGTTAATGACTCGTACTAGTTAACCCTTTTATTAGAAGCGATGGGTATCGATCACTACCTATCTGATCCGTTTATGACCCACCCGGTCTAAAATTTTAAAATATAATTTTATTATTTATAAGTTAAACATTTTATCACGGAAACAATGTTTTATACAAGACTCGAGGAGTTCGATCATTCTGTTTCCCCTTCCGTGTTCCTAATGGTCAAATTCCAATTGACTCCCAATACAAATAAATATGTGAAATTAGTATTACAGTCACAGGCGACAACCAAGAAGAAGAAGAAAATGATTTATTCAATCTCGTTATGTAGAAGGGTTTCCAACAATCGACATTCATCAACCACGTTTGTTGAGAGAAGAACTTTGGGAAACACTTGAACAAACGTTAGTACAAAATTATAGTTGCAGAATAAGTTAATCTCAAAGGATCATGAAAACTCAACAATAATAAGTTAGATTTGTTAGATTGTTAGTTGCGGAAATGTAAAGTTCTGTAATGTAAAGGAAATGTAAATGACAAGTTATATCAAGTAGACACCAGATTGATTCATAACACGGTTTACATTCAAACACGAGTTAGTATATGAGATCAGTTTAAAGTGAAGAGAATATTCGATGATGATTAGTAAGATAAAGATATGAAAAAGTGATCATTTTATTTCAGAGAGAAGGATCAAAAGATCGTAGTAGAGAAGTAGTAAGAAATTAGAAGTATTTGATACCAAGCATGAGCACTCTATTTATAGAGTCTCCAAAAGTTACATTCAGAATAAACAAATGGTAAAACTACTGACTAGTATGGCCATGCAAGGTCCATTGGATAAACAAAGATTAACTCGCTAAATCAGTTGGACGTATCTAAGTCTTCACTGCGGTGGACAGGTTGTGGTAGGGAGACAGATTGCGGTAGTAGAAAGATAGTTACTGTAAGAGAAATAGTTGTGGAAGGTAAAAGATGATTGCAGATCTCAAAGTTTCAGAGGGTCACTTCTTTGCTCTAACATTTCCCCCCTAAGTAACCTCTTCAACTTCTCCTTCATTACTTATTGAGTTTCAGAAATTTGATAAGCAGCCACCAAAACTTCGTCACCTCTCCTAACCAAGTGACTCTTCTTGTAATCTCATACTTCACTTCATCAGTTGTATGCTTAGTCCTCTAAACTGAAGCCAAGGTGACTTCAAGTTGTCTGTGGGTCATTTGATGCATTACGGTGATTGGGATGAAGTATTTAATATAATTGGTGGCTCTTTTATGCACAAATCCATGTTCAGGGAAGTTGGTTGCTCCTAAGGACCTTTCTTGATATTCTTTAGTGAATACTAGTGCAGGTTCAAGAGCTAGGAGATTGAACTTTTAGGCGAGTACAGGATGAATGTCCGCATTAATCTTAGCAAAATCACATATTGCTGACTTGAGAAATTCATAGGCTTTCTCATACGCAATCTTCATTTTCGGATGTTTCTCAGACTTGATTTGAAAGACCCTTGCAATCCTAAACACTTCCTCAGGATTCATGCAAGGAAAATCTGTTTGAGTCCTAATGTAGTAATTGCCTCTTCTTGTAAGCGTATAATGAATGAAGCCTGTCTTCATCAGGATGGCCGCGGTCAAAAGGTTCAAATACAATGAATTTTTTTTGTGGTGGGAGAGATTAGAATATCCTAGTATCCATCCGAAGGTGGTTCAGCATACATTAGAACTGACCTATAATCATCATCAAGTAATCTTTAAGTGGGATTAACCTAGGAATTGATCAGGGTTTCATCCAAGGTTGGGTCGAAACCTTGTTCTCTCCAAATTAATTCAGCGAATGTTGCTGCTTTCAAGTCTTTCTTCCTTTGAAGAGTTACAAGAGAGTCAATGGAGTGCTTAGAAGACATTGTTGGTTCTAAATTCTTGAAATGAAGAGGAGTTTCCTGACGAGGAGGGGATTGATGTTGAACTTCTTTGTAACATCCCAAAATTCAAGCCCAAAAATTTCATTTTTGATTAATTAATTCATAAAACATTCATTAGGAAATATTGTATAAACACGTCATCTCAAAACCAAGTATCATGTTTGAAACCCACAACCATGAACAAATGTCATATCAGAGTACAATCCCAGAAAAACACCGTGCGGAAATCATATGTGAGTGTGTGTGATGCCATGCTACGCCGCCGGCTCTTTCCCCTTGGATGAAGAGGTACCTGAAACCAAAAACTGAAACCGTAAGCACAAAGCTTAGTGAGTTCCCCCATCATACCACATTCCATAAAATACCATCGGTATCTTTCAACCGGTAATCATCATCAGTATCTTTCAACCGGTAATCGTCATCGGTATCTTTCAACTGGTAACTGGAGACTATTCCACCCCCAACTACTAGCATACAATAGCAAGATATAAACACACATTCAGACATATCCGGGTACTGACCTACCCCTTGGCCCTAAGGACCACTATTAGGGAAAACTATCCCTATCATGTAGCATATCATACAAATATAACTCATAACCAAACGCATACCAAACCAAGATAAATTATCACAAAGACAATTATTTTGTAAATACTCCTCAGTGGTGGGTCGGCATTGTGGCCTTAAACCCACCCCTACTGGAAGGTAACTCACCTCGTAGCTGCTCAACTGTGCGAGAATCCTCTAACTGTTGCCACTGCTGCTCCGGAAATCCTCCGGCTAGAATTCCGACAAAATACTTAGTCAGAAACCGACATCTACCCTTAGGGTAAAATGACCATTTTACCCCTTCACCAAGTGAAAGTCAAAGTCAAAGTCAAATTCCAGTTGACCTGGCTCGCCGAGTTGGCTCGTCAACTCGTCGAGTCCTTATCCTTCCATCAGACCTCATACCTGTCTCTACTCGTCGAGTTAGGCGAGGACTCGACGAGTTTTCCTTCTAAATGAACACCGACTGAATCCACATGTGTAACAATCAGAAATTTTGTTCCCTCGCCGTAACCGTTTCGTTAATAAAACTCGTCTAAAGCGAATGGTTCCGATTTCATCTTTCAACTAGGTCAATTAAGTTAAAACTTTTATTTTGACCTTTTAAGTATCCAAACATGTTGGAAACATGTGAAAACGTCTCAAACTAGTAATTAGAAAAATTTTAGTTTCGACCATATCGGGTAACGACAACTTAATCGGGTGCGACCCAAAGCATCGGTTAACGTCGGTATCGGGTAGAATTCCACCGTGTATCAAATTCAAACCATATTTAAAGTGAATTAAGACTCATTTGGAGCCTTTTCACTCTCTCTCTAACCTCTCTCCTCAAATCCAACTTGTTGATCCAAAATCATCCATTTCAAGCCTCAAAACATCAAGGTAATCATCCTAGCTCTTAGTATAACATCCATAGCCTTCATTTCGTGTTCAAATCATAGAATAGGACCATAAACATGTGTTTACGGCCCTGGAACAACCTTAGGCCGTGAACACATGTAAATGGGGTTTTTGAGCCTTAAAACCCAACCAAATCACGATAGGAGCTTAGATATGGCTTAAGAACTTATTGGATTGGACTTAGAACACCTTGAATATCATTTTTGAGGAGTAAACATGAGTTTACTGCCCAAGAACATGCTTGGTCCGTAAACTCATATACATGGGTAGTAAACTCCTTTTTGGGTGTTAAAATGCAACTTACACACCCCATAAGCCTTGGAATAAATCCTAGAACCAACAAAAAATCATTTGGGGGCCTTAAACATAACAAAAACACTCTAATTGAGAGTTTACGGCCATAGCATATGCTCCAGGGCCGTAAACTCCTAAAAGTGTGTTAATTGATGCCCTAAACTCACCCTAAGCCTTGTAAAATTTAGTTGAATAATTTGTGATCAATCCTTGGCCTTCAAAACAATTAAGATTGATGTGAGTGAGAGTTTACGACCGTAAACACTTAGTTTACGGCCATAAACTCATCTATTAGTCCATATAATGATTTTGTCCCTTTCAAATGCCCAAAAACCAAACCTAGCAACACCCCCTTATTTGATGTAAGGCCATTTAACACATAAAAACACCCACCATGAGTTTACGGCCGTAAACTCATGGGGATGTGGTGTTTAGGGCTGTGAACACTCCCTAGAGTTTACTCTTGAAGAGTAAACTCTATATCCTAGCCATTCATGTCCAGAAACGTCACCGGGTCACTTCAAACGCCTATTTTGGAGTGTTTTCGCGTCTTAGAATGTTCAAGTGTATCTAATTAGTTATTTAAATCTAATTAGATATATTTGTGTATTAATTAATATTACATAGGAACCTCGCTCGTATTCAAGCCTCGGTTCGACGTTTAGCATCCTATTCGACATATTTCCGCGTCCGGTGAGTTCATACCCCTACCCTTTTTCAATGGTTTTTCAATGTTTTCAGGGGGGAATACAAGCAAGAGTACAAGAGTATCTTGTACTTAAACTCATAATTTCATTTAAATGGTTTCATAATTCATATCCTTTTAAGAATTAAAAACCTATTTACAAACTGTTTTACCTTGCAGAGTTGTTTGTTCAAACCGATTTTTAATTCTTATATATATACTGTTATGTTGTATATTTCACAATTGATTGTTCACACTTATAATGATATAGATCACGAAACATTTGTAATGTCTGTAATAAAACACCTAGGTTCGAGTGTAAAAGACAGATACCATTAGAAAACATGAAACATTTGTAATGTCCTTAAAAATAAATCTAGGCTCGAGTGTAAAGGACAGACACCATTAAAACTTAGTTAGTCATAGATACTACTTCCCTTAGGCACGAGAAGTAATGAGTAATCCTAGGATTGGAGACACGTCCTCTGTAACACTTCCTTGGCACGAGAGAGTGGAGGACTAACCCTGTAACCAGAATCTCCAGGAGGGAGAACGTGACTTGAGTGTATAGATCTATACGGGACTGACAATCCTGCACCTGGCTGCTAGCTACAGCCGAACCGAAAGTTTCAAGGGTGACGAAAGTCATAAAAAGGATACTGGCCCTGGCCCGTGTCATATCTAGTCTGAAGTATGGTTAAGGACTCGCAATCAAGATTAGGAACACTTTGCACTTAATTATTAGTTTTATGTACGTAATAAAACTAATGTACATTTAAGGATAATTAGACTTTCAGGAGACAATTCACACACACACACAAGTAGGAAAATATAGGATTTTCCTGGGTAATAGTAGTATGTAACCAGAAACATGTAACAATTCAGATAGCTAAACTTTACAATTCACAAGAACAATCATGGTTTTCAATCTATATTTTCATGTATATCAAACTATCTTGTATCTAGTTCGGGATGGTAGTCCCATGGTATTCAATCTATATTTTCATGTATCTCAAACTATATTGTATCTAGTTCGGGATGGTAGTCCCATGGTATTCAATCTATATTTTCATGTATATCAAACTATCTTGTATCTAGTACGGGATGTTAGTCCCATGGTTTTCAAACTACTTTCCATCTACAATTCACGTATATCAAAGTATTTTATATCTAATTCGGGATAGTAATCCCATGATTCTCAATATATAGTTTTGTGTATTAAACTATACTCTATGATATTCAATCGGTCTTGTATTTAAGAAAATATGGGATTTTCTTGGTTAACCACTTTTTCAGGAAACTAAAGGAACTCTCTCTTTTCTCAAAATAAACCGCTTATGAGCTCACCAGCTTTATGCTGATTTTTAAACTGGTTGTATTCTCAGGTTCTCCTTAGACAGGTATCCCGACGATCTCTTTGGTGAAGACGGAGTGAGTAGAAGACTCGTCTCATTTTATTCATATATACTATGTATCACACTTGTACTACTTTACTTTTGAACAAATGTAATGAAAACTATGTAATGTAATGCTTTGTGTTTTACTTCGCTAACTATGTACATTGGTTATGATATTCCCATGAAGTCACCTCCGCCCCGAGACGTTTCCGCCTTCGGTTTCGGGGTGTGACAGATTGGTATCAGAGCCCTTGTTTATAGTGAACTAAGTATACCAAACTTTACAAGGGATAAGACTATAAACACTAAGGGGCCTAAGTGCTCTGAACTAAAAGTATACCTCAAAATATAAGTATTTTAAAAAAGTATACAAGTATCCTAGACGTTGAAAATCCTATCTATAAATAGAACAAAGCATAAGTAAATGGGTGTTGTATGCTACAGTTAAACCTGGGCAGTTATGTAGTCGTGTCTAGGATCAATATAGCCTGATCAACTATATTCATTCGAGACACGGCCGACATGTGCTTGGGAGTGACTGTGGAATGCGGCATACCTAAAACTTACCCAAATACCACAAACAACGAGTCGTCGTCGCGGTGAATCATGAAATACTATGGGTGTAACAACGCAAATTTTGAAACAAATTTTTCATTTTAAAAATAGAGTATTTTCATTCAAAACAAGGCATAAATAATTTAAGTGTCATGTCAAATACAAACTGTCTAAATCCCAAGATCATAAAAACATCCTTCAGTGTGTATCGATCACGCCGGCGCCTTCCCGCGGTCCTCACTAGCACCTGAAACACATACATAACAACTGTAAGCATAAATGCTTAGTGAGTTCCCCAATATACAACTTACGCACATACGCCTTTCCAGGCCCTGACCTTCCGGTCCATGTGTCTTAGGGGACTTCCGTCCCTGCTGGGTAAACCTTCCGGTCCTACCCACGCCGACCTTCCGGTCCATCACACAACATATCGCCTTCCGGCCCATAACATATTGCCTTCCGGCCCATAATATAATCGCCTTCCGGCCCATGACATACATAGCACACATATAACAAATAACTTACCACATATAGCATACATATCACATATCATATCCGACCTTCCGGTCACACAGTCAAACCCTTCCGGGTACAGTATAGTGAGAAGACTCACCTCGTGAATGCTGAAAGCTAGCAAATCCTGAAATCACTCGTGCACAATCCGACGAGCTACAACCTCCCTATAACATCACATATCCCTCATTAACACTTATATCTTCTAAGTGTGACTATTCCTAAGAAGTCAGACTTAGGTCAACTCTGGTCAACGGTCAACGGTCAACGGTCAACGGTCAACTCGACCGGACTCGGCGAGTGCCATGACGACTCGGCGAGTCTAGACGTCCTCCCCAACTTCCCCTGATGTTCCCTTTCTACTCGTCGAGTATCCCTCTTGGCTCGACGAGATCCTCATGGAAGAATCGCGGGGCCACCCCGACTCCACTCGCCGAGTCTGAAGAACAGCTCGACGAGTTCCAGTCAATCTCCAAGCTACTCGCCGAGTCTGTTCATCGGACTCGGCGAGTCCATGCCATGCAGTCGATCAAACTGCTTCCTGAGATAAGTTTTGTCCCGAAATACACAAGCATGGGACCTTCTGGACCTCTAAAGGTCCTAATACAGGGTTATAGTCGTTTGGGTAACAAGGTACTAATTCATCTAATCACCAAATGGGTTCCATAAACCCTAAATCCATGCACACATCAACAATACAGAAAGAATCCGAAATATTACCTGAATAACGCACTCTCTGTGTCCCCAAACCGCAGAACTCGAATCCCTTGCTGTTCCTTTAGCCAAAACTCTTCTCCTCCTTGCACAACAATTTCTTCAAAGCCCTAATATCCTTCAATCTTGCTCTAGATCCCCATAGCCATTTAGGGTTCTTCTCAGTCGACTAAAGACGGACAATGACGGCCTATAAGTGCATTATATACGTTCCAAAACCAAACGGCTAGGGTTTCTGCTGAACAGCGTCGACTCGCCGAGTCCATATCTGGACCCGTCGAGTCCAGTCACGAACCCGCGACCAAGTCTGCGATCCTACTCGGCGAGTCTAGGCTCCAACTCGCCGAGTCCCCTCTTAAATCACCCTAAAAACATAATTTAACAATACCTGAGATTCCGGGCTGTTACAACTCTCCCCCACTAGGATTAGACTTCGCCCTCGAAATCTCACTCTGAAAATAGCTCCGGATGCTGCTCCCGCATCTCACGTTCCGGCTCCCAAGTCATTTCCGAACCTTTCCGGTGTTGCCACTGGACCAACACCAGAGGTACTTCCTTGTTCCTCAGAACCTTGATCTTCCGATCCCTGATGGCCACTGGTCTCTCAGCATAATTCAGGCTCGCATCCACCTGAATATCCTCCAATGGAACCACTGCCGACTCATCGGCTATGTACTTCCTCAATTGCGACACATGAAAAGTGTCGTGGATCTGTCCCAACTCTGCTGGCAACTCCAACCGATAAGCTACCCAGCCTATCCTTGCAATCACACGAAATGGTCCAATATACCGGGGCCCCAACTTGCCCCTCTTCCTGAATCGAATCACTCCTTTCCAAGGAGAGACCTTCAGGAGAACGAAGTCGCCGACCTGAAATTCAAGCTCGGATCGGCGCCTGTCTGCATAACTCTTCTGTCGGCTCTGGGCGGTCAATAACCTCTGTCTAACTTGCTGAATCTGCTCTGTCGTCTGAAGCACGATCTCTGTGCTGCCCATCACTCTCTGTCCCACCTCTCCCCAGCAAATGGGGGTCCGACACCTCCTACCATACAACAGCTCAAAAGGTGGCATACCAATGCTCGAATGATGGCTGTTGTTGTAGGAAAACTCTGCTAAGGGTAAATATGCATCCCAACTACCCCCGAAGTCTAACACACACGCTCGAAGCATGTCCTCCAGCGTCTGAATCGTCCGCTCGCTCTGACCGTCTGTCTGGGGATGGTATGCGGTACTAAAATGCAATTTAGTACCCAGCTCCTCATGGAATTTCTTCCAGAACCTGGAAGTGAAGCGCACATCACGGTCTGAAACAATCGAGATCGGCACTCCATGCCGAGATACCACTTCTCTCACATATATCTCCGCCAACTTCTCCGCTGAAGAACTCTCGCTGATGGCAAGGAAGTGTGCACTCTTCGTCAACCTATCCACAATCACCCAAATTGCGTCAACTCCCCTAGCAGTCCTCGGCAATTTGGTGATGAAATCCATAGTGATCTGTTCCCACTTCCACTCGGGGATCTCCAATGGCTGTAACTTGCCATGCGGTCTCTGGTGCTCGGCCTTAACCCTACGGCAGGTCAAGCACCTCTCAACGAACCATGCCACGTCCCTCTTCATACAGTGCCACCAATACTCTTTCCTCAAATCCAAATACATCTTCGTAGCACCGGGATGGATCGAGAATTTCGATCTATGAGCCTCTTCCATCAAAGTAATACGCGTACCGCCCACGAACGGTACCCAGATCCGACCCTGAAACGTCATAAGCCCTCGCCCATCCTTAACGAACTCTGAAATTAACCCCACAATCCGCTCTTTCTTCTGCATTTCTGGCCGCACAGCCTCGGCCTGTGCCCCACGAATAGCATCCAATACTGGAGTCATCACAGTCAGTCTCATGCATACATCTCGCAATGGAGTGCTCTCCGCCCTGCGGCTCAACCCGTCGGCTACCACATTAGCCTTGCCTGGGTGGTACAGGATCTCACAATCATAATCCTTGACCACATCCAACCACCTCCTCTGACGCATATTTAGGTTGGGCTGATCCATCAAATATTTCAAGCTCTTATGGTCCGTGTATATCGTACATCGAACCCCATACAGGTAGTGACGCCAAATCTTGAGAGCGAATACTACTGCCCCCAACTCTAAATCATGCGTGGGATATCTCGCTTCATGAGGCTTAAGCTGCCTCGACGCATACGCTATCACATGACCCCTCTGCATCAACACTGCACCCAGTCCCGAAATCGATGCGTCACAATATACTACAAAATCTTCCATTCCTTCCGGGAGAGCTAATACCGGGGCTTCGCACAACCTCTGGCGAAGTGTCTCAAAGGAGGTCTGCTGCTCGGGTCCCCATGAGAATGCAACACCCTTCCGGGTCAATCTGGTGAGCGGCACTGCGATCTTGGAGAAATCCTTAATGAATCTCCGATAATACCCTGCCAACCCAAGGAAGCTCCTGATCTCAGAGGGTGACTTCGGCACCTCCCAACTCATCACCGCCTCAACCTTGGCCGGATCGACCAATATCCCTTTCTGATTAACAACATGTCCTAGAAATTGGACCTCCCGCAACCAGAAGTCACATTTGGAGAACTTTGCATAAAGCTTCTCCGACCTCAACACCTCAAGGACCTCCCTCAAATGCTCCTCATGCTGCTCTCTAGATCTTGAATACACCAGAATGTCGTCGATAAATACAATCACTGACCGATCCAACATCGGCCTGCATACCCTGTTCATGAGATCCATGAACACCGCCGGGGCATTGGTGAGCCCGAAAGGCATCACCACAAACTCATAATGCCCATAACGCGTCCTAAACGCTGTCTTCTGGACATCCTCATCCCGCACTCTCACCTGATGGTACCCTAACCTCAGATCGATCTTGGAAAACCAAGATGCTCCCTGCAACTGATCGAATAAATCATCGATCCTCGGTAACGGGTAACGGTTCTTGACCGTCAACTTGTTCAACTCCCGGTAATCAATGCACATCCGGTGTGAACCATCCTTCTTCTTGACGAACAGAATAGGTGCTCCCCATGGCGAGCTGCTCGACCGAATGAATCCCTTCCCCAGCAACTCCTGGAGCTGCGAGGACAACTCTTGCATCTCTGGAGGTGCAAGACGATAAGGCACCTTAGCAATAGGCGTGGCCCCCGGAACCAGGTCAATACCAAACTCTACTTGTCTCACAGGAGGTACTCCCGGCAGTTCCTCGGGGAAAACATCTAGAAACTCACGCACCACTGGGACCTCCTCCACTGACTTCAGTCTCTCGGAAACTTCCCGCGTATCCATCACATACGCCACAAAACCCTTACAGCCCTGCTGTAGACACTGCCTCGCCCTAGCGGCCGAACAAAAAGCAGATCCCGAACGGGTACCCTCGCCGTACACCGAAAGAACTCCCCCACTATGGTCTCGTATAGTCACCAGCTGACGCTCACAGTCGATGACAGCGCCGAATCGGCTCAACCAGTCCATGCCCACGATGACACAGACGTCACCCATCGCAATAGGAATCAGGTCTATCGGGAATTCAACCCCGAAAATCTCTAGCACTCATCCCAGAAGAACCTCCGTGGCATAAATCACTTTCTCGTCAGCTATAGAAACTCTCAATGGTCGGCTCAACGACTCACGACTAACGCTGATATGCTGACTAAAGGCTAAAGATACAAAGGACCTACTCGCACCCGAGTCAAATAACATCTCAACATAAAAAAATAAATACATGAATTACAGCATACCTGCCACAACATCGGCCGCAGCGCGGACCTCCTCCGCAGTCAGCTGAAAGGCTCTCCCCGAGCCCTCGGGGCCTCGACCTTCACCGGTCGAGTCTCAGTAGTCCTGGCAGTAGGTGCAGATCCTTGACGAAGCTGAGGGCACTCGGCCTTCCGATGGCCTGTCTGATTGCAATGAAAGCAAACCGTAAACCCCTTGGGGCACTCCCTAGCAATGTGCCCCTCCTTGCCACACTTGTAGCAAGCACCAGATCGACATACCCCATCATGACTCTTGCCGTACTTCCCGCAAGTGCGGCCCTTCGAACCTCCTGTCCTCGAATCGGCGGACTTTATCCGCTTGGCTGCCGGCTGGGACTGAACCGGTCGCCGGTCCACCCGCTGAGACTCGGCCTCCTCCCTGGCCTGGGTCTCCAACTCGATCTCGCGCTTCCTGGCATTTGCCTGAAGCTCAGCAAAAGTATGGTAGGTGGAGTTTGACACAAACTCCCGGATATCCCTCCTCAACACACCCAAGTACCGGCTCATCCGAGCCTGATCAGTGGATACCAGCTCGGGGCAGAACATCGCCCTCTCATGAAACTTCCGCGTGATCACCGCAACAGAATCAGTACCCTGCTTGAGGGTTAAGTACTCCTGAACCAATCGTTCCCTCTCCACCGGGGGAACGTACTCGTCCCTAAACATAGCAGTAAACCCCTCCCATGTCACTGCTGTAATCTCTGCCAGAGTGAAGTTCGCCGTCACGAACTTCCACCAGTCCTTCGCTCCCAGACGGAGCTGGTTCAAAGCGAACCGTACCCTCAGGTGCTCCGGGCATGAACAAGTGTAGAAGCACCCCTCTATATCCGCGATCCACCTCATCGCAGCAATCGGATTCTGCGTCCCATCGAACTCAGGTGGCTTCGTGTTGCTGAACTCCCGGAACAACAACGAGTCACCCCCCTGTGGCCTGGCAGCGGCCACAGCTGCGGTAGCTGCAGCGGCTGCAGCTTCAGTCAATGCGGCGTACCGCTCGTCAAACGTCTCCATCAGGGTGGTCTTAATAGACTCAAACATCTCCGGGATCTCAGCCCGGATCGCCGCCGCTACCTCCTCGTGAATCATCTGACGAATCTCCTCGTCACTCACACCGCTTGAACTCGCTCCGTGGCGTGGTCTAACCATGATGTCTCTGAAATACAACATAAAACTATCAGAGACTCCATCGAGTGTAATCGCACTCGATAACGCAACCCTACTCAGTCTCCGATATCCAGGGATTCTTACTTGGGCCTCCCACTGACCCGGTGTCTTCGGTAGTACGGGCCCAATACTACCGACCACACCGCATCAGCATTCATCCCAAATCTTCCTCCCCAAACCCCGGATAGTGAGTACTCTACTTCTATTATGCACTATCTACTCGCACACTAACAAAGCATCTCATATCGGCAAACTTCCCTAGACTAAGGCATCACAAATCAGGCCACTCTAGTCCTATCATGAATACCTAGTCTTCTAGCATGCATAACAATTCATATCATATAATATTGTAAGGTATTTTGGGGATCTTTACCGTTCGGGCGCTGACTGATCGTACACACTGCTTCTTTCTTGCTTACCACAAAACCATTTACAAAAGTTTATGCCTTTATTTAAAAAGTTTCCTCAAATCCTCGGTTTGAGTTCAGTTACCCCCGAAGGTGCACCCGAATCCCTCAAACCAAGGCTCTGATACCAATTGTAACAACGCAAATTTTCAAACAAATTTTTCATTTTAAAAATAGAGTATTTTCATTCAAAACAAGGCATAAATAATTTAAGTGTCATGTCAAATACAAACTGTCTAAATCCCAAGATCATAAAAACATCCTTCAGTGTGTATCGATCACGCCGACGCCTTCCCACGGTCCTCACTAGCACCTGAAACACATACATAACAACTGTAAGCATAAATGCTTAGTGAGTTCCCCAATATACAACTTACGCACATACGCCTTTCCAAGCCCTGACCTTCCGTCCCTGCTGGGTAAACCTTCCGGTCCTACCCACGCCGACCTTCCGGTCCATCACACAACATATCGCCTTCCGGCCCATAACATATTTATTGCCTTCCGGCCCATAATATAATCGCCTTCCGGCCCATGACATACATAGCACACATATAACAAATAACTTACCACATATAGCATACATATCACATATCATATCCGACCTTCCGGTCACACAGTCAAACCCTTCCGGGTACAGTATAGTGAGAAGACTCACCTCGTGAATGCTGAAAGCTAGCAAATCCTGAAATCACTCGTGCACAATCCGACGAGCTACAACCTCCCTATAACATCACATATCCCTCATTAACACTTATATCTTCTAAGTGTGACTATTCCTAAGAAGTCAGACTTAGGTCAACTCTGGTCAACGGTCAACGGTCAACGGTCAACGGTCAACTCGACCGGACTCGGCGAGTGCCATGACGACTCGGCGAGTCTAGACGTCCTCCCCAACTTCCCCTGATGTTCCCTTTCTACTCGTCGAGTATCCCTCTTGGCTCGACGAGATCCTCATGGAAGAATCGCGGGGCCACCCCGACTCCACTCGCCGAGTCTGAAGAACAGCTCGACGAGTTCCAGTCAATCTCCAAGCTACTCGCCGAGTCTGTTCATCGGACTCGGCGAGTCCATGCCATGCAGTCGATCAAACTGCTTCCTGAGATAAGTTTTGTCCCGAAATACACAAGCATGGGACCTTCTGGACCTCTAAAGGTCCTAATACAGGGTTATAGTCGTTTGGGTAACAAGGTACTAATTCATCTAATCACCAAATGGGTTCCATAAACCCTAAATCCATGCACAAATCAACAATAGAGAAAGAATCCGAAATATTACCTGAATAACGCACTCTCTGTGTCCCCAAACCGCAGAACTCGAATCCCTTGCTGTTCCTTTAGCCAAAACTCTTCTCCTCCTTGCACAATAATTTCTTCAAAGCCCTAATATCCTTCAATCTTGCTCTAGATGCCCACAGCCGTTTAGGGTTCTTCTCAGTCGACTAAAGACGGACAATGACGGCCTATAAGTGCATTATATACGTTCCAAAACCAAACGGCTAGGGTTTCTGCTGAACAGCGTCGACTCGCCGAGTGCATATCTGGATTCGTCGAGTCCAGTCGCGAACCCGCGACCAAGTCTGCGATCCTACTCGGCGAGTCTAGGCTCCAACTCGCCGAGTCCCCTCTTAAATCACCCCAAAAACATAATTTAACAATACCTGAGATTCCGGGCTGTTACAATGGGAGTATTTCTAGATCCAACTTTGTTGTAGAAAATCTTCATTCAAGCGTTGCCCCTCGATCATTCCTTTAGCGATAGATGTCTGCTTTGATAATTCATTCCTGCTTATTCGCTTAATAGAACTATAAATCTGTCATAAAGAGATATCCTTTGTTTCATATCTCTTGATTGAATTCAGAGGATTTATCATCCTCTTTTTCCTAATCTTTTAGATCGAGATGTTTTCAAAGAAAGAACCCAACCCAAGGAACAACAACTCTCCGCCGTCCTACTCCCCTTCGCTCGACTTCGTCCTGACTCGAACAGTTGTTACTGCTGCAGGGATGGCTGCAATGACGATTTTGAACCCTGGCAAGTCCTGTGGTTCAGGAAGTGACATGTACCCTCAAAACCATGAAGAAAATCAAGTACACCAAAACGAGAGTAATCAGAGAAAGAAGAAAGTTTTCTGGAGAAAGCGAAAGGGTCAGAGTTCCCAAGGACTCTCCAAGAAGCTCAAAACTGTGGCAGTCCAAGTTGCCACCAATCCTGCCGCTGTTCCTATAGTTCAAGCTACCACTGCTCCTGTTGCTGTGTCTACAGCTCCAACACCTACCACTAGGTATGCTGGTAATCTTCCTTGGTGCAACAGGTGTAGTTATCATCATCGTATTACCGGCCCATGTTGTGAGAAGGTTTGCATCAGATGTGGCATGAAGGGTCACCTCGCTCGAAACTGCAAAACGCCAATTCAAATAATCGGTCAAGCTTCCGGATCGAGTGCCGTGCAGGCATGTTATAGTTGTGGAGAAATCGGGCATTTCAAGCGAAACTGCCCAAAAGTTGTAACCGCCAACAACGTCAACCTCGCCGGGATGATTTTAGCTATGAAGCAAGAGGAGGCAGTCACTGATCCTACCAACATCGCGGGTACATTTCTTTTCGACAATCCTTATGCTCGCATTCCTTTTCGAATCTAGTGTCAAGAAAGTTCTGTTAGTTGTTCATTCCTATATCCTCGTAAACATAATCCTCATCTAATGACCGAAACATTTACCGTCAAAATAGTTATCGCTGAGAATGAGTGCGTTAACGACTTATCTCTAAGTTGTGTCCTTACCTTGAGTAATCATTCATTTCTAGTTAACCTGATGTCAGTTTCAATAAATAGCTTTGATGTTATCTTTAGTATGTATCGATTGAGCCCCGATTGTGTTGATATGCCTTGTTATGGAAAGCTATTCGTCTCAATCTCCCCTCTGATCAGACCCTCATGATTTTTGGTGGCAAGTTTAGCCCAAATCTTCACATCATTCCCTACATCAAAGCTCGAAAGTTTTCTGCAAAAGGAGTGTCAGGTATTCCTAGTTCATGTAATCGGCGAGAAACAAGGAGATAAAGACCCCGTGAGCGTCTCCGAAGACTATAATGTTCCTGATATATTTCCGAAGAGATCCCGAGAATTCCTCCTGAACGCTAAATTGAGTCTCGTATTAACTTAATCCCTGAAACTACCCCCGTAGCCAACCTCCGTATCGTTTTTGCTCCAGCAGAAATGCAGGAGTTATTCAGTCGGCTTAATGAGTTGACCATCAAAACCCATATCCTCTTTCCCGAATAGATGACTTCTTTGATATTCAGGGAGCCAGCTACTCCTCGAAGATATACCTTAGGTCAAGACACCATCAACTACGAGTTCATGAGAGTGATGCTTCAAAGACAGCATTCAAGACTTGAAATGATCACTAAGAGTTTGTATTGATACCCTACGGCCAAACCATTTTCCTCCGGTCATGTAGTAGGCAATGAAGACATACGCATGGATCCTCTTAAGATCGAAACAATAGAGAATTCTTCGGCACCGAATACACCCATAGAAAGCTTCACTAGATTGATAGAAGAGTTACGCCTATATACAACATAAACCTCTGAAATTCCAGGTTGAAGATCATGTCTTGTTAATGATCTCACCCTGGAAAGACATGATGCAATTCGTGAAGCACGGGAAACTTAACCTATGGTACATTAGACCCTTTGAGATCCCCGTTAGGATTGATTCCTTAGCCTTCAAACTCCGAGTATATTCAATACTTAACAACGTTCACCCTATACCTTGCGCCTCTATTCTTAATGAATACATGTCTAATAAAACCATAGAAATCCCTTCTAGTGTGACCTAGAACATCGATATACCCAAACTTTCTGGACGAACAAACTAAGATCATAGACCAAGTAATCAAGCGTATGAAACCAAGTCGTGTTCCGTTAGTGGAGGTTCCACGTGAGAACCAGAATTCGCATGGGAGCGCGAAGACCCGATACAACAAACACATCCGCATCCTTTTCTATAAATTGTATCTTAATTCTTGAATTTCGGGACAAAATTCCCTCTAACGGGGGGATAATGTAACAACCCGAAATTTTGTTCCCTCGCCATAACCGTTTCGTTAATAAAACTCGTCTTAAGCGAATGGTTCCGATTTTGTCATTGAACTAGGTAAATTAAGTTAAAACTTTTATTTTGACCTTTTAAGTATCCAAACATGTAGGAAACATGTGAAAACGTCTCAAACTAGTAATTAGAAAAATTTTAGTTTCGACCATATCGGGTAACGACAACTTAATCGGGTGCGACCCAAAGCATCGGTTAACATCGGTATCGGGTAGAATTCCACCGTGTATCAAATTCAAACCATATTTAAAGTGAATTAAGAATCATTTGGAGCCTTTTCACTCTCTCTCTAACCTCTCTCCTCAAATCCAACATGTTGATCCAAAATCATCCATTTCAAGCCTCAAAACGCCAAGGTAATCATCCTAGCACTTAGTATAACATCCTTAGCCTTCATTTTCGTGTTCAAATCATAGAATAGGACCATAAACATGTGTTTACGGCCCTGAACAACCTTAGGCCGTGAACACATGTAAATGGAGTTTTTGAGCCTTAAAACCCATCCAAATCACCATAGGAGATTAGATATGGCTTAACAACTTATTGGATTGGACTTAGAACACCTTGAATATCATTTTTGAGGAGTAAACATGAGTTTACTGCCCAAGAACATGCTTGGGCCATAAACTCATATACATGGGTAGTAAACTCCTTTTTGGGTGTTAAAATGCAACTTACACACCTCATAAGCCTTGGAATAAATCCTAGAACCAACCAAAAATTATTTGGTGGCCTTAAACATAACAAAAACACTCTAATTGAGAGTTTACAGCCATAGCATATGCTCCAGGGCCGTAAAATCCTAAAAGTGTGTCAATTGATTCCCTAAACTCACCCTAAGCTTTGTAAAATTTAGTTGAATCATTTGTGATTAATCCTTGGCCTTCAAAACAATTAAGATTGATGTGAGTGAGAGTTTACGGCCGTAAACACTTAGTTTACTGCCATAAACCCATCTATTAGTCCATATAATGATTTTGTCCCTTTCAAATACCCAAAAACCAAACCTAGCAACACCCCCTTATTTGATGTAAGGCCATTTAACACATAAAAACATCCACCATGAGTTTACGGCGGTAAACTCATGGGGATGTGGTGTTTAGGGCCGTGAACACTCCCTAGATTTTACTCTTGAAGAGTAAACTCTATATCCTAGCCATTCATGTCCAGAAACGTCACCGGGTCACTTCAAACGCCTATTTTGGAGTGTTTTCGCGTCTTAGAATGTTCAAGTGTATCTAATTAGTTATTTAAATCTAATTAGATATATTTGTGTATTATTTAATATTACATAGGAACCTCACTCGTATTCAAGCCTCGGTTCGACGTTTAACATCCCATTCGACACATTTCCGTGTCTGGTGAGTTCATACCCCTACCCTTTTTCAATGGTTTTTCAATGTTTTTAGGGGGGGAATACAAGCAAGAGTACAAGAGTATCTTGTACTTAAACTCATAATTTCATTTAAATGGTTTCATAATTCATACCCTTTTAAGAATTAAAAACCTATTTACAAACTGTTTTAGCTTGCAGAGTTGTTTATTCAAACCGATTTTTAATTCTTATATATATACTGTTATGTTGTATATTTCACAATTGATTGTTCACACTTATAATGATATATATCATGAAACATTTGTAATGTCTATAATAAAACACCTAGGTTTGAGTGTAAAAGACAGATACCATTAGAAAACATGAAACATTTGTAATGTCCTTAATAAAACACCTAGGCTCGAGTGTAAAGGACAGGCACCATTAAAACTTAGTTAGTCATAGATACTACTTCCCTTAGGAACGAGAAGTAATGAGTAATCTTAGGATTGGAGACACGTCCTCTGTAACACTTCCTTGGCACGAGAGAGTGGAGGACTAACCCTGTAACCAGAATCTCTAGGAGGGAGAACGTGACTTGAGTGTATAGATCTATACGAGACTGACAATCCCGCACCTGGCTGCTAGCTACAGCCGAACCGAAAGGTTCAAGGGTGACGAAAGTCATAAAAAGGATACTGGCCCTGGCCCGAGTCATATCTAGTCTGAAGTATGGTTAAGGACTCGCAATCAATATTAGGAACACTTTGCAATTAATTATTAGTTTTATGTACGTAATAAAACTAATGTACATTTAAGGATAATCAAACTTTCAGGAGACAATTCACACACACACACAAGTAGGAAAATATAGGATTTTCCTGGGTAATACTAGTATGTAACCAGAAACAGGTAACAATTCAGATAGCTAAACTTTACAATTCACAAGAACAATCATGGTTTTCAATCTATATTATCATGTATATCAAACTATCTTGTATCTAGCTCGGGATGGTAATCCCATGGTATTCAATCTATATTTTCATGTATATCAAACTATCTTGTATCTAGTTCAGGATGGTAGTCCCATGGTATTCAATCTATATTTTCATGTATATCAAACTATCTTGTATCTAGTACGGGATGTTAGTCCCATGGTTTTCAAACTACTTTCCATCTACAATTCACGTATATCAAAGTATTTTATATCTAATTCGGGATAGTAATCCCATGATTCTCAGTATATAGTTTTGTGTATTAAACTATACTCTGTGATATTCAATCGGTCTTGTATTTAAGAAAATATGGGATTTTCTTGGTTAACCACTTTTTCAGGAAACTAAAGGAACTCGTTCTTTTCACAAAATAAACCGCTTATGAACTCACTAGCTTTATGCTGATTTTTAAACTGCTTGTATTCTCAGGTTCTCCTGAGACAGGTATCCCGACGATCTCTTTTGGCGAAGACGGAGTGCGTAGAAGACTCGTCTCATTTTATTCATATATACTGTGTATCACACTTGTACTACTTTATTTTTGAACAAATGTAATGAAAACTATGTAATGTAATGCTTTGTGTTTTACCTCGCTTACTATGTACATTGGTTATGATATTCCCATGAAGTCACCTCCGCCTCGAGACGTTTCCGCCTTTGGTTTCGGGGTGTGACAACATGCGACGCCGAGTTGTATCAACAACTCGTCGAGTTCATCATCAACTGATACTCATGTCCTGAATTGACTCGCCGAGTTAATGAACAACTCACCAAGTTCCATGAAGATTGTCTTGGACTCGCCGAGTCCGTTCAAGCACTCGCCGAGTACCATGAATTTCCAGAACACTTTGCTTAGTCTAGAACATTGTGTCACTCCCCGGGACTCTTACAACCCTTCCACACTCAACCGGTCCTTATGTGTAACGCCCGTAGATCAGGGCTAGTCAATTTAGAGACGATAAGCATAAAAAATGACTTTTTGATGGAAGGTTATTTAGAAGGATTAATGTTAACCAAGATGTAGTATATATGTCACAAGGTTTCCGTGCATATAAAGAACGCCAAAATCCGAGTTATAACGAAGAAGTTATGACCCGTCGAAGTTTCACGACAGAACCGGCACGACCTAGCGCGACCCAGCGCGACGTAAATAGTGAATTTAAGGTAGATAGATATCTATCCTTAGTGATCTAAATGCGAATTGAATATCTCATTGATAGTAATGCAACGATGGAAAGACAGACGAAAACGGACGTCAGACGAAGAAGTTATGAGTTTATAATAGAGTTTTCCTGTCCCGACCTACTAAAAATAATATATAAGTAATATAATTATAATATATTAAAAATAAAGTCAAAATTAGCCAATGGAGTCTAAACGAGAGTTGTAGAGCATAATCTCACCTTCGCGGCGATATAAAGAATGTCGAAAACGGAGTTCGTATGCGAAAGTTATGAATTTTTGAAGTTCGGGGCGCGAAACCCCAAAACTGTCAGAGACCGCGACATGGCAAGCAGTGCCACGACGTGGCAAATCTCCTGACACCTCCGGGAGGCCCCCAGATGTAACTTGGGATGACGCATGCAGTGACGACCAAGCCCACGACGTGGAAAAAGGTTGCCACGACGTGGCAAGTGCCAAATTTGCCCTATAAATAGATTTGAAGGGCCAGCCGTTTAGGGTTGCTATTTTCTCTCTTCTCTCTCCCGTTTTACCTCGATTTGCATGCCAGAAGTACCCTTAAGCCCCGATATCAACCCCGAGACCCGAAGCAAGTCCCGAAGCCCGAAGATCCCGAGAAGTGCGATTCCCGAGCCGAAGCTCTGCCCGCGAGAAGTTCGATTTTTGTAGAGATCTTCCAGATCTGCTGAGGATTTCTACTTCTGCAAGTAGTAGTGATGTCTGATCATCTTCTGATCAAGTGAGTGTGTAGTTACTTTCTTCTAACACATAAATATTAAGTATTTGCTATGAAATACATGCTATGTGTATAATATAAAGTTGTTTATATGTGTGAGTGTATAGTCCCTTTCATAACACAATTTCAATACAAGTATTGTGTGAATGTATTAAGTATATGTTTTGGGTGAGTATGTGATCACTTTCTTCTAACATATACATATTAAGTATTTGCTATGAAATACGTGCTATGTGTTTATATATTTTTGTTTATTTGAGATGAGCATGGAACGGATGTTTTATATAGGTGTTAAATGAGTTAATCTGTGTATGTATTTTATATCTACAAATATGTTGGGTAGAACATGGGTAAATGAATTAGATGACGTGTGATGATAATTAGCTGATGAGAAATAGGTGATGATAATTAGGTGATGATACATAGGTTATGAATTACCAGTCCAGGCGATGTTGTGGCTGCGTATTCATGCGATGATAGTCTAACCCTTATTATGAATTACCGGTCCAGGCGATGTTGTGGCTGCGTATTCATGCGATGATAGTCTAACCCTTATTATGAATTACCAGTCCAGGCGATGTTGTGGCTGCGTATTCATGCGATGATAGTCTAACCCTTATTATGAATTACCAGTCCAGGCGATGTTGTGGCTGCGTATTCATGCGATGATAGTCTAACCCTTATTATGAATTACCGGTCCAGGCGATGTTGTGGCTGCGTATTCATGCGATGATAGTCTAACCCTTATTATGAATTACCAGTCCAGGCGATGTTGTGGCTGCGTATTCATGCGATGATAGTCTAACCCTTATTATGAATTACCAGTCCAGGCGATGTTGTGGCTGCGTATTCATGCGATGATAGTCTAACCCTTACTATGAATTACTAGTCCAGGCGATGTTGTGACTACGTATTCATGCGATGATCCTTAGGAAAAAGTCCTTAGGAACAAACATATAAGGAAATGTGATGTAAGGAGATGAGAGGTAAATACGATGTAGGAGATGACCCTTAGGATAATTCCTTAGGGAAGGTACTTAAGAATAAACGAAGATAATGGGGATGGGTAATTGGGTTGATTGTTTGATGATTATATATATATATATATATATATATATATATATATATATATATATATATATATGTGATATAATATTGTGGGTTGAAAACCCTATATGCTCACCAGGCTCCCAAGCCTGACCCACTCAGTTTAATTGTATCACAGGTATCGATATGAAGCTGCTTTGCACGGAGAGATTAAAGGAGATGTAAATCACTAGAGTAAATGAATGTATGTTCTGTTTATGCTTATGTGTCTGTATCGGAACATGACATCCCGAGGTTTTATTATTTAAATGAAAATACATTCTCTTTGAGAAATGTTTTGATATGTTTTTATCATATCTTGTTTTGGGAACAAATTCCGCAACCGTTTTCATTAAATGAATACTCTGATTTATAAAACAAAGCATAAACAAATCGGTCTTTTCTGGCCGTGAAATTGGGGATGTCACATTATGACCCTCACATCCCTCACTAAGAACTTCGATTTCTGATGTACAACAGTTAACCATATAGCACCTGGTTCCTGGTACGTAAAATTTATCTTAGTATTTTTCATTTTTAGCCTTGGACTCGGCGAGTTGTAGGTCCAACTCGCCGAGTAGAGACGGGATCCGGAGCATGTTTAAGTTGGTGACTCGGCGAGTCCATATTTCGGACTCGGCGAGTCCCCGCTGTCTGATGAAACCCTAGTCCCAAGGGTTTGCCCCCTATTTAAGCTAGCTTGTGCGGCCCAAGCTCGCCCCCTTTCACCCTCAGAGCACCCTACATCAAACCCTAACTCGTTTCTTGTGAGATTGAAGTGATTAGAGTGATTCCTTGAAGATTTTGGGAGAAGAAGGAGAGTGGATCAAGAAGAGAAGAAGGAGACCAGATATCTTGGTGCTATTTCAGAGTTCTCTGAGGTATATCTCTGCTCCATTCTGTTTGTATGCTTCAAACCCCATTAAAGCACCTTTTGAGCTCTTCTTGAACCTTTTCAAAGCTTGTTCATGAGGTAGAATTCGTAATAGGTTGATTATCCACTAGATCTAGTCATGTTTGAGCTCCAGAAGCTCAGATCTATAACCTTTATGGGAGTAAATTGCTTGAATGTCCTAGATCTAACTTCTTAGTCCTTATTTTGCCTTTAATCCCCATTCTATGCATTTCTACATGTATAGTTGGAAACTTTACGTGAAAATCCTGCCCTAAGAAACCAGATCTGTAAATGGCATGAACTGGATTCGAACAAGATCGAGTGTATAGTATTTGCATGTGGCAGACTCGGCAAGTCGCTCATCGGACTCGGCGAGTCGAGCCGCGAGTCCCCGAGTTTTCCCCCTTTTCGTTTATGCCGAGTAGAGTAGTGAGTCCTGGGTGGACTCGGTGAGTTGGAAGCTGAACTGATCCATGAAGGAACTCGGCGAGTCAATTCTCTGACTCGGCGAGTTCAAGGCAACCTTCTTAGATCAAGAACAGACTCGACGAGTTGTTCATACAACTCGGCGAGTCACAGTATAAAGTGTTCATCGGATGAAGATGAACTCAACGAGTTGTTTATACAACTTGGCGAGTAGGATGAAGGACTTGGACATCAGTTTAGAAGGCGAACTCGTCGAGTCAATGCCTAACTCGACGAGTAAAGGCGGGGTTAAGGTCAATCAAATGGACGGGACTCGATGAGTTAGCGAGCCAACTCAGCGAGTCGGGTCAATTGGAAGTTGACCCTCACTTTGACTTTTGACTTGATCTGGGGTAAAATGGTCATTTTACACAAGGGGAAATTAGCGATGTTTGACTGAGTATTTTGTGGGAATTATATCCGGAGGATTTCCGGAGCGGCAGCAGCATCAGACAGTCAATTCCCACACCGACCAGCAGCTATTTCGAGGTGAGTTACCTTCCAGTTGCGGTGGGTCTAAGGCCACAATGCCGACCCACCAGTAGGAGACGTATGATAGATGATTGTATCTGTGATATCATCTAGGTTGCTACTACATAATATGTTATATGCTAGCATGATATGTTATATGTGATAGTGGTAGAGTTTGGTTGTTAGGACCGGAGGGTAGTCAGACACCCCAGATACGTCTGACAATATGTGATGTTATGTTTATATGTTAGCATGATCTGTTATGATATGTGATAGTAGTAGTAGTAGGGGGTGAAATAGTCCCCGAGGTTCGGTCGTCAAGATCGAAGGGTAGTCAGCACCCCAGAATGGCTTGACAAGGGTAGTCAACACCCCAGAACGGCTTGACACGGGTAGGTCGGCAACCCAGAATGGCCGGACCGGGTAGGTCAGCCACCCCAGAATTGCCCGGCAGTATGTATGCTATGTGATTGTATGGTATGTGGTATATGGAGGGAACTCACTAAGCTTCGTGCTTACAGTTTTCAGTTTCGGTTTCAGGTACCTCTTCGTCGAAAGGGAAGGAGCTGGCGCGGTAGCGGTACATCACACACTTGCCTTGGTTTCTGCATCACGAGATCCTCCTGGGAAATTGTATTCTGACACTTTAATGTTTTATAATTTTTTTTCTAGACATGCAGTATCTTTTGTGAAATGATATTATCGTTGAATGTTTTATCCCTAATGTTATGCCAAGTGCATGTTTTAAAAATGAAAATTTTGGCTCGTATTTTTGGGCTGTTACAAGTTGGTATCAAAGCCCTGGTTTGAGGGATTCAGACACAAATCGAGGGATTAAAAGATTATGGAAAAAGAAAATGTTTTCTAAAAGGCTAAGTAAAGGGTTTTAAGAAAGAACGAAGTGTGTGATGTGCGCGACCGGCCGAGCTCAAGTAAGTATTCCCCAAAGTACCCATACAAGCTTATGTTATGTTTATCAGTTTCAGTAGAACAACATGCTAGAATAGGACTAAGGATCTAGGAGTGTTTCCTTATGTACCTGCTTATGTGCTTCAGTGTATGAAATGTTGCATGCTAGAACTGAGTAGACAGCAGTAGGATAGCTTGTTTAGGTTATGCCTGATAGTACGAGTTTAGCATTGTATGCTAGTTCAGTTTTTCTCTACAAGGATAGAGTTGCTTGAGATTGTTTCCTTTTGTCCAAATCCTGTTTGCTTTATGCTATGTGGGCTTTGAGTGATGGGAGTTAGCTGTTAGGTGAATACGTTAAGGTCACATGTGATCAGGGTTGAATAATCTCAGAGTGTTGGATTTGACCTTATTGCGTAGCTCTTGTTTGAGTCCTAACCGTTGTAGGGATGAGTCCCTTACTCGAAGGATTATCCGAGCCTCGTTACATGTGATTGTATTTAGGTAATAGCTAATTGGTATTACTAAGAGACCTTCAGCAGCTGAGGACTGGGTTGGGTGGAGTCAGAGGTTTTCCTAGGGTTAGCCTAGGATAAGAGTAGCAGAGATCAACGGTAGTGAAAGGGACCTGGTGTAGTCAAGGCAGTCCTTGGAGAAGGTACGGATAGATGTGGAAGGTAGTATGGGCCTGTACTACTGAAAGTAGAGGATCCATACCCGAATCGAGGAAGGACAAGATAAGACCAGGGAACTTGTAGTAGGTGTGATCCCTCCAGAAGTATCAGTATCGCTAATAATTGTTATTTCTTTTGTATTTCTGAATGGTGGTACTACGCTCGAGGCCAGCAGTTGGTAGTACAGGAGAGGGATCAGGTTCGGGATCCGGTTCCGAGCCAGTAGATGTGGGGCTACGCGAGTTCATCGCGTCAGAGATCACCAGAGGCATCCTTGAGTCGACCCCATTATCTTTGGGTCGATCAAGGAAGGGATATTGGAGTTGACGGAGGATCGCCTCTGAGCATTCAGGAGTGACATGGCATCTAGCCAGTTGGGATCTTGCACGCTGTCCTTCAATGACTTTCAGGGCAGTGGTGCATCGGATTTTCACGGGGCAAAGGACCCCATAGCTGCCAGACGATGGATTGCAGACATTGAGTCTGCACAGATGATTAGCTTCTGTCCCGAGGGGTCAAAGGTGAGTTTTGCGGTAGGGTGTTTACGAGATCGAGCTAGGGATTGGTGGGAGTCCGTGGGGGACTTGTTGGGAGCCTCGGCTGTCGAGGCTATGACTTGGTCGGACTTCACAACCAGGTTCAGGTCAGAGTTTGCGCCGGTTTTCGAGCTTCAGCAGCTGGCCAGGGAGTTTTTGGACATGAGGCAGATGACAGAGACTGTGGCGGAGATCACCCTAAGTTCCGAGAGAGGGCATTGTTAGTGCCCCAGTACGCGGGTGATGAAGACATGATGAGGACCCGCTACCACGACATGCTACGTGTTGATATTCGGGAGCATGTCAGCTTTTTGGCTTGCCGTACCTTGGACTCTTTGATTGCCAGGGCGAGGGAGAGGGAGATAGATCTGGAGTACATCTGGAAGAGGAAGTCAAAGGAGGGACAGACAGGAGGGGCTTCGGGGAAGAAGCCCAAGGGATCCGATGGTAGGCCGAAAGGCCAGTCAGGACCGAGCCGCTGCAGGAAATGCGGCAGGCCTCATGAAGGGGCATGTAGACTGGGATCGTCAGGCTGCTATAAGTGCGGCAAGTTGGGGCATATCAGCAGGGATTGTACCGTCCCTGCATCCGTGATTCAGACATCTGAGCTGCTGTGTTTCCATTGCAACCAGAGGGGCCACAAGAAGGCCAATTGCCCTCAGTTAACAGCATCAGCGCCAGTGAAGGCGCCAGCTCCAGCGACCCTGTGGATCACTGATGGTCGGCAGGGCAAGGCAGAGGCTCCGGTGGTGAGGAGCCGGGCATTTCAGTTGACTACCGAGGAGGCACGCGCCGCACTCGTTGTGGTGACGGGTATGATTCTTTCCCCTTACTTTATTTTATGATGTTATGATATTGATATGTGCTCTGTGTATATATGTATGCATTAGGGTCGTTCCATGTGAACGGTATTCCAGTTCAGGTGTTGTTCGACTCGGGTGCCACTCAATCATTTGTTTCCCTTGCGCTTAGCAAGAAGTTTCCTTAAGTCTTCGGGCATGTTGGATTGCCCTTTGGAGGTAGAGATTGCTGATGATCGATCGGTGCGAGCATCGATGGTGTTTCGAAATTGCGTGTTGCGGTTGTTAGAGGAGCACTACTTGGTAGACTTGGTTCCCATTCTGTTGCGTGGGAACAAGGTGATTATAGGCATGGATTGGTTGAGCCCTAATGGGGCGGTGATAGATTGCGTGCAGTAGCTAGTGCGAGTTAGGACCCCAGGTGGGGGAGAGTTAGTGATTCATGGCGAGAGGCCACAGAGCGGACCCGCAGTATGTTCAGCAGCGAGGGCTAGACACTACCTTCACCAGGGATGCGCACGGTATGTCACGTACGTGATGGATACCCGGGAGGCGGGTAAGGCGACAGTGAGCGAGGTTCCGGTGGTGCGAGATTTCGTAGATGTTTTCCCAGAGGAGCTCCCCGGGATACCTCCAGAGCGACAGGTGGAGTTTAGGATTGACCTCGTCCCTGGTGCGGCTCCGATAGCCAAGGCACCGTATCGGTTGGCTCCTGCTGAGATGCAGGAGTTGTCTACGCAGCTGCAGGAGCTGTTAGACAAGGGATTCATTAGACCGAGCAGTTCACCCTAGGTAGCCCCGATGCTGTTTGTGAAGAAGAAGGACGGGTCGCATCAGATGTGTATAGATTACTGGGAGCTGAATAAGGTAACGGTGAAGAACCGTTACCCACTCCCGAGGATTAATGACCTCTTTGATCAGCTGCAGGGAGCATCTTGGTTCTCCAAGATCGATTTGCGTTCAGGTTATCATCAGATGAGGGTCAGAGAAGAGGATGTGCAGAAGACCGCGTTTCGGACGCGCTATGGCCATTATGAGTTTGTGGTGATGCCGTTCGGGCTCACCAATGCTCCTGCCGCGTTCATGGATCTCATGAACCGCGTGTGTAGACCGATGTTGGATTGGTCTGTGATAGTTTTCATTGATGACATCTTGGTTTATTCCAAGACACAGGAGGAGCTTGAGGAGCATCTGAGAGAGGTTTTGGAGACCCTAAGGAGGGAGAGCTTGTACGCCAAGTTCTCCAAATGTGAGTTTTGGTTGCGCGAGGTGCAGTTTCTTGGGAACCTCGTCAACCAGAACATGATTTCAGTAGACCCGGCCAAGGTGGAGGCCGTGATGAGGTGGGAGGTTTCGAAGTCTCCATCCGAGATTCGGAGTTTCCTAGGATTGGCAGGCTACTATCGGAGATTCATTCGGGGTTTCTCCAAAATAGCCGTACCCCTGACACGGTTGACTAGGAAAGTCGTGGTCTTTCGATGGGGGCCTGAGCAGCAGGCAGCGTTCGAGATTCTGAGGCAGAGATTGTGTGAGGCGCCAATCTTAGCCCTGCCCGAGGGCGTAGAGGATTTTGTGGTATACGGTGATTCGTCGATCTCAGGTTTGGGCGCAGTATTGATGCAGAGGGGGTAAGTCATTGCTTATGATTAGAGGCAGCTGAAGCCACACGAGGCGAACTACCCGACGCATGATTTGGAGTTGGGGGCAGTGGTTTTCGCCCTCAGGATTTGGCAGCATTACCTCTACGGGGTTCGATGTACCATTTACACGGACCACAAGAGTCTGAGGTACCTCATGGATCAGCCGAATCTGAACATGAGGCAGCGTCGGTGGTTGGACGTGGTGAAGGATTATGATTGCGAGATCCTTTACCACCCGGGGAAGGCCAATGTGGTGGCCGATGCGCTTAGCCGCAAGGCGGCGCCGATCAGGGATATTTGCATGAGGATGACTGTGGTGACTCCCCTGTTGGAGCAGATTTGGGAGGCTCAACAGGAGGCTATGAAGGAGGAACATCGGAAGAGTGAGCGAATAGTGGGTCAAGTCACCTCCTTCGATTATGATAGTCGGGGGTTATTGATACTACATCGTAGGGTGTGGGTGCCGTATCATGGAGGCGTGCGCCAGATCTTGATGGAGGAGGCGCACAAATCCCGATTCTCTATTCATCCAGGGGTGACAAAGATGTACAAGGATCGTCGTCTAGACTATTGGTGGCCCTGCATGAAGCGGGATGTGGCGTGGTACGTCAAGCGGTGTTTAACCTGCAGGAAGGTCAAGGCCGAGCATCAGAGACCGCACGGCAGGATGCAGCCGTTGGACATCCCGTTATGGAAATGGGAGGATATTACGATGGATTTTATCACAAAGCTTCCCCGGACGGCGCGAGGAATGGATTCGATTTGGGTCATCGTGGATCGATTGACCAAGAGCGCCCATTTTATTCTAATTCAGGAAAGTATCTCGGCCGAAAAGTTGGCCGATATCTACATCAGGGAGATAGTGGCGCGGCACGGGGTGCCAGTGATAGTGATATCAGATCGAGATGTGCGCTTCACTTCCAGGTTTTGGAAGAAGTTTCATGATGAGTTGGGCACTCGTCTGCACTTTAGCATCACCTTTCACCTGCAGACGGATGGTCAGAGTGAACGGACCATCCAGACTTTGGAGGATATGTTGCGGGCTTGCGTGCTAGACTTCGGTGGTAGCTGGGATACCTATCTTCCCTTGGCTGAGTTCTCGTGCAACAACAGCTACCACGCGAGTATTGACCGTCCTCCATTCGAGATGTTATACGGTTGGAGGTGCAGGACCCTGATATGTTGGGGTGAAGTTGGCCAGAGGGTCATGGGGAGCACCGAGGTGGTGCTCAAGACGACCGAGAGAATCTAGCAGGTTCAGAGCAGGCTTCAGGCTGCGCAGAGTCAGCAGAAAAGTTATGCCGACAAGCGTCGATCAGACCTGGAGTTCCAAGTCAAGGATATGATTCTCCTAAAAGTGTCGCCTTGGAAAGGCGTCATCCAATTCAGGAAGCGGGGCAAGTTGGGCTCGAGGTACATTGGACCGTTCAGGGTTGTAGCCCGAGTGGGCAAGGTGGCATATAGAGGATATACAGGTTGATGACAGCCTGAATTACATTGAGCGCCCAGTGGCAATCCTTGACCGGAAGTCAAAGGTTCTAAGGAACAAGAGGGTGGAGTTAGTAAAGGTGCAGTGGCAGCACCGAAAGGGGTCCGACTGGACTTGGGAGCCGGTGGAAGAAATGATGGAGCATTACCGCGAGCTGTTTCAGGATTGAGCAGCAGAGTTCGAGGACGAAGTCTAAAATAAGTAGGGGAGATTTGTAGCACCTGGTTCCTGGTATGTAAAATTTATCTTAGTATTTTTCATTTTTAGCCTTGGACTCGGTGAGTTGTAGGTCCGACTCGCCGAGTAGAGACGGGATCCGGAGCATGTTTAAGTTGGCGACTTGGCGAATCCATATTCCGGACTCCGTGAGTCCCCGCTGTCTGATGAAACCCTAATCCCATGGGTTTGCCCCCTATTTAAGCTAGCTTCTGCGGCCCAAGCTCGCCCCCTTTCACCATCAGAGCACCCTACATCAAACCCTAACTCGTTTCTTGTGAGATTGAAGTGATTAGAGTGATTCCTTGAAGATTTTGGGAGAAGAAGGAGAGTGGATCACGAAGAGAAGAAGGAGACCAGATATCTTGGTGCTATTTCAGAGTTCTCTGAGGTATATCTCTGCTCCATTCTGTTTGTATGCTTAAAACCCCATTAAAGCACCTTTTGAGCTCTTCTTGAACCTTTTCCAAGCTTGTGCATGAGGTAGAATTCGTAATAGGTTGATTATCCACTAGATCTAGTCATGTTTGAGCTCCAGAAGCTCAGATCTATAACCTTTATGGGAGTAAATTGCTTGAATGTCCTATATCTACCTTCTTAGCCCTTATTTCGCCTTTAATCCCCATTTATGCATTTCTACACGTAAAGTTGGAAACTTTACGTGAAAATCCTGCCCTAAGAACCCAGATCTGTAAATGACATGAACTGGATTCGAAAAAGATCGAGTGTATAGTATTTTCATGTGGCAGACTCGGCGAGTCGCTCATCAGACTCACCGAGTTAAGCCGCGAGTCCCCGAGTTTTCCCCCTTTTCGTTTATGCCGAGTAGAGTAGTGAGTCCTGGGTGGACTCGGTGAGTTGGAAGTTGAACTCATCCATGAAGGAACTCGACGAGTCAATTCCCTGACTCGGCGAGTTCAAGGCAACCTTCTTAGATCAAGAACAGACTCGACGAGTTGTTCATACAACTCAGCGAGTCACAGTATAAAGTGTTCATCGAATGAAGATGAACTCGACGAGTTGTTCATACAACTCGGCGAGTAGGATGATGGACTTGGACATGAATTTAGAAGGCGAACTCATCGAGTCAATGCCTAACTCGACGAGTAAAGGCGGGGTTAAGGACAATCAAATGGACAGGACTCGACGAGTTGGCGAGCCAACTCGGCGAGTCGAGTCAACTGGAAGTTGACCCTCACTTTGAGTTTTGACTTGATTAGGGGTAAAATGGTCATTTTACCCAAGGAGCAATTAGCGATGTTTGATTGAGTATTTTGTGGGAATTATAGCCGGAGGATTACCAGAGCGGTAGCAGCAGCAGACAGTCAATTCCCACACCGACCAGCAACTATTTCGAGGTGAGTTACCTTCCAGTAACGGTGGGTCTAAGGCCACAATGCCGGCCCACCAGTAGGAGACGTATGATAGATGATTATCTCTGTGATATCATCTAGGTTGCTACTACATGATATGTTATATGCTAGCATGATATGTTATATGTGATAGTAGTAGAGTTCGGTTGTTAGGACCGGAGGGTAGTCAGACACCCCAGATACGTCTGACAGTATGTGATGTTATGTTTATATCTTAGCATGATTTGTTATGATATGTGATAGTACTAGTAGCAGGGGGTGAAATAGTCCCTGAGGTTCGGTCGTCAGGACCGAAGGGTAGTCAGCACCCTAGAATGGCTTGACATGGGTAGTCAGCACCCCAAAACGGCTTGACACAGGTAGGTCGGCACCCCAGAATGGCCGTACCGGGTAGGTCGGGCACCGCAGAATTGCCCGGCAGTATGTATGTTATGTGATTGTATGGTATGTGGTATATTGGGGGAACTCACTAAGCATCGTGCTTACAGTTTCCAGTTTTGGTTTTAGGTACCTCTTCGTCGAAGGGGAAGGAGCTGGCGCGGTAGCGGTACATCACACATATGCCTTGCTTTCCGCATCACGAGATCCTCTTGGGAAATTGTACTCTGACACTTTAATGTTTTATAAAAATGTTTTCTAGACATGCCGTATCTTTTGTGAAATGTATTATCGTTGAACGTTTTATCCCTAATGTTATGCCAAGTGCATGTTTTTTAAATGAAATTTTTGGCTCGTATTTTTGGGCTGTTACAAACCAAATGATAGATCCAGGCCCCTAAACTCGATCTAGCATGTAAAGTTACAAACTTTACGTGCATGCATGGGACATTAGAGCTTAAAAGGCTCTAAAATGGTTCTTTTGTTGCATGGGGCCTTGCTTGGTGCAAAAAGAAACCTAGATCTGAGTTGTGGCTCATAAAATGACATGATACAGAAGCCCAAGCCCCCAACCATGTTTGCAAGCATGGTTGGCCACCAAAAATGGCTTATAAAAGCCCTAAATCACCCCAAAGATGGATCTAACAAAAGAATGAGCATGGTTCAGAATTTATACCTTCCAAAGACTGTAAATGATGAACCAAACTCGAATCCTTCAGTCCCCTCTTGATCCTTCTATGCTCTTCCTTCTTCCTTGAGACCAAAACTCACAAGAATCACTCAAAAAGCCTTAGATCTTCACAAAACCGGCTAGGGTTTCTATGAGGAGTGTTTGGGAGCATAAAAGGGGAAAGGAGGCTGCATAAGGTCGCTTAAATAGGATGCAAACCCCTGGATTAGGCTTTTTGTCCAAACAACGGCTACTCGTCGAGTCCGCAACTTAAATCCCGCGCCTCATCCCGCTTCTACTCGGCGAGTCAGTCCTTCGACTCGCCGAATCCAAGGCCAAAAATGCAAAAATAAATGAAGATTTAATAACAAAATACATACCAAAAACCAGGTGCTACAAATCTCCCCCGCTTATTCTAGACTTCGTCCTCGAAGTCTGCCGCTCGATCTAGAAGCAGCTCGGGGTAGTGCTCCATCATCTCACTCACCGGTTCCCAAGTCCACTCCGACCCCTTCCGGTGCTGCCACTGCACCTTTACGAGTTCTACTCTCTTGTTCCTCAGATCCTTCGACTTCCGGTCAAGGAACGCCACATGCCGCTTGATGTAATTCATGCTGCCATCGACCTAAATGTCCTCCAAGAGTATCACCGCCGTATCATCCACTAGGCACTTCTGCAGTTGAGAGGCGTGGAAGGTGATGTGGATCTGACTGAGTTCGGCTGGCAGATCCAGCTGGTATGCCACCTTGCCCACCTGGGCTACAACCCTGAACGGTCCGATATACCTTGGGCCAAACTTGCCCCGCTTCCTGAATCGGATGACGCCCTTCCAGGGCGACACTTTTAGGACAACCGTATCCCCGACCTGGAATTCCAGGTCTGATCGACGCTTATCGGTGTAACTTTTCTGCCGACTCTGAGCAGTCTGAAGCCTGCTACGGACCTGCTGAATCTTCTCTGTCGTCTTGAGCACTACTTCGGTGGTCCCCATGACTCTCTGTCCAGCCTCGCACCAACATATCGGTGTCGTGCACCTCCTCCCATATAACATCTTGAAGGGAGGACGGTCGATACTCGCATGATAGCTGTTATTATACGAGAACTCCGCCAACGGGAGGTAGTTATCCCAACTACCTCCGAAATCTAAAACGCATGCCCGCAGCATATCCTCCAGAGTCTGGATGGACGACTCGCTCTGGCCATCCGTCTGCGGGTGAAAAGCAGTGCTAAACTGCAGACGAGTACCCAGCTCGTCATGAAACCTCTTCCAAAACCTGGAAGTAAACTGCACATCTCTGTCCGAAATCAATGAAACTGGCACTCCGTGCCGCGCCGCCACCTCCTTGATATAGATATCGGCCAATTTCTTGGCCGAGATGCTCTCCTGAATCAGAATAAAGTGGGTGCTCTTGGCCAATCGATCCATGACGACCGATATCGAATCCATCCCCCGTGCAATCCTGGGAATTTCGTGATAAAATCCATCGTAATATCCTCCCATTTCCACAGTGGGATATCCAACGACTGCATCTTGACGTGTGGTCTCTGATGTTCATCCTTGACCTTCCTGCAGGTCAAGCACCGCTCCACGTACCATGCCACATCCCGCTTCATGCAGGGCCACCAATAGTCTAGAGGAACATCCCTATACATCTTCGTCGCCCCGGGATGAATGGAGAATCGGGATTTGTGCGCCTCCTCCATCAGGACCTGGCGCACTCCTCCATGATAAGGGACCCACACCCTACGGTGAAGAGTCAATAAACCCTGGCTATCATAGTCGAAAGAGGAATCCTGCCCCACAATCCACTCACTCTTCCGATGTTCCTCCTTCATGGCCTGCTACTGAGCCTCCCGGATTCGCTCCAGAAGCGGAGTCATCAATGTCATCCTTAAACAGATATCCCTGATCGGCGCTACCTTGCGGCTAAGCGCATTAGCCACAACATTGGCCTTCCCCGGATGGTAGAGGATCTCACAATCATAATCCTTCACCACATCAAACCACCGACGCTGCCTCATATTTAGATTTGGCTGGTCCATGAGATACCTTAAACTCTTGTGGTCCGTGTAAATCGTACAACGAACCCCATAGAGGTAATGACGCCAAATATTGAGGGCGAACACAACAGCCCCCAGCTCCAAATCATGCGTCGGGTAGTTCGCCTCGTGAGGCTTCAGCTGCCTCGACGCAATCTCTGTCTCAGCGTCTCGAATGCGGCCTACTGCTCAGGCCCCCATCAATACACCACCGACTTTTTAGTTAGTCGGGTGAGCAGAACTGCTATCTTGGAGAAGTCCTGAATGTATCTCCGATAGTAGCCTGCCAAACCAAAGAAGCTCCGAATCTCATATGGAGACCTCAGAACCTCCCAATTCATCACGGCCTCTACCTTGGCCGGATCTACCGAAATCCCATTCTGGTTGACAAGGTGCCCAAGAAACTGCACCTCGCGCAACTAGAACTCACACTTGGAGAACTTAGCATACAAGTTCTCCTTCCTCAAAGTCTCCAAAACCTCCCGCAGATGCTCCTCATGCTACCCCCGTGTCTTGGAATAAACCAAGATCTCATCAATAAATACTATCACAGACCGATCCAAAATTGGTCTACACACGCGGTTCATGAGATCCATGAACGCGGCAGGAGCATTGGTGAGCCCGAAAGGCATCACCACAAACTCATAATGGCCATAACGCGTCCGAAACGCAGTCTTCTGCACATCCTCCTCTCTGACCCTCATCTGATGATACCCTGAACGCTAATCAATCTTGGAGAACCAAGATGCTCCCTGAAGCTGGTCAAAGAGGTTATCAATCCTTGGGAGTGGGTAGCGGTTCTTCATCGTTACCTTGTTCAGCTCTCAATAATCTATACACATCCAATGCGACCCGTCCTTCTTACTCACAAACAAAATCGGGGCTCCCCAGGGTGAACTGCTCGGTCTAATGAAACCCTTGTCTAACAGCTCCTGCAGCTGTGTAGACAATTCCTGCATTTCAGGAGGAGCCAACCAGTACGACGCCTTGGCTATCGGAGCCGCATCAGGAACCAGGTCGATCCTAAATTCCACTTGTCGTTCTGGAGGTATCCCCGGAAACTCCTCGGGGAATACATCCGCAAACTCTCGTACCACAAGTACATCGTCCACCGTCGCCCTACCCATTTCCCAGGTATCCATAACATACGCGACATAACATGCGTAACCCCGTTGGAGGTAGCGCCTAGCTCTCGCTGGTGAACATAAAGCTGGTCCTCGCTGTGGCCTCTCGCCCTGAATCACCACTTCTCCCCCACTTGGGGTCCTGACCCGCACCAACTGTTGCGCGTAGTCGATCACTGCCCCATTAGGGCTGAGCCAATCCATGCCTATAGTCACCTTGTTCCCACGCAATGGAATGGGAACCAAGTCTACCAAGTAGCGCTCCTCAAATAACCTCAGCACATAATATCGAAATATCGTCGATGCCCACAACGAACGGTCGTCTGCAATCTCTACCTCTAGAGGGCAATCCAACATGCCCGAAGACTCGGAAAATATCTTGCTAAGAGCAAGAGACACAATTGATCGGGTAGCGCCCGAGTCAAACAACACCAGAACTGGGATGCCGTTCACATAGAATGATCCTAAATAGAGCACATATCAATAACACAAACACAACAAAAGAAGATCAGGGGGGTAAGAATCATACCTGTCACCATATCTGGTGCACTGTGTGCCTCCTCGGCTGTCAGCTGAAATGCTCGGCTCCGCACCACTGGAACCTCTGCTTGACCTTCCGGCCATCTGTAACCCGTGCCGTCACTGAGACTGGCGCTGCCGCTGACGCTGTTGTCAATCTCGGGCAATTGGCCCTTTTGTGGCCCCTCTGATTGCAATGGAAGCAAATCAGGTCTATCATCTGTACTGCAGGGGCGGGGGCAGTACAATCCCTGCCAAAATGCCCAACCTTGCCACACTTATAGCAGCCCGAATCCGGCCCAGAACGACAAGCTCCATCGTGTGACCGACCGCATTTCCCACAGCGGTCCCGTCCTACCTGGCCTTTCGGCCTACCATCAGATCCCCTAGGCTTCTTCCCCTAAGCCCCAGTCGTCAGCCTCTCCACTACCTTCTTCTTCTGGACGTGCTCCATATCAATCTCCCTCTCCCTAGCCCTGGCAATCATGGAATCCAAGGTAGGGCAAGCCGAAAAACTAACATACTCCCGAATGTCAGCTCGTAGCATGTCATGGTAGCGAGTCCTCCTCATATCCTCATCACCCGCGTACTGGGTCACCAGCAGTGCCCTCTCCCGGAACTTGGCAGTGATCTCCGCTACAGTCTCCGTAGTCTGCCTCATATCCAAAAACTCCCTGGCCAGCCGTTGAAGCTCCACATCTGGCGCAAACTCCGCCCTGAATCTGGTCACAAAATCCGACCAAGTCATAGCCTCAACAGCCGGGGCCCCCAGTGAGTCGCCAACAGACTCCCACTAATCCTTAGCCCTGTCTCGCAAGCATCCTGCTACGTATCTCGCCTTCGAACCCTCTGGGCAGAAGCTCGTCTGCTACGCAGACTCAATGTTTGCGATCCATCTCCTAGAAGCAATGGGGTCTTCCACCCCATGGAAATCGGGCGCACCACTCCCACGAAAGTCCTTAAAGGACAGTGTGCGTGTACCCATCTGGCTAGACGCCATATCACTCCTGAATGATCGGAGACGATCCTCCATCAGTTCAACAATCCCCTCCTTGATCGACCCGAAGATGATAAGGGTCGACTGAAGGATGCCCCTCGTGATCTCAGACGCGATGAACTCGCGTAGCCCGTCATCAAGCTGCTCGGATCCCGAACCCGAGCCCGATCCTGATCCTGATCCTGATCCGGAACCTCCTGCTCCAAGTCGTGTGGTCACCATACTGAAAATACACGCATAAAGGTCAGGATCATTCATATACTCGAGGGATCTAACATACTTCCCAAGGTTTCAGATTTCGTCTAGGCCCTCCTTGATTCGAGTACGGGTCCTCTGCTTTCAGTAGTATGGGCCCATACTACCTTCCACGTCTACCCGTGCTTTCCTCAAGGATTACCTCAACTTCACCAGCTCCGTTTACCAATACCCCTTTCCACTAACCTCATCCTAGGCTTCCCTAGGGCACTCTCCGACCTACTCTCCACCATCAGCTGCACAGGAGCCCCCTACCATTTCCTCTAAACTAACTTGCAGGTACTGTTACATATTCGTTCCTTAGTTAGTTGGAAATAGCTAGAACCCCCATAGCACAAAGCAAGCAGCATTCGTGCATCAAGTAACCAAATCAGGCATAACCTATATAGGCCATCCTACTGCTGACTAAAAAACCCTAGCATATAACTCATACAATAGGCATATAAGGCATCTTCCTAGACCCTTAGCCCTAACTAGCATGCGATTAAAAGAATCATATATCAGGCACACAAGGCATCTTCTAGATCCTTAGTCCTATTCTAGAATGCAATTCTGAATCAAGCCATATAGCATAACATAACATGTATGGGTATCTTGGGGAAAACATACTTGACCCCAGCCGGTCGCATGCATCACACACCTTGTCTTTCGTAAAATCCTTTCGCTTAGATTTTTAGAAAACCATTTTATTATAAAAATCTTTTATCCCCTCAGTTTGAGTCCAGACACCCCTGAGGGCGTGTCCAAATCCCTCAAACCAGGGCTCTGATACCAACTTGTAACATCCCAAAATTCAAGCCCAAAAATTTCATTTTTGATTAATTAATTCATAAAACATTCATTAGGAAATATTGTATAAACACGTCATCTCGAAACCAAGTATCATGTTTGAAACCCACAACCATGAACAAATGTCATATCAGAGTACAATCCCAGATAAAAACACCGTGCGGAAATCATATGTGAGTGTGTGTGATGCCATGCTACGCTGCCGATTCTTTCCCCTTGGATGAAGAGGTACTTGAAACCAAAAATTGAAACCGTAAGAACAAAGCTTAGTGAGTTCCCCCATCATACCACATTCCATAAAATACCATCGGTATCTTTCAATCGGTACTTTTCAACCGGTAATCATCGTCGGTATCTTTCAACCGGTAATCATCATCGGTATCTTTCAACCGGTAATCATCATCGGTATCTTTCAACCGGTAACTAGAGACTATTCCACCCCCTACTACTAGCATACAATAGCAAGGTACAAACACACATTCAGACACATCCGGGTACTGACCTACCCCTTGTCCCTAAGGACTACTATCAGGGAAAACTATCCCTATCATGTAACATATCATACATATATAACTCATAACCAAACGCATACCAAACCAAGATAAATTATCACAAAGACAATTATCTTGTAAATACTCCTCAATGGTGGGCCGGCATTGTGGCCTTAGACCCACCCCAACTGGAAGGTAACTCACCTCGTAGCTGCTGAACTGTGCGGGAATCCTCTGACTGCTGCCACTGCTGCTCCGGAAATCCTCCGACTAGAATTCCCACAAAACACTTAGTCAGAAACTGACATCTACCCTTAGGGTAAAATGACCATTTTACCACTTGACCAAGTCAAAGTCAAAGTCAACTTCCAGTTGACCTGACTCGCCGAGTTGACTCGGCAACTCGTCGAGTCCCTATCCTTCCATCAGACCTCATACCCATCTCTACTCGTCGATTTAGGCGATGACTCGACGAGTTTTCCATCTAAATGATCACCGAATGAATCCACATCCGACTTTTCAAGTTGTATGAACAACTCGTCGAGTTTATCATCAACTGATACTCATGTCCTGACTTGACTCGCCGAGTTGATGAACAACTCGCCAGGTTCCATGAAGGTTGTCCTGGACTCGCCGAGTCCGTTCATGCACTCGTTGAGTACCATGAATTTCCAGAATACTTTTCTTAGTCTAGAATGTTGGGTCACTCCCCGGGACTCCTACAACCCTTCCACACTCAACCAGTCCGTATGTCCCTCACTGATATGGGACTAAAACCCTTAGAGTCGCCGAGTCTATCACATCCCTTACTAAAAACTTTTATTTCTGATGTACAACACTTAACCAAATGATAGATCCAGGCCCCTAAACTTGATCTAGCACGTAAAATTACAAACTTTACGTGCATGCATGGTACATTAGAGCTTAAAAGGCTCTAAAATGGTTCTTTTGTTGTGTGGGGCCTTCCTTGGTGCAAAATGCAACCTAGATCTGACTTGTGGCTCATAAAATGACATGATACAGAAGCCCAAGCCCCCAACCATGTTTGCAAGCATGGTTGGCCACCAAAAATGGCTTATAAAAACCCTAAATCACCCTAAAGAGGGATCTAGCAAAATAATGAGCAAGGTTCAGACTTTATACCTTCCAAAGACTACAAATGATGAACCAAACTCGAATCCTTTAGTCCCCTCTTGATCCTTCTATGCTCTTCCTTCTTCCTTGAGACCAAAACTCACAAGAATCACTCAAAAAGCCTTAGATCTTCACAAAAACGGCTAGGGTTGCTATTAGGAGTGTTTGGGAGCATAAAGGGGGAAAGGAGGCTGCATAAGGTCGCTTAAATAGGGTGCAAACCACTGGATTAGGGTTTTTGTCCAAACAACGGCTACTCGCCGAGTCCGGGACCTGACTCGCCGAGTCCGCAACTTAAATCCCGCGCCTCATCCCGCTTCTACTCGATGATTTAGTCCTTCGACTCGCCGAGTCCAAGGCCAAAAATGCCAAAATAAATGAAGATTTAATAACATAATACATACCAAAAACTAGGTGCTACATTCTTGTTACGGGGAATCTTGTTGTGGTGGAGGAGAATGATGAGGTTGCACTGAAGTTGATGTTTTAGGAGATGGTTGCGGTGTAGAATGTTGAGTTGGAGGCTTGGTTTGATCCGAAGTTGGAGGCTTTTAATGATCCGAAGGAGTATTGGAGTGTGAAGGATCAGGTTGTTGATTGAACGGACTGTGGTTATTTCCCCCTTTTGAGGAATTAGACACATGTTGATCCTAAAACCGCTGCTTCATACCGTCGATTTTGGAGAATATTTCGGTGAACTGTTGCTTGATCAACTCGGAGACTTGGAGATTATTGGGGATTTCGGTGTTGAACAAGAGTTGGTGGATTTCTTTAGTAAGCTTGAGTATTTCATTTACATGAGATGGAGCAGAGATAGAACGTCTGACATTGTTGATGGTGGATTGGAGGACTACAATGGCTGACTCATAAGCATTGTGTGTCTCTTGTACCAGGTTCTTTGAATGAACAGCTTGACTTTCAAGATTAGACTTGATTTCTGCTTTGAGTGTGGTCACCTCTATGATGAGGTTTTTAGCAGTGCATTGGAACTATTAGTGATCCGCAATGCGACTGTTATCAAGGGCTCTAATACCCATTCCCACTTTTCAATGATATTCGCTCTGCAGCCAATGGTTCTCTGGTTTCCAGCCATTCCACTCTTTCAGCCAGAGACTACGGTCCAGCTATATCAGATTGTTGCGGTTGATGAATGATGATTGCAGCCGAAATTTGGTCGACTTTGGATTGTAAAGAGAGAAATTCTTTTCTTGTCACTAGTAGCTTCTTTTTCATTTTCTTTTCCATAGGCTTTGAAGTGGAGTTTTCTGATCCATTTGATTCGTCTTCGTCAAAAATCATCATGAACTCATCTGACTGCACAGGCTGATCAATTTCATTAACATCCAGATCATCAAGACCAAACATTGTTCCTGAGTTGATCTCGATTGCGGTTCCATCATCCTTTGAGTCGTGATTTTCAGCAGTAGGGGTGTTTGAGATGGACCAACACCATGTTGGAGATTCTGATCTTGCTGCATCATGACTTCCATTTTTACATCCATTCTTGTATCTTTAAGATATCATGAACATTCTTCGCATTGTTGAATGTATCAGCCCAGGACTTAGCTACGGTTTGAATCTCTTTCTCCCGTTGCTGAAGTTGTTGAGTTTGCTGAGCCTTGTGTGCTTGAAAAGCCCTGCAAAAAGCTTCATATTTCCTGAGTCTGGATTCAGTTCTTGGTTGGTACCGTGATGACCTTTATCCATCAAATGCTTGGGTACGCATCGGGGTGTCCCCTAGGTTCGTGGATCCTAACACACTGGTGCTCACCACCCCTAAACCACTTGTATGTAATGGTGGTCGAGTAGGTTTTCCCAAGCTTCCTTGGCCTCATTTACCTATAGTCAAGTTTGGCCTCTGCTCGATTCTGGCAAGAGCTGAGGAAGTGCTCTGTAGTTGGTCATGTGTTTGCAGTGTTTGTGTTATAGAGAGAAGGATGGAGTGCAAATCCTAAGGCTCAAATACATGTAAATGTGCTACTCTAGAGACCTTAGGGCGTGATGTACTAATAAGATCCTCTTGGGATCAAAATGGGGTTGTGTCTTTATGTTCTAATGAAATAGATACACTTTCTGTATTTGAGTAAATAGATAGGGTAGAAGCGAATAAGCATGTGTGGGCTCCAGGGACTACCATATTCTGTTGAGAGATGGCGGTATGAGTCTAGTCACGCATTTAGCTATGACTGGAGGTAAGTTTGAGCTTTTTGCGTTTGAAAAGATCACTAGAGTCATGATTAGATTCTTCTACAACATTGATTGGTATGTCCTGAGTTTCGGAGGGAGAGGGAGGAGTTTCATCTGATGATTCAATAGTCCTAGACTTGCATTTCTTTGAGGATATTGCTTCTTTTTGGACAATGTTAAGGGGAGCTTTCTTGGAGGATACAAGCTTCTTGATGTGTTTGGGTTTTGGTTGACTAAACAGTTCTTTGGTACGAGGGACTGAAGTTGAGATGGGAACTACGGTACTAGAAGGACCTTGGGTGTTGGTAGGGACTAGGATAGCATGACTAGGATGAGGCGGGGAAGAATGGTATGGGTCAATACCATCTAGAGCCTCAATGTGATCTTTGACTTCTAGAGCTTCGAGTCCAATAGACTCCAAAAGGTGTCCAGGTAATCTCCTAAGGGGTCTAAAAATAGTTTGATCTTTGGAAGGAGTGTACCATTTTAAGTCGCGGGTGATATAGAGTGTAGAATCATCACCCATGTTAAGCTTTGCCTCCTTGTGAAGATCCGAAACGCAGAGAGACCAAAAACGAGCAAAGGAAAGCTCAGTTGCAACTTGTCGAGAAGTCTCCTTTGGAATGTATTATAGGAAGTCATCCCACAAAATTTGACCACAGTTGACTGCGTTGCCGGTGAATATGCTCCACACAAGCTCGAGAAGCATGATCCCAATGTTGTCTGTGCCACTAGTTCTGCCGGACAAACTTCTGATGAAAAAGTGACAAACAAACTACCACACCACCGGTAATGGATTTTTCTTAAATTCTCTGATCCCCTTCAACTTCTTTTGGTACCCCGTCTAGTATAGAGTGGTAATGATGTCTTGTGTGCTCAGTGAGAAGAACTTGGTAGTGGAAGGAACCCTAAGGTTGATAGCTTCTAAAAAATTGGTCTTGGTGAACACGACCAGTGATTCGTCGATTAAGTGCAGGTGCACCTCCTGAGGTTGTAGAGGGGACGATAGGCTGAAAAAGCGCATTTGAACAGAGTAGAGTGTGGAACAACGTCAGTGAAAGCGTCGAATGCACCAAAAATTAGATGGGATGGAATGAACATGATCATCAATTGGATTGCTTCATTGTAGTGGGGATGATATTTAAACACAACCCTAAAATTGCTTGAAGCAGTGGATGAGGACTGAGCTTTGATTGTTGTGTCTGAACTAATTGGTTTCACAGACACTGAGGGCTTGGCTGGTTTCTTGGAAATGCAGGATTTCACCATTTTTGAAAAGATTAGGAACTTGCAGAAAGCTTAGAGCAATAAGATGAAAGAGAGAAGGATCGTCGTAAGGGTTCAGAAATCGTAAAACCTTCTTAGGAAGAAAAAAAGGGGGGGGGGGGGGGGTTTATACCTCTAAATATTAAAGATTGTTATAGGTAATTTAATTACAGCTAGAAACATAAAAACCTTTGGGTTTTTACATTATCTGTTGGAATTAAAGTAAAACAAAATGAAAAAAAAACTTGTCTGGAAAATAGGATCATTTAATGAAATGTCAGACCCATGATAACACGTCTAGAAAGCATGTGGTGAGGGTTATTATCCGTTGTGAAAAGGTAGGGAGTTGAAACAGAATAGACATTTAACGGCTGGGTGATAAGACTTCTTAAGGAAAAATATTTTCATTAAAGATTGTGTTTTATGGAAAAACACATTATTTTTTTCTCAGCCCAAAAAAGCCCTGACTAAAAGAAATGATTTGAAAAAGTTTAAAACATTGTATGCTACAAAATGAATGTTAGGAACATTGTTTTTTTTATTAAAGAGCATTAAGTAGCACACAAATTTCTTCTAGTATTTATGAAGTAAATATCAGATCCTGTAATGTAACTACGGTGGAATGATGATGATTGTGGTAACTTGAGCTGAGGAAACACTTGATCAAACAGTTAGAAATAAAAGGAACTAAGGATCGAAGAATATGTAGATCATATGTGATTGCGGTATACAAGATATACCAAATGGACATATGATGAATATATTGTTCTAGAACCGTAGTGAAGAGAATCCTTTAAGAATTTTGTTTCTCAAAGGAAAAGAAACATGTTCTTTACAGGACAATAACTGTGGTAGCTATCAATTCAAAAGGAATTGCATGTCAAGATTCATCATTCCTAACATTTCTAGAAAACTATTTAATTTAGAGGCATCAAGTGCTTTTGTGATGACATCATCTATTTCCTCGTGTGTGGGAACGAAAATGAGTTTGATGTTACCATTAAGTATGTGGTCTTTGATAAAGTGGTATCGCAATTCAATGTACTTCGTCTTTGACTGATGAATCGGATTTTCAGAAATTGCAATGGCACTCTCTGAGTCAAAGTAAATTGGTACCCGCAACATTCTTTAACTGTAGTCCATCAGTTGAGTCTTCATCCATAGAACTTGAGAATAAAAACTGGTTGCGGCCACATATTCTGCCTCAACGGTAGACAACGAGACACAATTTTGCTTCCTTGAAGACCAGTTGAGTAATCTTCCTCCTAGAAATTGGCAGCCACCAGAAGTACTCTTTTGATCCAATCTAAAATCGGCACGATCCGCATTGGTGAAGGATTGTAGGCTGAAGTATTTCTGCTGGGTACCAGAGGCCTATAACTTTGCTTCCCTTGAGGTATCTGAAGATTTGCTTGACTGCGGTTAGATGTGATAGTTTTGGGTATAATCATGTGGCTAAGACAATATCTGGTCTACTTGCGGTTAGGTACATGAATGACCCAATCATTCATCGATAACTTTTGTGATCAACTAACTCGCTAGTAGGATCAGCAAATATCTTGTATCCAAAGGCCATCAGAACTTTGGCTGAGGAGCAATTTTCCATTGAGTATTACTTCAGCAACTCTGAGGTGTATTTTTCCAGATGGATGAAAATCCCTAAAGGGAATTTTTTTTACTTCAAGATCTAGAAAGATATTGATCTCTCTATTCATGCTCATTTGAAATTTGTTTGCCATAAGCTTTGCAAAATCATCCACCATATTCTGGTTTGTTGAACCAAATATGATATCGTCCACATATATTTGGACGAGCATTCAATGGTTATCATTTTACATTCTAAATAAAGTGGGATCAATCATACCTCTTTTGTACACAGACATGACGACAAACTATGAAAGAGTCTCATACCATGCCCTTGAAGCTTGTTTGAGACCGTAAATCGTCTCTTCAAGCTTGTAGAAATGGTTTGCAAATTCTTGAGATTTGAAGCCCGGTGGTTGTTGCAAGTAAACTTCCTCCTTTGGTTCGCCATTGAGAAAGGCACTTTTTACATCAATTTGGTGAGCTTTGATGTTCTTATGTGCCGCATATGCCAAAAAGATGTGTATGGCTTCTACTCCGGCTACAGGGGCATAAGTTTCATCGTAGTTAATGCCTTCCAATTGACGGTACCCCTTAGCAGCAAGTCTTGCTTTGTTTCTCACCACCACACTGGATTCGTCAAGCTTGTTCTTGTAAACTCATCTAGTACCGATGATTTTGTGGCCTTTTGGCTTTGGTACCAGCTTCCACACCTTTTTCCTTTCTAACTCAGCTAGTTTTTCTTGCATTGTGGTGATCCAGTCAGGCTCTATGAGTGCTTCTTTTATGGTTCGAGGCTCAACTACGGACATAACGGTTGTGTAATGACAGTGGTCCGTTAGATCACTAGAAGATCGAGTTTGTATGCCTGCAGATGGGTTACCAATGATTTGACCCGGTGGGTGATCCTTTGTCCAAATATGAAGGCGGGGTTGTTGGTGATCAGCGATTGTGGTAGAGGGAATATGTTCAATGTCAGAGCATTCTGAGGTTGGAGAAGTTAGTTCCCCCTCGAATTGAGAGCAGCCCATAAATGTATCTTGGAGTGTAGGAGCCTGAACTACAACTGTGAAAGGAGGTACCCACGAAACTGCGGATGGGAGTTCCCCCTGGACTAGAGATGGTTCCCCCTTGAAGGATGAATGAGTGATAATCCTTGAAACTGATCTCGTGTCAATGTTCTTAATTTCTTCATCCTCGGAGTCTGAAGGAGCTTTTAGTTGGATTGGGACTCTGTGAGTAGACATCGTGGCTGCATCTTCTAGTACAGGAACCTCGATGGTTTTCGTCTGAATCAGAGTTGAAGTTTCCCCCTCAATCGACGAGATAGAAGTGTTGAGTGACAATTCTTCAGAAAGAGATGGACCAGATATGTCAGCATGTTGTTATTGAGCTACCGGAGACACAAAATTTCAGATTGATGTGTCATTTCTACGGGGTCAAATAAATCATCATAGTTAACCTCAACTATGTTTAGGGGACCCGAAGAGACTGGGATATCACTTTCTAGGATGAATTTGGTTTCAACTAAAGGAGCTGTGTTGCAGACATAATAGTCATCAAATTTAATATCGAAGCTTTCGACTATCAGCCTTGTTCGTCTGATGATGGCCCGATAGGCCACTTTTTTGGTGGAGTAGCCAAGGAAAATGCCTTTATCTGATTTGGGTGCATATGTTTTAAGATGATCCTTGTTGTTGATCACAAAACATATGTAACCAAAAATGTGGAATAATCTAACACTTGGTTGCGGTTGTTCAGGACCTGATATGGAGTTTTGTGTAGGCACTTGCGAATGATGCTTCAGTTTTGAACAAAGCATGCAGTTTCTAGTGCTTCGGCCCAGAAGTATAGTGGAAGGTTGGTAAAATTTAACATTGATCTAGCTGCTTCAACTAATGCACGATTTTTTTGCTCTACAACTCCAATTTGTTTCGGTGTGTAGGGAGCTGAAAAGTTAAGACTAATGCCCTTTGAAACAAAGAAAGTATTCAAGTGCTGATTAGTCAATTCGGTTCCATTGTCACTTCTAATTCTTCTTACTGGTAGCTTGATTTGAAGCTTGATTTCTTTGCTAAAGTTAATTAGGACCGGCGGCGTATCCAATTTGAGTCTCAAGAAGAAGACCCATGTGAAATGAGTGTAGTCATCAGGTATAACAAGTATGTATTTCTTATGATGAAGACTGGCTACGGTAGATGGACCGCATAACTCATTGTGAAGTAACTCCAACGGCTCCATATTAAAGAATCGATAACTAGTGGATGGCTTCCCTTTGTTTTCTTTCCACACTCACACGTTGGGAAAAGAGTGTCATTGTTGTATTTCAGAATAGGAAGACCACAGACAAGTTCTTCGGTGACCAAGTTGTTAACTTACTTCAGATACGACTTTGGATAGAAAACACAATTGTGGTTTGCCAATAATTAATGAGACATCCAAAGGATCCAATGTGCCTTTGGATTTAAACTTAATCAAGCATGTGCTTCTATCAATTGCCAAAATATGGAAATACTCACTATCATGCTTAACTCTATGACAAGCTTTGCACAATTGACCCTCACTTATCAAATTATGCTTGAGTCCTCCAACATAAGCAACCTTTTGAATTGAGAAGTTGCCTGTAGTCAGAATACCATAACCCTAGATAATTCCATTTGCATTGTTATTGAATGTGACATGTCCACCACTACATATAGGTCTGAAATCGCGAAGGTACTCTAACCTTCTGGTCATGTGCATGGAGCAGGTACAATCAATTAACCACTCCTCTTCTTCTTCCTCCTTGCATATTGCCTACAATATTAATGGGTTAGTTTGTGCACCCAAACAAGTTTGGAGCCTTGGGACAAACGAGAACTTTTTTGACTAGATGTATGCACATGAGTTATAGGGACATGTTTCGTGGTAATATTTAGACCTAGTCCTAGGTACTTGGCAACTTTTGGAACGTTATAAGATTGGGTTGGATGTGATGCTTTCAAAAGATAAAGTCCAGAAGAAAGAGGCTTTACCCAGACACCGGATTTTGACAACGGTCCGGAGGGTGTAGTCTGAGTCTTTTGTCCAGTCCATGAACGACTTTTGGCTGCAGAATCCTTGGGACTTGAAAAAGTGTTTACACGTGAACTTCTCCTAGGTGTTGACTTGAGATATGACTAAGATGACTTTGCATATTTAGGATTTGGGAAAAGACCTTTCCAATTTGGATCTTCTAAGGAATAGTTTTGAAAAATATACCTTTGAAAAGATGTGACTTTCTTTTGGGATTTTGCAGGAGAGTTTGAAAAGGTTTTGGCTACTGTACACTCCTTTTGTCTGATTCTTTGACTGTAGTGATTTTTGAAAGATTTTTTTCATTGATGGGTTGTTCTAAATTCTTTCATTTTGAAACATTGGGATGTTTGAAATTGTTCTTGTATTTATCATCTCACCTTTTTTTTAGACTTGAGATGATCTCTGAAAGCCAATTTTGCGTAGTTTTTGGAGAACCGCAGTCAGAAATGTTCAATTGCGGTTTCTTGAAATATTTTGATTGTTTTCAAAAATGGGGGTTGGAATCATCTAAACTAGAGAGTTATGGGTGTTGCGAACATTTTCCATACTCAAAGTTTTCAATTGGTAATTCATGATGGATGGGCTGAATGGTCACTGTGCTTTTGACTGCGGTTTGTGGTAAAGATGACTGGACTACCGCAAAATAAGTCAAGGATGGATTTTTGCTGGGATAGTTTAAGGAAGGTAAAGATGGACAATCATCGACTAAGTCTGGTCCTTCCAAAACAATTTCTTCATCTACATCAGAGGATGACTAAGAGTTAGGACAATTCGTGTCAATAACTGGTATGAGATCTAAGGACTCGGGGAGAATTTCCTCAATAACAAAATTGTTACTCAGTTCATGAAGCCTATCAAAGTGACATTTTATGTCTTCGGGGAATGTTTTGTCATTGATATGGAAATGGAAATCTCGACCCGGAGGGACATATGGACGGTCTTGGTTAAATCGAGGTGATGAGTCCTTTGCATTTGAAAACCCATTGGACCAACCCCAATTGTATGTTCTATCTATAGTCCTACTATTCACAAGACTTTCAATAGCTTCACTTTCATTAAACAACATTTCGATTAAAAGATTTAAGCGTACATTTTCCTTTTGGGCTAAATCCCTTTGATTTAATGGTATTCCTAACTGAGTTTCACAAAATATTCTAGCATCTTTCTCTAACACTAAGTCCTTCTCTAAAATGACAACTTTAAGTATCTTATCGTCTAGTTATCCTCTCACATGAAACATTTCTTAGGACGCTATGTTCTTCTCATATAAAGCCTTGTTGTAGTTTGAAAGGATGGCAACACAAGTGTCATTAAGTTTGTCCAAGAAGGGTTGACAATCATGTATGCTGTAATTATTAGATTGGATCATGAGTTTTACCATTTCGATAATACTTAGAGTTCCATCTTTCACCATGAAGCAATACTTTTTCTGCATCTTTATTGAACCATCCTCGTCAGCAGTTGCCACCATGCAGATTTTCCTTTGCTCTTGATGTTGTTAGGATCTTCATCTTCATCTCCAGATGACCAAACTTGATGATCCCTCTTTACTTAGGCTACGTATGCCATTTCCTTTTCTTTTTCTTCCATCTCTTGAGCCATTATAAGATAGAAGGCTTTATCTTTTACAACATTGTCTTTGCAGTCTTTAGCAAAGTGATTTTCTTTGTTTCATTTGTGACAGATAATAACATCATTTTTGTCTTTAATTGAGGTACCAGAGTCAGTTTCCTTGATAGGCTGCGGTGCCTCTTTGTGTTGATGAGTGTTTTGTGGTTGTAGAGACTAGTGAGGGTTTATCGCATATCAAGAATGATTGTTCTGCGCATTGAAGTTACAGTTGAAGGGTGGTTTGGTAAACTGCTGATTTTTATGAAACGAGGTTAGTGGTAGCCTATTGAATTGTTGGCTAACTAGGGAGATGGAATTTTGAAATTCTTCTATAGTGTGATATTCTGTATTAGCTTCGTAGGACTGCGGTGGGTTGTCATATAAGAGAGGATAAGGTTCATATGATTGGGTGGTTTTGCTTTGAGGGGTTCAAGCTATGAGGGCAAGTGGACCTCCAAAGTTTGCACAATCTTTTAGCACTGTTGATTCTTGTACCTGAAGTTCACCATACAACTTGAAGAGAGATAGTGTCTGAATCTTTCTATCTCCTTAGACTATCATCTTTGTCACAGTCCAATGTTTATCTAAACCATTGAGTAACTGAAGGTTTGTTTCTTGATTGCTTCGGAGGATGCCAACATTTTATAATTTTGTGACAATAAGATTGAATCTTTTGAATGAGTCTTCAAGACTCTCACCTGGATAAGTATTGGAATTATTAAACTCGTAGAGTGCCGTGGTGAGTTTCTTGTCTTGAATTTCCTCGGAACCTTCATACAAGTTTTTGAGAACATCCAAAATTTCTTTGGCTGATTTGCAGTTGATGAGGATGTCAAAGTTGTATGAGGCTACTCCACATGAGATTTCATAGAAAGCAACATCATCACTTTTCATCTTATCAAGATCATCCTTAGTTGGACGATTCATTAAAACTTGACCTCCACCTAGTCTACCTTGAGCACCATCAGCTTGAATAGGAGTAAGAATGGGAATATAAGGTCCCTCTTCCACGGATCTCCACACGTCTCTACTAAGTCTTTTTTCAGATACCTCTCCATTCCTTGAGACTAGTGGTGATATTCGCTTGCAACAAGTATTGGGGCCCGATTAGAACCACCAACACTGTTGGAAATGTTAAGTGATAAAGCTTGTGCCATTTCCTTGGTTTTTGTTTTTTTTTATAAAAGATGAGCTTCAGTGGTATACAAGGCTTTTCAAAATCAGAGTTTTGTTTAAAAAACAACCACTTTGGCTCTAATACCAATTGTTGAGAGAAGAACTTTGGGAAACACTTGAACAAACGTTAGTACAAGATTATAGTTGTGGAATAATTTAATCTCAAAGGATCATGAAAGCTCAATAATAATAATTTAGATTTGTTAGATTGTTAATTAAGGAAATATAAAGTGCTAAAATGTAAAGGAAATGTAAATGACAAGTTATATCAAGTACACAACAGACTGATTCGTAACACGGTTTGCATTCATACACAAGTTATTATGTGAGATAAATTTAAAATGTAGAGGATATTCGATGATGATCAGTAAGATAAAGATATGAAAAAGTGATCTTTTTATTTCAGAGAGAAGAATTAAAAGATCGTTGTAGAGAAGTAGTAAGAGATGAGAAGTATTTGATACAAAGCATGAGCACTCCATTTATAGAGTCTCCAAAAGTTACATCCAAAATAAACAAATGATAAAACTACTAAATAGTATAGCCATGCAAGGTCCATTGGACAAACAAAGATTATCACGCTAAATCAGTTGGACGTAACTAAGTCTTCACTGCAGTGGACAGGTTGTGGTAGGAAACAGATTGCCGTAGCAGAAAGATAGTTGCGGTAAGAGAAATAGTTGCGGAAGGTAAATGATGATTGCAGATCTCCAAGTTTAAGAGGGTCACTTCTTCGTTCTAAAAAAGGTTGTTTTTTAAAAATTATGTTATAATCAATTAATATCATCTTCTCTACTCCAATCGTGCATTATTGAAATCGAGTTAGTGAAATTTTAACCTATTGAAATCGTTTGTTATTGCCTTACACATTACTGAAATCTTGTGCTACTATGCCAAAACCATGACTTAAAATTGGAGGACTTATTGAAATTATGCCTTACAGAAATCATGTGTTACTGAAATCTACTCAAATTGTGAGTCATTTTTTCATGCATGTTTGCAATTGTCAGCATTTTTTTTTTGTTTTGGAAATGTTATTTATTCAGTTGTAATTGAAGTTTTTTTTGGAATGAATGTTGTCTAGTTTTAGCGATTCATGTTATATGTGTTGTAATTCAAAATTATAGCATAATCTTAATATTGTAAATGGGTTGGATAAAAGGGTTGAAAACCCATTGATCCAGTGAATAAGGGTATGAGTTTAATTATTCAAAACCCTGCAGGTTATTAGTTGGGTTTGGATCAACATTTGGAAAAAGTTTAATGGGTTTGGATCAAGGCCGATTCGCTCCCACTCTATTTCTAGGTCAACACATAAAAAGAATCCCTCTAGAAAGACCTCTAGCACTACAAAAAATGTCGAAGAACATGTTTCCCCACAAATGTCTAATATATATAACATGCAATCAACTCGTTTTTATTTCTTGAACATTTAAAAACTCACCCCATTCTTGTAACACACGTTTTCCAGCATCCCCTAGAGTTTTTCGCATTAGCAATCTTCAAAGTTCACTTTGTTGTTTAAATAATATATCCATTTTGATCGGTTTTGAAACAACTCATTTGTGTGGTTTATTTTTTTTAAAATGAAAATTTTACTATGAATTCTTGTGACATTACTAGTTGGTATCAGAGCCTTGGTTTGAGGGATTTGGGCACACTTCCAGGTCTGTCTGAACTCAAACTCAGGAATTGATAATCTTTTTTAAAGAAAATGAATTTTCTAAAAAGATTTGAAAGAAGAAAGGGGTATGATGTGTGCATTCTATAAGGTCACACTTGATGATTTGATAAGTCAAACACACAACACGTTCATAGATCAACATCAGCGTCTACTGTATCTACAACATCAACATATCAAGCATATCAACGTCAGCTTATAGTACAGTTATCCGATTGTAGTCTTTTGTATATTAGGTAATGATATAGATAAGTATATAATAGATCACAAATCTGATATCTTTGTGATAAGATCGGTTTATAATATAGATTAGACGTAATCCCTTTGATCATGGGATATAAATGTATAGATTAGTATATATATAAAACATTAGAGCAAACCCTAATGTTGTGATCATGGCTTGGTGTGAATCGTCTTTGTGACAAAACCGTCTTCTTGGTGAAGACAAAACCCTTTCTTTGTGAAAGAAGAATTTGGAGAACTATTGTGTTATCTACTTTTTTTTTATTGTTTTGCTAAGATTAGTTTTATGTTTGTTCTTAATACTTGAAGTGTATCTGATCGATACAAACCTTTATTTGGTATTAGACCGGGTTTTTGACACGCTTAAGTAATCATGTCGACTTCACGCAATTCCAAATCCTTTGGACTCAACAAAATTCCTCCCTTTGATGAACAAAACTTTGCTATGTGGAAAATGAAGGTAATGGTTGTTCTTGAAACCATCGAATATGAGGAGAAATATTGTTCAAAAAGGTCCCCATGTTCCTATGTACCAGTCCATGGTAAATAACGCTCTAGTTGCCCCCCTTAAGCACAAGCCAGAAACAAGTTATGATGACGATAATAAGAGACTGCCTAGTCTTGATGTGAAATCCAGGGATGCTATTAGAAACTATATTCCTTACCACGTGTATCATATCATACAAAATTATGAGTCAGCACTAGAGATGATGGACATAGTGACAGTGGCTTATGAAGGCACTGTGGAAGTCCAGGCTACAACCATCAACAACCTTAATCAGAGATACGAGCATTTCTTTGCTAACCAAGGTGAGTCTCTGACATAAACCTTCAATAGATTTAACTGCTTCGTTAATGATATGTGTAGGCTGGGAATCGTCAAGTACTCACCAAAGTTGGTTCTAAAGTTTCTTCATTCTCTAGGGAAAATCTAGGAACATCATGATGATGTTCTTAAGCACAATGAGAAGATCAATAACGTGGATATGAATTCTTTGTTGGGTAATCTGCAAAATTACGAAGAGACTAAATATCTTCATAAAGAAATCACGAAGGACTCAATCAAGGAAAAGTTTGTTGCCCTAGTGTCTCGAAATGAAGCAAGGAAGACCATCAACGAATCAGATAATTTAGATTAGGATGAAGAAAGTGGTGAAGATCTCACTGATGAGATTTTTTCCAGTGCTGCACTTATCGTCAAGTGTTACGAAGAAAGCATAGCAAACGGGGTTAGCAGAGCTCAATTCAAGAGAAGCAATTCAGCAAGAAGATCCACTTCAGAGAAGAGAAACTCTTGTAACTATTTTAACTATGGAAGCCCTGATCATTTTTCCAGGGACTACAAAGAGAAGAAAGAAGCCTAAAGTCCTCAAAACTATGAAGTTTTGTATAAGAAGTTGGTGGCTTGTATGAAGAAGGAAAACATCTCTCTCCCAAACGGTTTAGTTATAAAACAAGTGGATCATGAAGAATGGGTGGATGAAGAGTAGACATTTGAATATGAGGGGTTGAATGTTAAGTGTCTCATGCCACTTGTAAATAATTCCCTTGATGGCATCTGTGACGCTGATGGTTCTCATGTTGGTAAATGATCAAGTCCAAATCTAGGTCAAACTTGGTACTTAGACATTGGAAGTTCAAGACACTTGACCAGTTACAAGTCACTCTTAACAAATTTTGCAATGAAGGATGGTCCAATGGTGACTTTGGTGACAATGGTGGAAGAAATATTATAGGTGTTGGAACTTTTGAATGCAGGACAATTAAGCTGAAGGGCTTGTACTATGCAGAAGGTCTGAAAAGCAACTTCATCTCCATCAGTCAACTTTGTGACACTGGTTACAAAGTTCTTTTTCAACTTCATGTAGGAAAAGTGTTTGATTTTGAAAACAAAAACGTGCTTTCTGCTCTCAGAGAGAATGATATTTAAATGGTTTGATTTGTTGCTTTTAACGTTGATACTTTATTTTAGTTTTATGTTTTTCTACTCTTAAATTTTTTAGCATAATTGCTACACTTTTAAATTATTTTTGGTTTGTTTGCATTAAAAATTCTTTTTAAACATTACCAAAGGAGTATACATTTACATATACATTTTTCTTCTAACATTATCATTGCTGGTTCTTCTCTTTTCTTATGTATGTGTTTGGATATTCTATTTTTATCTCAACATTGATATTACATGATTAAGTCAACATATCAATAATTGAATATATAACCCTCCTTATTGGAGCTTGTTGAAGCTGTCTCTGAATCTTTTATTCAGCACCAACTACCCTCTAAGTCAAGCTGATGGTCACACTGACAAACATGTTGCTTCCCGTTGATGAGACCAGATAAGAGAGAAGTGTGCCATAGGATATTATTCTCGACACATATCTCTTCCACTTTGAACAACTAATTTCGGTTGCAATGAGATGATGTGGAGTTTTGTGACTTGGTGCGACTATCTTCTAAAGACGTTGTCACTGCAACTCCATCACCTCAAAGATCCAAAGGTGTCTTCAACAACACAATGATCCCACCTTCTCTTTCGTTAGGGATCTCAATGTATGGAACCTTCGAGTTTTGTCTTGGTGACTCTCATAACTCAAGTTAAGGTCACAAAGATTAGATCCCTCTAACTCGTTGGTTACAGAGACTGGTTCATGTTCTTCTTTTGTTCTTGGTGAACATAAAGCTTGGAATCAATCTGTAGAACCTCAACGATTAAAGGCATTCTCTCTCCTTTTTACTATTAATTGTGTTGTTTTTATGTGATATGGTTGATTTTGTGTGTTTTCTTTTATAGCTTAAAATTCATGGGGTAGATATATCAGAAAACGAAGAAGCATTAATGACCATTCAATTCCAAAGATTTGATGGAACGAGTCTTTATCACCTTTCTGAAAAATCTGCACATCTTTTGCTTGTTTACACTATTTTCTTGTTTAACTAATTCTTTTGTTTGTATTTTTATGTTGTTTATTCTTTTTTACCATTTTGTAAAGGAATCTAACGGTGGCAATCTTGAGCCTATTATGCAACTTTTGACACATCATCGTCCCTAGAAGCATGCTGGTGTATGTGAAAAAATCTATGTAAGTTTCTCATCAGCGAGAACATCTGCTAAGAACATTGAGTTACCTTCTCACGCTGATTGTCTAGCATTGTCGAAACTCTTAACGTGAGATTGTCTAGTCTAAATAAAAAAATTGATAGAAAGGTTGTGGTGTTTATTTTTAAATTAATCATCTTTACCTGACCCTGTCCCTTGAAGCATGTTTGTCGTATGCATCAAGTCTTATGTTCTGCTGAAACATTGAGCAAAACCTAGTGGCTTACCCTGATCGCATAGCAATCAATGTAAGAGATACCTGTTTGGTCCTTAAATGACAAAGGGTTTGTTCATGTCCCTAACCTCCTAATTTGAGGTATGACATTGTACCATTATGAATTAATGGTGAATCCTTGATCCTAGATTACAACTTACTCTATGATACGAAAGCTTAAAACCACTTCTTGTTGATGGGTTAACATTGTGTATGATTCATGCTGATTCCACCCAGCATGACTGAAAGAATCCATTCTTTCCTTAACTTCTTGCTAATGGAACATGAAGATTCGCTATGATATACCACATACTGATAAAAGCGTGCTATTATGTGCCGATGGTTAGCCTTGTACCGCAGACTATCACACACACCAATCCGTTCTTGTCCTTATATTCTTCTTTAAAAGCTTTTTGATTCTGTGTAATGTATCATACGTTGATGAGAGGTTGAAAAATTAGTTCTAATGGGTATATTATTGTGTGTGATATATTACACGCACTTATCCACTCTTGTTATTTTTATTCCAATAAAAAAGATTTATGATTCAACGTATGAAACCACATACTAATGAGATCTTCAAATACTATGTCAATGAATGACAGTTTAAACACACACTATCAGGAGACATCAGAAACTTAACATTTCAAGGCTTTCACTGATTAATTATGCTGATGTTCATTACCGCTGATGATGCATCACCTATTTTAACGGTAACCTTTTAGATGGGGACTGAAAGATCCTCCAGTATCTTGGGATTCGAGTTTTTTACGGTGAACTTATCTTCACTCATGATTACGTAAAAAATACTCCAAATCATCCTCTTCCTCAAACCTTTCACCATGTCAAAGCCCTTATACGAGTTTGCTCCCTGCACTAAAATGATCATAGGTCCTCATGCTCCTGACCCTACCATCATCATTTAAATAACAAATGTGTTGAGAGAAAATCTTAAAGGAACATTAGTCAAAAGAAAATATGATGCAAAATAATAATTTAATCTCGAAGAATCTTGTAAGCTCAACAATAATAAGTTAGAGGAGTTAGATTGCTGAAATATAAAGGAAATAAATAGCAAAAAGTTATATCAAGTAGACACCAAGTTGATTCATAACGAGGTTTGCATGCAAACACATGTTAGTAAAGGTGATCAACTAAAGTGAAGAGGGACTCGATATATCAGTTAAGATAATAGAGATAGAGATGAATGATCTTGTATTTCAATAAGAGTTCTAAAGTAGTGGAAGTGGTTGTGGTAAAAATACACGACGAGGGATGCTCTACTTAGAGTCCCAAAAGTTACATTGAAGAGTAAAATAATATTAAACTACTGCCTGCGACGACCGTGAATGGTTCACCAGATATTACAATGTAGACAAGCAATGTTAGTAAAATAAACTAAACAATCTACATGCATTATCCATCTCTGCGGTTCACCAACTGAACTATGCGGTACATCAATGTTAACATAAGTTCTGCGATAGAAGCTTCTATGTGGTATCATCAAGACAACAAGTTTTATGGTTCCTTATCGCTGAAAAGGGTCACTTTTGTTTCAACAATTTCCCCCAAAGTGACCTCTCAGCTTATTTCGTTCAAGTGTTTATTTTCAGGAATTTGATGATAATCCACCAAAATTTTCTAACTTCAAACAACCACTGGATCCTTCTTGAAATTTTGAACTTGATTTCATCAGTTGTGTGCTTTGATCTTTGCACTGAAGCCAAAGTGATATCCAGTTACCATTTTATTAGTTGATGGATTGCGGTCACTAGAATAAAGTACTTGGGACCATCTTGAGCTTTCTTGTACACAACCCTTAGCTTAGGGTAGCTTTTTGCACCAAGGGACATGTCTTGGAATCTTTCAGTGAAGTTTGGCACAGGCTCGAAGGGAGGAAACTGGAACCTCTTAGCAAAGACTGGATGTATCTCAGCATCAATTTTTCCAAAGTCACAAACGATTGCATTACGGAATTCACGAGCTCTTTCAAAGGCAATCTTCATCGATCTTTGAATATTTTTCAGCCTTGAGCTGAAACACCCTAGCTATGAAAAATATTTCTTCGGGGTTGTGAACACAAAGTTTGTTTGGCTTCTGACATATTCACGTCCTCTTCTAGTGAGGATGTACTCGAAAAATTCAGTTTTCATGAATTTTCTAACTTTGTACTTCTTCACCCCGTCTAGTCTATCATTGGACCAAATATTCTCAAATATTGAACCATGCTTGACATGAAAAAGGTTCAAGCGTTCGAACTCCATTAGGAGTTCTCTATCATCCAAGAGGATGAGATCAAATGATTGAAGGACCGGAAAGAATTTGGAGTTGGGAGAAATTGGAATGTCCTAATAGGGATCTGATGGAGGTTCAACATAGTTGAGATGAGGAGTGTAATCATCATTGAGAAGTCTATGGGTTCGATTCATCCAGGAATTGATTAAAGTTTCATCAAATGTAGTATCAAACCGTTTTTCCTTCTAAATTTCGTCCGCAAACTTAGCTAATCTCCAGTCATGTTTCTTTTGGGTAATGGACGGAGAATCATCAGAATGATCTGATGACAATACTTCTTCTTGTGGTGAAGCTGATTGGTGATGATAATTTTTAGAAAGTGACTTTTGTGGAGATTTGTATGGTGATGCCTGAGGAGTTTGAATTTCGTTATGCTCTGCGGTTGGAGGTTGAACCCTTGGAGGATTTTGAGAATGATAAACTGATGGAGTTTTGGTCTTTGAAGAATCACTATCACTTCCCTTTTTGAGGAAGCAGGCTTCAGCTGCTCCTCAAACCATTGGTTCAACCCATCAATTTTATGAAACGTATCATTGAACTCGGTCTTCATTTGATCACATATGTCTTGATTGTTGGGGGTCTATGATTTGAATACAACTTGATAACTCTCCATTGTGAGGCGCAAAATTTTGTCAAAACTCTGATGTGCAGTGAGTGATCTTCTTAAGCCTTTGATGGTTTCTTGGAGTACTGCATATCCTAACTCATAGGCAGTGTGGGTTTCCTTAATAAGCTTTTAGGAGTTGCTTTCTAGAGCCTGTAGTGTTTGTTGGAGACTGTCTTTCATCTTCTTTACCTATGTGATGAAGTCTTTAACTTTGGACATAAAATCCTTGTGGTTTGCAGTTCTTCGATTATCAAGATCTCGTATGCCCATTTCAGCCCGTAGAATCATTGTCTATGCAGCCATTCTTTCTCTTGTTTCAAACCGTTCAACACATTCAGTGAGTGACTGCAGTGTTGGAACATCAGTGCTCTATGGTTCTTTGGTAGTGACTGCGGCCAAGATTTGATCTACTTTGGCCTAAAGGTTGAGGAATTCTTTCCTTGAAAATGATATCTTCTTTTTCTTCTTGAGCTTAGGATTTGAGGTGGAATGCTAAGGTCCACTCCATTCTTCATCATCAATGACCATGATGAAATCGTTTGAACGAAGAGGTTGTTCAACGTCATCAATATTGTCATCATCAAGACCTAACAAAGGTGCTGAGCTGATCTCGATTGTGGTACCTTCATCATTAGAATCGTGAGCTTCATCATTGATAGGGGATTGGAAGGGACAAATGCATTCCCCATCTATTGAGCTTGTTGAACAGTCTGTTCCATTGTGGACATCCATTGTTGAATCACCAGAATGTCATGTACTGTTTTGGCATTATTGATCATTATGGCCCAGTATTTAGCCACAAGTTGGAGAGATTCTTCTTTTTTTTTGTTTCTTTTTTTGTTGTGCCTTCCTTGCTTGCAAAGCTCTTTTGAAAGCTTCAAATTTTTGTAACCCCAACTCTGTTTCAAGACGGTAATGAGTCCAAGAGTTATCCGATGCATATCCATCAAATCCTTTATGCACCGAGGTGTCCCTCGGGTTCATGGATCCTTACACATTTGTGTTCACCATGCATAAACCGCTTGTAAGTAATACAGGCAGAACAGGAATTCCAAAGCTTCCTCGGTCTCCTTTATCTAGAATCAAGTTTGGCCTCAACTATGTTCTGGAAAGGGCTGAGAAAGAAGTGCGCTGTGGTGGAACTTGTGTATCAAGTGTTTTTGTGACTCGGAAAATAATGGAGTGCAACTCCTTGTGTTCGAAGACATGCAAAAGTGATGCCCTGGAGACCTTAGGGCGACCTTTCACATTTGGACCCACTTGGGCTCCAGATGTGGGTCTGTCTCCATTGTTAGATGAAACATATACACTATTTGTATTTGAGTGGTAAGTTAGAGTTTTTGCAGGTGAGTCTGTAGTGACTCGAATGGTTGCGGCAGTCTTTTGAGAGACTCCAACAATACATGTGGTTTGCATTTAGCTGTGACTTGGGGTGAGCTTCAGTTTCTTTCACCTAAAAACGTCTTGCGATTCTAAAGGCTCATCATGATGTTCATTAATAACATTCATAGGTATGCCGTGAACTTGGGAAGAAGTCAGTAGGACTGCGGGAGTAGGCTCTATGGTCTTCACATTTCTCTTCTTTGCTGGTACAAGTCCCATCTTGACAATATTCACCGGTGTTCTTTGGGTAAGAAATTTAACCCTTTTAGTTTTGGGCTGCGGATCTTGAGTTGCGGTAGACTAACTGGTTTTTGTAGGCTTTGGCTGCTGGTCTTGGACTGTGGTAGGCTGACTGGGTCTTGGTGGGGAAGAGTGATATGGGGCAATATCACTCGTATCCATTATGTGATCAGCCACCTCTATGCTAGTGAGCCCAATGGACTCTAAATTGTACATAGTTAATCTACGAATGGGACCAACAATTGACTGATCCTTGAAAGGATTGTACCTCTTTAGATCGCAAGTTGAGAATAAGTTGGTGTCGTTGCCTATTCTAAGATCAGCATGCTTGTGTAGATCACCCATACATAGTGACCAAAACCTTGCAAATGTCAATTCTATCATACCTTCTTTTGGTGCATCCTTGGAGACATTCTGTAGAAAATCATCCTAGATGATTTTCCCGTAATCGACAACATTCCCTATAAAGATGCTCCACATGATGTCGAGGAGTTGTTTGCCCATGTTGTCCATCCCTGCTATTATAGCTGAGAGACATCTGATCACAAAGTGGAAAACAAATTGTGAAACAGCAAGTAACTTGCTTTTCTTGAAATCCCTTACTCCTTTGACTTTGGCTTGATAACCCGCTTGATAGAGTGCAGAAAACACATCAGTTGTTCTTGGAGAGTAGAATTTTGTCGATGTAAGAACCCTTAGGTTGGTTGCAGAGAGGAATTTGTCTCTGGTCATAACCACCAAAGAGTCATCAACGAGATTCAGATTAACATCTTGAATATTGTGGTTAGGTCTGAAAGCTAAGAAAGCACATTTGAAGAGGACTTCTTTTGGAACTGCTTTTGTGAAGGAATCGAAAGCTCCATAGAGAGGATGAGACGGAAGGAGGTTGATCATGTTGGAATAGTGTCTAAGGCTGAAACTATATTAGTCAAGTATTTGACCCGATTGTGCATGGTCCTTTTAGGTTGCCTTCACATACCAACTTGATAGGATGATTTATTATGAGAAAATAAATATTATTAATATATTATGAGAATAATATAAGGAATAATAATATTGGTATTTGATTAATATAAGTCATAAATTAATTAGGATTAATTTGGTGACTTAAAGAGATTAATTAAATAAGAGGGTATAAACTGTCAATTGTTTAATAGTTACACATTAGACTGTAAATCCTTAAGGGATAGGGATTGGACGGATTCTAGAGCTTGGGATAGCTCAAAATCGTCCAAGGCTTATCTATGGTAAAGATTTGGATTGCTTTAAGAGAAGATTATCCAATTAGGGTTTAAGGTGAAACCCTTAAGGAGTCTACAAGTATAAATAGACCCCATGGCTAAGGGAAATCGACATCTCTTCTCAAGTAAGAAAACCCTGGCCAAATTTCTTCCCTCTCCTCTCTCTCAAATCATCTTCTTTGCTATTTCGTGTTTGTAAGCCATTAGAGGAGTGACAATTGTGACTCTAGAGCTCCAAGACAACAAGATCAAAACAAGAGATTCAAAGGTAAAGTTCTAGACCTGATTTTGTATTGTTTTATACCTAATTAGTCATTAGAAGTCTTGGATTCAAATCATGTTTAATTAGAAAACCTAGATCCAAGCATTAGGGTTTTGCATGCGCACATAGGAAAGTTCTTATGGCTAAAACCCATCAGTGGTATCAGAGCCTAGATTGGTTTCTATTAAATTGTTGCTTGTTTGTTTGAATCTTGTTTGCAAAATTTGAATTTTGTGTTTTTGTGTCGTAAACTCGACGAGTCCCATGGTGGACTCAACGAGTTGGCCTAACTCGACGAGTTCAAGCGTCAGGAAAGGCCAGATTCGGGATTTTTTCATACTTATCTTGTGGAAACTTACCTTTATCATATTAGATCAATCTTAATCCGATTTTCTGATATATATGACTATAATCTTGATCTAATTAAAGATATTCATCAACTAATAAATATTTAATTTCCTTATGTGATAATTAATTAATTATTTTGATTAAATTGGTAATTATCTTGCAAGAAATAATTAAATAAATCAAATATGGATAATTATGGAATTAATTGTTAATTGAGATTATTTGTTATTTGATCCTCCATGTTTTAAATGTTTAAAACTTGCCCTCAAGTTTTGAAATTTATGTTTTGTGATTAAAAGTTTTAATTTTGACAATTTAAATTTCAAACCCTAGATTTTTGAAAGTTTAAAATACAACCCTCACTACTAGAAAAAAGGCCTTTTACAACGCGCAAAATACGACGCTCATTGATCTATGTTACGCAAAGGAGAGTGACATTAGAAAAATGTCATCTCTTCAAAAAATTTAAGGATAGAAGACACGCATTATTGCGCGCCCTTAAATTAGTGTCTAAAAAAACACGGAGGGCACCTATAATAAAATGCGCGTCGCCTAAGGATGTCGCTTTATAATTTTTAATGGAACGCGCGTTCCATCCTTTAACAGTAGGGGGAAATGAAATTCTAAAAAAATTAAAAATCCCGCCTTCCTTTTTTTTCTCCTTTCCCTCTTGCCCAAATTATGGACGCTCCTTCCTTCCCCCTCCCGACATTGACTGCTGCCTACTTCTTCCCTCACTTCTACCTACTGGAACCACCATATCTCCCACTCGATGTTGAAATTGTTAGAAAAAGCCCTAATTATACTCTCAAGTCTAAATACATAAAAAATAGAAGATGGTGAAGAAGTAGCAGTAGAGGAAGTGGAGGATGAACAGTCGAAAATGGAAGGAATGGCATCAATAGCGTTGTTACTAGATGGGTCAATCTCGGGTCATTTTGTTTAGCTTCCCGAGTCCGTTTATTACCAGATGGGTCAATCTCGTCTTTTCGTCTCGGCATCATATCTCTCTGTAAAGCAACCGACGACCCCCACACCACCATCTACAAACCCTAAGCCATCGTCACTACCATTGAACCCTAAAAACTCATTCACACTCCACTAGATTGGGCTCTCATTAATTGGAAATCCGCGCTGAATTTCTTTCTACCCATGGACACGATTTTCAATAATGCGATAACAAAAACGATTACGAGCCATGAGAGAGCGTACACTAAGATTGATTTATCATTTTGGACGACTTTGAGGTGGTAAACGATACTGTATTGGTAAATGAAGAATCGGAGAGAAAGGAGGATTTCTGTCAGACGACCGACTGTACCGGTGGATCGGTGGTGGTCCTGTTCTTCCTCCCACCACGATTCCCAGCTTTTGTTCGCCGGAACACTGATTCCACCGTGGTTTCTGATCCACGCTGACCAGTCGTCCCAGTCTTCAACGATTTTCTGCCCTTCTTCAATCTTGAGTACACGGTGTGTGCTTATTTTTTCTGCTCAAATCCCAATTTCCACTTCAGATTACAGTATTTTTCTATATTTTTTTCTTCATAAACATGCTGATTTATCCCATTCTATACCTAAACTTTGATGTTATGAATAGGGTATCAATAGGGCTAGGGTGGAGCAAATGGAAGACCGGTTGAAGGAAAGTTATGAATAGGGTATCAATAGGGCTAGGGTGGAGCAAATGGAAGACCAGTTAAAGGAAGACATATTGCTAGAAGCTACAAGGTATTCTTTTTAACATGTTTCTGTGTTTGATATCCATTTTCTTATCATCTCAATACCTATCTCGATTACAAATATGGAAATAAGATCCTAGTAACTGATGAACTACCAGATGGTCAAATGGTGGATCAATGGGAGCCAGTCACACCGACTCTGTCAAAACATCACTACAGGTTCACCATATTATGAAATTAAATGTTCATTTTGAATATATGTTTCATAATTCCTTTCACTATTGTAGGTCTATTTAGAAATCCAAACAAGAAAATTCCTTGTTGACTACAAATGCATTCCAGCAACAGATGAAAAATCACCCAAGGAACATGATTTTGATACGTTGGTGAGTGTTATTTTCATTTAACAAAATGAAAATATTTAACTTAGATTATACTTTATATATGATTTGTGTTTTATGATCTTTATAGGTTGATAGAATTTCAAGAGCTGATCTTAAGACATAAATAATCTTTAACTGCCAAATGGGGCATGGGCTTACTACCACAGGGATGGTCATTGCCACATTGATCTATTTAAATCGAATAGGAGCTTCTGGTACTTTTTTTTTTGTCTCTGTGAAGTTTATGTTTTATGATTGCATGCTTTTACAGTATGCAAATGAACCTTTTTCCTTATAAATTTCCCATTACAACAACATTCTTGAGTAACTTCTTTTTGATTGACATGGTTTTAGGGTGGTGTTGAAGGCAAACGACAGGTGGACAAAGTGATTGACAAGTGTGCCTCGATGCAGAACTAAATCTGCTTTAGGGCGGGTTCCCAGTCTATGGTGTTACAAATCCAACTGTGGAAATAATTAAATCTGTTATGCAAAGAATAGGTAGCTTTAAAGGTGGCCTGGGTAGACCCGTCTTTTGGCACAACATGAGAGAAGAACCTGTTATTTACATTAATGGAAAGCCCTTTCTGCTTCGTGAGGTTGAAAGACCCTACAAAAACATGCTCGAGTATACGGTATATAATAATAATCCTCTCTCATTTTTAATGTTTATTATTTAAATATACTCAAGTGTCAAGTGGTTTAATGTTGGGAATTTACTGTGAAAGAGTGGAGAGAATGGAAGCTCAACTGAAAGAAGATATTCTCAAAGAACCTGAACGTTATGGATGTAAGGTATCTACCTGATACCTTGCTGCAACCTTGTTGCCTAAGAACAGAAAACAAAACAGAACAGGAAGAAAAAAAGGAAAAAAAAACTACATGGCTGGCAACAGGTGATAACAGGGGAAGAAAAAGATGGGATTTTTTATTTTGCTTGGTGGAAAAGAAAACTTTTATTGCTGAAAAACTTCTTTCTAAATACCTATAACGTAGCATATTTATACTAAAAGAAAAAGAGTTTGACTCATAGTCTAAAACCGGGAAACAAAAATAATAAAAGCATTTTCCTAAAATGCCCCTGTGGCATTTTTCCTGAATTACGCCAACAATGGAGGTGATATTATGGCAATTCACGAACTACAATCATATTTTATTACAAAAACTTATTTAAATTGGATCTTTCCCAAAATACCCCTGAGGCTATTTTTGTCCCCAATTCTCAGGGGATGGAATAATGATGGATGGTCAAGCTAAAATTTGGTTTTGAATTTAATTTGGTATAAAAATGACAGGTTTGATAATGGTAGATGGTCAAGATACAAGAACTTTTCAAGTCCATTTGGAATATTACACTACATATAATATTCTCTCTTTATTTCAGAACTTCTTACTTCTTCGTCTTGTTAACTTTTTCATCTTATAATATGTTTGGATGCTGCTACATTTTAATACTGTCTGGAGTATATTATATTTGTTATTTGTGATAATAGCAGCTGGTTTTGTTTGTGATGGGATTAGTGTAAATTTGTCTGTTTTGTTGTTTTCTAGATGATAGGTAGGTACCTAAAGCATTGTTTAAAGGTGGATTAGTAGTCTACATGTCATTGCATGTCATTGCATTCTCACTGTTACCTATATGATTTTTTATATTAATTTTCTTACTTTCTAAAATTATTAGTGTTTTTTTTTCTGAGTTATGATTGAAAAACAGTGAACTAGGGTAAATTTTATGAATTATGATATTAGTTTCTGAAAATATATAATTAGGGCATCATTATGTCTTATTGCCCCGGGCAACATATTTCTTTGGACCGACCCTGGGTCCTTGCATTGCAATTGCCTATTTATCGGTTCTAAAGGACTGTGAGATTCATTGCTTTCATGAAGGATTGGAAGTCAAACGACTTGGTGGTCTCCATGTCATTGGGACATCTTTGCATGAGTCCCGAAGAATTGATAATCAGGTAACTTTGCATCAGTATTGTGTTTTAAGGTTTTACATAAATTTAGCATATACTTTCAGACTCACTTTTTTTATTTATTTCTTGCTTTACAAAGCTTCGTGGCAGAGCAGGAAGGCAAGGAGATCCTGGATCAACACGCTTCATGGTCAGGTAAGTTCATTTAAATGATTTTTATAAAGTTTAAAGTCAATCCTTTCATCTGGACAAAATTCTTCATGTTAAATTACGTAATAGTCCTTGGAGTAGTTGACATGAACAGTTTTTTTTTGTTAGAATGATTCCATATATATGTGCAAGCAAGCACATGCCTTGTGAAAAAGGGAAATCTATTCTAGTCATTCTCTTTAACAAGGCAACCTTAAAGTTGATTTTTTAAACCTGATGTTTAAAACTACATTGAGTGTGAGATAGAAGTTTATGCAGAGAAGGAAAAAGATAGAAGTTTTTGAGGATGTTGCTGATGAAAAAGATAGAGGTTCTTTACGATGCTGCTAATGAAGTTTATGCAGAGAAGGAAAAAGATAGAAGTTTGTTGGCACATAGTAAGCTAGATAATTAATGCAATTGTATATAAATGAGTTCATTTTTTATAACATTACTCACTATTGGAATAGTTATTTGTATTTGACATATTAGTGAAATGAATTATATTTGTTATTTATGGTATTTTATTTATTATTATGAGATTTCTAATCTATTATTTAATATGAAAAATTAGTAAATCTATAAATAATATTTTTTTAAAACATTTAAAATTATGATACGCAAAAATGTGTGTCATCTTTATTTATGACATGGCCTTTCTTGACAGGGGCTTCTTTGATACGCATTGCATGTCATAAACACGCGCGTCGTAAGGTTACGACACGCAAATGCGTGTCGTCTTCCTTTATGACAGGGCCTTCCTTGATAAGCATTGTGTGTCATAACCGCGCGTCGTAAATGTGCGTCATAAATGCGCGTCGTAAATGCGCGTCGTCTATAGACGACACGCAAAAGCGCGTCATCTCTCTTTATGACAGGGCCTTCCTTGACACGCATTTGCGCGTCGTCTGAGCGTTTTACGACGCGCAATGAGCGTCGTAAAAGGCCTTTTTTCTAGTAGTGCCTATACTAATATAATATTACAAGATTAATATATATATATATATATATATATATATATATATATATATATATATATATATATATATATATATATGTATAACTAAATGCTAGTCTTACCGTTAGTAGGCCTCATTCACGAAGCCGATCTATAAGGTGGGTATAAGGTTGCGGCCTATAAAATGGTGCTTAATGGGTGTACACTCACACCCACCGCTTGCTTGATTGGTGGAGGGTCGTTAGCCGAACGGGTAGGATAGGGCAACCTCATCATCTCATTAAAAGTATAATATGATATACAGAGTAACTACATATTTTTTTTTAAAATTTCCCAATCTTAGTTATTTTAGGAAAAGTGAATTGATGCAATCCCATGAAATTACACTTTGTACCCTTGCTAAGAAGTTAGTGGAGCGTGTGTGTTTTACCGGCACACTAATTGGTTCTAAGCAAAGGTGGCAAAGGGTGATTCATTGTTTATCATAGTTCGATGAGGCGTGTGTGGTTTACCGGCACATCGAATAGGTGATCGTTACAATGAAGGCACCATGTGAATTTGCATGGTAATTCACACCCGCTTTGTGATCCTCGGTATCCCAGTCACAATCAAGAGGGGCATATAGACATTTAAACATTCCATTGAATAGTTTCAATGAATCACACCCGCTTTGTGATCCTATGTTTTTATGGTGGAGAATTAGTGAATCGTCATTCACTTACCTTCATATTATTTGCATGTTAGATTACGACATCCCTTTTCTAATCTGTGAATATTGTTGTTGGATCCTAGCCCTAATTTTTCTTATTGGGTGATAATTAGGGATTCATATCCTAATCTATCTTTGTCCTTTCTATTTGTAGATATCGAACGCAAACAACGTTGCTGCTAGTTCTTTCACATTGATGAGCCTTTGTCAAAAGGTCACTTTCAATGGGACGAACTTTAGCGAATGGATAAGATACATTCGCACCATTGCTCACTATGAGGATAAGGAGTTTGTCCTCGATGAGAAGCTCGAGAAAATCAACCCTGAAATCGCTACTCCGGCTGAAATGACCGCTTTTGAAACTCATGAGCGAGATGCAACGAAGGTACATTGCATCATGATAGACACTATGAACTCCGAATTCCAAAAGTCCTATGAGGACATGTACCCGTACGAGATGCATCAAGACTTATTGGAGAGATACCACCAAAACGCGAGACAAGAGCGTTATGAGTTTTTCACTAACATGATTTATGCTAAGATGGGTCATGGAGAGTCTCTTACCGTGCACCTGCAAAAGATGCAAAGGTATGTCAACCGCCTTCGCAAGTTAAATGTTGCCTTTGGGGAAGACTTGGCGAGCGACATGGTGCTTCACTCTTTGCCTCCAAGCTACAATCAATTTAGGATGACCTACCACATGAACAAAGAGGAGGTCACCTTAAGCAAACTCCAAGGTCTCTTGAGGGTTGCTGAGAGCAACTTCAAGGACAAGTCTGTTACACCAACTCCCAATCCGCCTGCTGCTCCTGTCTTGGCTATTGGACAAGGAAAGGGAAAGAAGAGGAAGGCTTCGTCTAAGAACTATCGTAAGGTTAAAGACCGAGATGGTGCCTCTTCTAGTGGGACCAAAGTTGATCCTGCTAAGCCCTACCCTAACCCAAAGGAGGCAGAGTGTCACCACTGCCACAAGATAAGACATTAGAAGAGAAGCTGCCCAGAGTACATGCAAGCCATCAAGAAAGGAAAGATCAAGCCATCTTTTGTAGGTATATACACAATTAAATCTAAAGATTCTAATCATGCTATTTCTTGGGTTCTTGATACCGGTTGTGGTCACCACATTTGCTCTAATGTGCAGGGACTAAGAAGAAGTAGGGATGTGGAGCAAGGAAGGATCAATCTAATCATGGGGAACAAAAGATTGTCGCCTATGACCAAGATTGGAGTGTATTCTTTAGTGCTTAGTAATAGTTTATGTTTAGATTTGAACAATCGTTGCTATTCGCCAGAAATGGCTAGAAACATCATTTCATTTAATGTTTTGTTTAGACACGGTTTTAGATTTTCTTTTAATAATGAGAATGGTTCTATTTTAGCTTATCTAAATGGTGTCTTTTATTTTGAAGCTATACCATGTAATGGAATATATGAAACTGTTATGATTGTTGATAACTTAGGAAATGATGTTTTGAACATAGATTCTTCCAATAGTATGGATAGTGCATCCTTGTGGCATTGTCGTCTTGGACATGTGAACAAGAAACGCATAGCCCAACTGCATAAGGATGGAGTGTTGGAGTCATTCGACCTTAGGGAAGATGACACGTGCGAGTCTTGTTTACTTGGAAAGATGACTAAGTCACCCTTCACAAGTACTTGCGAAAGGGGTGAGGGTCTATTGGACCTAATACATACCGATGTATGTGGACCGTTTAGATCAACCACGAAGTTTGGGAACCGCATCTACGTGACTTTTACCGATGACTATAGTAGATATGGGTATATCTACTTAATCAAGCAAAAGTCAGAAACTTTTGAAAAGTTCAAAGAGTTGAAGAATGAAGTGGAGAATCAATTGGACAGGAAAATGAAGATGCTTCGATCTGATCGAGGAGGAGAGTACCTAAGTCTTGAATTCCACGATTATCTCAAGGAGTGTGGAATAGTTTCACAATTCACGCCACCTAGGACACCACAATTGAATGGTGTGGCAAAAAGGCGTAATCGAACCTTGTTGGACATGGTTCGCTCTATGATGAGTCGTGCTTCACTACCTATCTCTTTTTGGGGGTATGCCTTAGAAACTGCCGCCCATATCCTTAACCGAGTCCCTACTAAGAAGGTTGCCAAAACACCTCACGAGATGTCGACAGGGAAAGCTCCCTTGTTAGCACATATCAAGGTTTGGGGTTGCAAGGCTTTCGTAAGACGAGCTACTCACGACAAGCTCGAACCTCGAAATGAGCGATGTATTTTCATCGGCTAATCGCAGAAATCCTTTGGATATCTCTTCTATAGACCGAAGGACAATGTTGTCATTGTTGCGAGGAGAGGGGTTTTCCAAGAACGAGAACTCATAAGCCAAGGAGACATTGGGAGGCAAATCGAGCTTGAAGCGATTCAAGAGTCGATAGATGAAGGAACCTCTACCGCTGGCACTCAACCCGAGGAGGAAACTCCGGTTGAACCGATTGACGAGTCCTTACCTCTTAGACATTCCAATAGAGTTAGAGTTCATCCCCAGTTTTATGGTTTTCATATTACTACCGAAGGGGACACGTATATTAGTGATGGTACACTGATAAAGCTTGATGAACCTAATAGCTATAAGGAAGCCATGGCAGGCCCGGAGTCTGTGAAATGCAAAGAGGCAATGGATAGCGAGATCCAATCCATGTATGATAACCAAGTTTGGAATTTGGTTGATTATGTGCCCGGACTTAAGCCCGTTGGGTGCAAATGGATCTTCAAGAAGAAGACTGACGTGGATGGAAACGTAAACACATATAAAGCGCGATTGGTCGCGAAGGGCTTTACTCAAACTCCCGGAGTTAACTATGATGAGACCTTCTCACCAGTTGCGAAGATAAAATCTATTAGAGTGATGCTAGCTATTGCCGCATTTCATGATTATGAGATTTGGCTAATGGATGTCAAGACCGCTTTCCTTAACGGAAAGTTGGCTGAGGATGTTTACATGGCTCAGCCAGAGGGGTTTGTGGATCCAAAGCATCCGAATAGAGTGTGTAAGCTTGAGAAGTCCACTTATCGACTTAAACAAGCGTCTCGCAGATGGAATCTTTGCTTCGATGAGAAAGTCAAACAGTTTGGATTTGTACGAAGCGAAGATGAATCGTGTGTATATGTCAAAGCCTGTGGGAGTATAGTAAGCTTCCTCGTTCTATATGTCGATGACATATTGCTCATAGGAAACGACATCCCGACTCTGCAGGAGGTTAAGTCCTGGCTCGGGAAGTGCTTCGCTATGAACGACCTCGGAGAGGCTTCTTACATTTTGGGAATAAGGATAGTAAGAGAAAGGAGTACGAGACTAATAGGACTTAGTCAGAACACTTACTTAAAGAAGGTACTAAAACGTTTTAGTATGGAAAACTCGAAGAAGGGAGAATTACCGATACAAAGTAATGCCATGTTGAGTAAGACTCAAAGTCCGAGTACCGAAGCTGAAATAGCATAAATGACCCGAGTACCATACGCTTCCGCAGTTGGCTCAATCATGTACGCTATGACTTGTACTCGCTCTGATGTAGCCTTTGCTTTGAGCATGGTTAGTAGATATCAAGGGAATCCTGGCAGAGCTCATTGGATTGAAGTGAAAATATCCTTAAGTACCTTCGGAGGACGAAGTAATGGTTCTTAGTCCTCGGAGGGAGTGATGACTTGAAGGTGCGAGGGTATAGTGACGCCAGTTTTCAGACCGACAGGGACAACTACCGTTCGCAGTCGGGCTGGGTCTTTACCCTGAATGGAGGAGCAGTGACATGAAAAAGTTCCAAACAGGAAACCGTAGCTGATTCAACGTGCGAATCAGAGTACATTGCAGCAAGCGAAGCGTCAAGGGAGGCGATATGGCTGAAGAACTTCATCGGTGATCTTGGAGTCGTACCTGCCATAAAGGAGCCCATAAAGATTTTCTGTGATAATGACGGAGCGGTTGCCTTGACCAAGGAACCGAGGGATCATGGTAGATCTAGACATATCGACAAAAAATATCACTTTATTAGACATCGTGTAGAAGAAGGACAACTCTTAGTGAAGAGGATATCATCAGAAGATAACCCAGCAGATCCGCTTACGAAGGGACTGAGTAGGGTTAAGCACTTGCAGCATGCTAGGAGTATTGGGCTGAAGGATGATATTAGCATAGATTAGATAGTAGTAGAAACATGTAATACATAAATGAAATTAACATTTGATGATTAAATAAAGGAGTTTTATTTATGAGTAATGTTACTGTCTTATGTAAATTGTTTAACTATTGTTTCATTTTGCATGTTTTGACTTCCAGAATAATTGAGTTTATTAAGAATAACCGAATTATTCAAATTGTCCACTATCGTTCATATGTTGGAAGTAGATATGAATGAAGATTGTCATGAATCGGTGCGTAGATTGTCTAAATGGTATTAGACATGGCAAAAGATTATTGCGACGTTCATGAGTGCTTATGAACTAGTTTTGAGCATTGGAACAAACCCGCGCTTGCTGGAATCACCTTATGGAATATGATATAAAAGGGTGATCGCAAGACGATAATATCATATAGTGTTAAAACCTAGATATATGGTTTGTTATATGTTAATTGATTGTATATTGATAATGCGAAAACGCATCAGTAACTCGATGTTATAAAACGCGTTGTCGTGCATAGTTGATTAATGAATAAGTAAATGCATATAAGTCGAAGTTTATCTGTAACTTTTATCCTAAGAAGGTAAAAGCGATATCTCGGCCGCTCGATGATTTGATTTGACTTATGTGCCAGGCCCGGTCAGAACTTGTAACGCCCCGGGTTTTCTCGGTACGTTTGGTTATTTTAATTTAATTATCCTTGTAACCTTGGGTTAATTTATTTAACCAATGTCTAATTTCTTATGTTATTGGACTCTTTTGATCATCTTGTAAACTCCTTTTTGAAGTCCATGGACTATGGGCCTATTTGCAATGTCCATCTAGTTAATAGTACTTAATGTGTAAATTGAATCATTTGGAACACACACAAGGAAAACACTCTAAACCCTCCCTCTCTCTCAAAAATCGTCCCCCTCTCTCTCTTTGGGATCAAGAGCAGCCAAGGGGCTATTTGGAGCTTAATTCTTGTTCATTTCCAGCCTTGATTCGTATTGGTATGAACCTCCTTATCCTTTCTTACAACTTGATTCATAACCTTGTTCTAGTTTTATGATTTCATCTTCACCTCTTCTCCTTCTTATTTTATTTGTAATTGTATGTTATACATCATCTCAAGATCCTATCTTCACCCCATATATGGTGGATGATGGATCTAGGGGATTACATGTGGCAAAAGATCATGGAAACCCTAAAAGGGAGAATGATGATTTTATGTGCTTATGTTTATTTTCATGTTGATTATTATTACATCCTTGAGGCTAAATGAAATCCTAATGATCCCTAACCCTTTTTAGTACCACCATTATCATGGGGACTGAATTGGGATGATGAACACATCTTAAAATGTGTTTCAAAAGGAGAAGGATGGATAAGCCAAAAAGGAATCACGGGTGGCTACGATTCTGTTTTCCATCAGATCTGTAGTCATTTTGTAAAAATCATATCTGGAGCTCTAGAACTCAAACGGACCCCAAACCAGTTCCAAAAGTTCACAAATTGAGTTGGTTAACTTTCTTAAGAAGGCCAACCTCACTGATAAGGGCTTTATCTATGTGAAAGAATGGCATCTTTGCTGTTAGGTCTGATCCGGGTCTGTTCTGATATGTCATTTTGTTTTCATCATTTCTAAGGCTTGGAAAAGGATCCAGAGTGATTCCAAGTTTCTATATGTTCCTTATATTATGAATTTAAGATCTGGAGAATATGGGGTGTTATTTCCAATTATAAATTGGTTAGAATTGATCCACACTCCAGGTCAGTGGGCAGTCACCAGCTTTTGCTAGTGCTGTGATTGTCCACAATGTGAATTTTATATCTGGAGTTTGAGAGATGCTTTTCATTCAATTCCAACTCTGAGACTTTCACTTGTATGTCCTTTACTTCTCTTAATTTTCTTTTGGACGAATTCTACTCACAAGTTGGGTAGAATTGGCCAACATCACTTGACTGTATTGTTGGAGACAGAAGTGATACACCATTTTGTAAAATTCATATTTAATTCATCTTTTGGAGTTAGAATGAGTTCTTTATAGTTATGGAATCCTGAGCAATCATAGTTTCCTATAAAATTTAGTTAAAGCTATGTTTCTATTTTAGATTTTGGAGTAAATCCGTTTTGAACAGCAGGTCTGTTTTAGAGACCTTGCTGTGATTACTCTTTTCTCAACTCATAGCTTCATTACTTCTCGTTTCTAACCTTTAGTCCTTCTTAGGCGAGGTTTTGAAGTTTGCTCAAGCTTGGTAGCATTATTTGATTGTTAGCCATCCTTAATACTCACTCAAGGTGAGTTCTCTCACACCGTTGTATTGATGATTGTGTTTGCTAGTTAGCTCGTGTGTGATTATTTGAATTTATTATAAAAGCATGCTATATAAGTATTGTTTTAATTCGTACATGTGCACTGTATGTAACTAATTATGGATATGGGGACACCACCAAAGGATACGGATTTACCGGTGCGGTGGGTAGGTAAGATCACCAACGTAATACTCCTCGTGAGGTGCGGTGATTAGGGCCAAATGATACGGGATCTTCCCGGTGCGGTTCAAACCTACAAGTCCTTCTCGTAATATAGACATTGATTCGTTCTTTGTCTTTATCGTTATAATTGGAAAATGGATTAGGGCTAGTAAATATGAATGTTGGTACAATGTCTGTGTTTGAATTCACTAAGCTTCGTGCTTACGTTTTTCCCTTATAACTTTTCAGGTGTTAAGATTAAAGAGGCTAAGGCTTGACATGGAGCATCGGGACATCGCTACTAGTTATTTTGTTGGGACCTTATTATTATTATTACTTCCGCACTTATTTTATATGGTTATTAAGTTGATGGATTATGTTATGACTATTTCAGTTGTTTTAATTTAATTTAAGATGGGTTTTAAAAGTTTAAAATTGTTGCAAAAAAAAAAAAAAAATGGGTGTCACAAGTTGGTATCAGAGCCACAGTTTGAGGGAACTAGGCATTCTTGTGGATGTTCTAGACTCAAATTTGAGGCTCTATAATAGTTTATTCTCTTTTTTAAAAGATTTTTCAAATTTTCTGAAGACTAGTAGTGAAAGATGTCGCGGTGTGCCAGTCGGCCAGCGAAGTAAGCCTTATTTCTTATGTTAAATGTTTATGTTAAATTGTTGACTATGAATTGGATTCTACTAGTCTTAAAATGCTAGATTACACACTTATTTAATGTTAACATGTGAGAGAGATGTAAAATTAACGGCTAGAGCGAGCTGGAAATTTTGAAACTAGACGCGATTGCGAAATTGGAACTTGTGTGGAAGATAGTAGAAGGGCCCCTACTATTTGAAACATCGGTGCCGGTTTCGGGTCGGGGCAAGGTTGAGAAATTTTCGGCAAGCTGAGTGTTTCGTCTTCCTAGAAATATCTAGGCTGAATTATTTCTAAATATTTTCCTCCTTCTACGGATACAGATGGCTCCGCCTGCTCGCCTTAATCAGCTCCAAATGGAGCAAGTTAGGAATACTGTCGCTGAGGAATTCAATAACGCTTTCAATGAATTAATCCCGGGCGTGACCAATGACATAATCAACCAGGTCAAAGCTCTTCTGGATAAGCGCCTCGCAGCTATTCCCGGGGGAGCGTTATCGGCTCCGCCCGTTCGGGATTCGGCATACTACTTCGAGAAGTTCAACAAGTGTAGCCCTCCTCTTTGGAATGGTGAATCGGACCCAGTTGCTGCTAAGCATTGGGTGTCAGATGTTGAGGGCGCCTTCATGACTGTTGGGTGTCCGGACCAGTACAAAGTTGTGATCGCCATGAATCAGCTGCGAAAAAGGGGAAAGACATGGTGGAACACCATCACCGCTCTATTAAACGAGGAAGAAGTGAGGGCCATGTCTTGGGCCCAATTTGTGGAGAGGTTCGAGGCACAATATGTGCCCAAGGTGGAGCAGCAGCGGATGCAGCAAGAGTTCATGGCCTTACAGCAAACTACCGAGTCTGTTAGCGACTTGAACGCCAAGTTCTTGGAGATGCTATCTTTTTGTCCCTCATTTGCTGGGAATGAGGCCTGGTTGGTCAGCCAGTACACTACCATTCTACGTACCGAGATTCGGGAATTCGTTAGCATGCAGGAGTTCCCGACTTTATCTGCGATCATGGATGCAGCGAGGAGGAGGGAAATCGAGTTGCAGACCCAGACCAAGAGGAAGGCCAATGACACCTCCTCCAAGACATCCGGAGATGCCCAGAAAAAGAAAAAGCAGGGTGGTAAGTCAAGGTATGAGTACAGGCCGTCTTCAAGTCAGGGCGAGAAAAATCCGTTGATATGCTACAACTGTAAAAAGCCAGGGCATCATTGGAAGAATTGTAGGGCTCCCCCTGCGAGTGCAGTTCCTCAGATTACTTCTGCTGCTCCCGTCTGCTATCACTGCAACGAGACGGGACACAAGAAGCCCGAATGTCCAAAGTTGAAGGCTGGTAAAGGAAGCGGGGGTACAAATCCTGCAATTGCATCGTCTTCTAAGGGACCCACTATGGTGACACGAGGTCGTGCTCACCAGATGACTGCGGATGAGCCGGTGATTACCGCGACAGTGGCAGGTAAATTTCTTTTTTTTCTTTTCTCTCCTGCCATTATTTAATAAATGGTAATTAGAATTGTTTACATGATTGTATGTGGTAAATCAGGCACTTATTTGCTAGATTCCGAGCCTGCTGTTGTTATGTTTGATAGCGGTGCTACCCATTCTTTTGTATCTCGCACGTTTATTAATCGTCTGGGGTGTAGTATCGGAAAATTGGCTCGCCCAATGGTTGTCGAAGTTGCCGACAACCGCACTATTTATGTCACCGATGTCTATCGGGGTTGCACTCTCGAGTTTTCTGGAGTTGAATTCCCTATCGATCTTATCCCTATTGCGATGCGAGAGCTCTGCGTTATCGTAGGCATGGATTGGCTTGATGCGTTTGATGCGGAAATCCACTGTCGTAAGAAGCAAGTTCGTGTTCGAAACCCTAGAGGTGGAGAACTTATTATTCAGGGGGACATTCCCCGCCTGGCTATGGCTTCTTGCTCTTCTGCTATAGCACTAGACGACGTTCCTATCGTTTCCGACTTCAGCGATGTCTTTCCGGAGGAACTCCCTGGCTTGCCACCTGTTCGGCAAGTGGAGTTTCGCATTGATTTGGTGCCAGGTGCGACTCCGGTAGCGAAATCTCCTTACCGCTTGGCACCACCTGAAATGAAAGAGCTCCAAGATCAACTTCAAGATCTAAGTGATAAAGGGTTTATACGGCCAAGCTGCTCGCCTTGGGGTGCTCCTATTCTCTTTGTGAAGAAGAAAGATGGATCCCAGCGAATGTGTATTGATTATAGGGAGCTAAACAAGCGCACGATAAAGAATAGGTACCCTTTGCCACGTATTGACGATCTTTTCGATCAGCTTCAGGGAGCATCTTGGTTTTCCAAGATTGATTTACGTTCCGGTTACCATCAGATGCGTGTTCGTGAAGAAGACATTGAGAAAACAGCATTCCGTACTCGATATGGGCACTTTGAATTCGTGGTGATGCCTTTTGGGCTCACCAATGCACCCGCAGCGTTCATGGATCTCATGAACCGGGTGTGTAGCCTGATGCTTGACCGTTCGGTCATAGTGTTCATAGATGATATCTTAGTCTATTCTAAGAGCAAAGAGGAGCATCAGCAACACCTTCGGGAGATTCTGGAAACTCTGGCAAGAGAAAGGCTTTATGCTAAATTTTCAAAATGTGAATTTTGGTTGGAAGAAGTTCAGTTCTTGAGGCATGTGGTAAACAAACAAGGTATCAAGGTCGATCAAGCCAAGGTTGATGTGGTTAAACAATGGAAGATTCCGAAAACACCTTCTGAAATTCGCAGTTTCTTGGGTTTAGCCAGTTATTACCGGAGGTTCATTGAAAATTTCTCTAAAATCGCCTTACCACTCACCCGATTGACCAAGAAATCAATGAAATTCGTTTGGGGCCCGGAGCAGCAACTGGCGTTTGATGAGTTAAGGAAACGATTGTGTGAAGCTCCGATTTTGGCCTTACCTGATGGGGTTGAGGATATGGTGGTTTACTGTGATGCATCGCTTCAAGGTCTTGGTGCCGTGTTAATGCAACGAGATAGGGTGATAGCCTATGCCTCCCGACAGCTGAAACCCCACGAACGAAACTACCCCACTCATGATTTGGAGCTTGGGGCTGTTGTTTTCGCTCTTAAGATTTGGAGACACTATCTCTATGGAGTAAAGTTTATCATATACACTGACCATAAGAGTCTAAAATATTTGTTCGAGCAGCGGGATTTGAATATGAGGCAGATCCGATGGTTAGATGTGGTAAAAGATTATGATTGTGAAATTCACTACCACCCCGGTAAAGCTAATGTGGTAGCTGATGCTCTTAGTCGTAAACAATCTGCCGAACCAATTCGAGCTAAGTGTCTCCGGATCACGATGGTGTCGTCTTTGTTAGATCTAATCCGGGACGCCCAAAAGACGGCAATACTGGAGGAAAACATCAGACGTGAGAAGATTGGGAAAGAGTTGCCTAAGATGGAACGAGACGGGCGTGGTTTGCTGACTCGCTACGGTAGGATTTGGGTTCCATATACCGGGGGAAATCGGAAAACCCTAATGGATGAGTCTCATAAGTCAAAATTTTCTATCCATCCTGGTGCTACTCAAATGTATCGGGACCTTCATGAGGCTTACTGGTGGCATGGAATGAAGAATGATGTGGCTCGATTTGTGGAAGAATGTATGACCTGTCGAAAGGTCAAGGCGGAACACCAGAAACCGCATGGGAAGTTGCAACCATTGGAGATTCCTGAATGGAAATGGGAGCATCTAACCATGGACTTCATTACAAAACTTCCTAGAACTGCCCGAGGATCAGATACGATATGGGTGATTGTTGATCGTTTGACTAAGAGTGCTCACTTTCTCGCTATAAAGGAGAGCTCATCGGCGGAGAAATTAGCCGAGATCTTTGTTCGGGAGATTGTCTCATTACATGGGGTGCCCGTTTCTATCATCTCCGATCGAGACACCCGATTTACCTCTCGGTTCTGGAGGAAGTTTCAAGAGGAATTGGGGACACGATTACATTTTAGTACCGCCTTCCATCCGCAGACAGACGGGCAGAGTGAGCGGACGATTCAGACCTTGGAGGACATGCTTAGGGCATGTGCGATTGATTTTGGGGGTAGTTGGGATGACCATCTACATCTAGCTGAGTTTTCTTATAACAACAACTATCACTCAAGCATTAAAATGCCTCCGTATGAAGCCTTGTACGGGAGGAAGTGCAGGACGCCCGTTTGTTGGGGCGAGGTTGGGCAGAGGGTACTTGGGAGTACTGATATCGTGCTACAGACTACAGAGAAAATCCAAGTGATTCGGGATCATTTGGTCACAGCGAGCAGTCGTCAGAAAAGTTATGCTGACAAAAGACGCTCCAATCTTGAGTTCCAGGTGGGAGATTATGTGTTGCTTAAAGTCTCCCCCTGGAAAGGTGTGATTCGATTTCGGAAGCGGGGAAAGCTCGGACCCCGATTCATTGGACCCTACAAGGTCATAGCTCGTGTGGGGAAGGTGGCTTACCGTTTAGAGCTTCCTGACGAGCTTAGTCTAATTCATAATACGTTCCATGTGTCTCAGTTACGAAAATGCGTTGTTGATGAGACCGCTGTGATACCACTGGAGGACATACAAATTGACGAGCGTCTCAATTATGTTGAGAAACCAATCGCTATTTTAGAACGAAAGACGAAAGCTCTCCGCAACAAGACTATAAACCTGGTTAAGGTGCAATGGCAACATAGGAAGGGTTCGGAATGGACTTGGGAACCGGAATGCGAGATGCGGACTCATTATCCGGATTTGTTTCTAGGTTTTGACTTCGAGGACGAAGTCCGTTCTTAGTGGGGGAGAGTTGTAACGCCCCGGGTTTTCTCGGTACGTTTGGTTATTTTAATTTAATTATCCTTGTAACCTTGGGTTAATTTATTTAACCAATGTCTAATTTCTTATGTTATTGGACTCTTTTGATCATCTTGTAAACTCCTTTTTGAAGTCCATGGACTATGGGCCTATTTGCAATGTCCATCTAGTTAATAGTACTTAATGTGTAAATTGAATCATTTGGAACACACACAAGGAAAACACTCTAAACCCTCCCTCTCTCTCAAAAATCGTCCCCCTCTCTCTCTTTGGGATCAAGAGCAGCCAAGGGGCTATTTGGAGCTTAATTCTTGTTCATTTCCAGCCTTGATTCGTATTGGTATGAACCTCCTTATCCTTTCTTACAACTTGATTCATAACCTTGTTCTAGTTTTATGATTTCATCTTCACCTCTTCTCCTTCTTATTTTATTTGTAATTGTATGTTATACATCATCTCAAGATCCTATCTTCACCCCATATATGGTGGATGATGGATCTAGGGGATTACATGTGGCAAAAGATCATGGAAACCCTAAAAGGGAGAATGATGATTTTATGTGCTTATGTTTATTTTCATGTTGATTATTATTACATCCTTGAGGCTAAATGAAATCCTAATGATCCCTAACCCTTTTTAGTACCACCATTATCATGGGGACTGAATTGGGATGATGAACACATCTTAAAATGTGTTTCAAAAGGAGAAGGATGGATAAGCCAAAAAGGAATCACGGGTGGCTACGATTCTGTTTTCCATCAGATCTGTAGTCATTTTGTAAAAATCATATCTGGAGCTCTAGAACTCAAACGGACCCCAAACCAGTTCCAAAAGTTCACAAATTGAGTTGGTTAACTTTCTTAAGAAGGCCAACCTCACTGATAAGGGCTTTATCTATGTGAAAGAATGGCATCTTTGCTGTTAGGTCTGATCCGGGTCTGTTCTGATATGTCATTTTGTTTTCATCATTTCTAAGGCTTGGAAAAGGATCCAGAGTGATTCCAAGTTTCTATATGTTCCTTATATTATGAATTTAAGATCTGGAGAATATGGGGTGTTATTTCCAATTATAAATTGGTTAGAATTGATCCACACTCCAGGTCAGTGGGCAGTCACCAGCTTTTGCTAGTGCTGTGATTGTCCACAATGTGAATTTTATATCTGGAGTTTGAGAGATGCTTTTCATTCAATTCCAACTCTGAGACTTTCACTTGTATGTCCTTTACTTCTCTTAATTTTCTTTTGGACGAATTCTACTCACAAGTTGGGTAGAATTGGCCAACATCACTTGACTGTATTGTTGGAGACAGAAGTGATACACCATTTTGTAAAATTCATATTTAATTCATCTTTTGGAGTTAGAATGAGTTCTTTATAGTTATGGAATCCTGAGCAATCATAGTTTCCTATAAAATTTAGTTAAAGCTATGTTTCTATTTTAGATTTTGGAGTAAATCCGTTTTGAACAGCAGGTCTGTTTTAGAGACCTTGCTGTGATTACTCTTTTCTCAACTCATAGCTTCATTACTTCTCGTTTCTAACCTTTAGTCCTTCTTAGGCGAGGTTTTGAAGTTTGCTCAAGCTTGGTAGCATTATTTGATTGTTAGCCATCCTTAATACTCACTCAAGGTGAGTTCTCTCACACCGTTGTATTGATGATTGTGTTTGCTAGTTAGCTCGTGTGTGATTATTTGAATTTATTATAAAAGCATGCTATATAAGTATTGTTTTAATTCGTACATGTGCACTGTATGTAACTAATTATGGATATGGGGACACCACCAAAGGATACGGATTTACCGGTGCGGTGGGTAGGTAAGATCACCAACGTAATACTCCTCGTGAGGTGCGGTGATTAGGGCCAAATGATACGGGATCTTCCCGGTGCGGTTCAAACCTACAAGTCCTTCTCGTAATATAGACATTGATTCGTTCTTTGTCTTTATCGTTATAATTGGAAAATGGATTAGGGCTAGTAAATATGAATGTTGGTACAATGTCTGTGTTTGAATTCACTAAGCTTCGTGCTTACGTTTTTCCCTTATAACTTTTCAGGTGTTAAGATTAAAGAGGCTAAGGCTTGACATGGAGCATCGGGACATCGCTACTAGTTATTTTGTTGGGACCTTATTATTATTATTACTTCCGCACTTATTTTATATGGTTATTAAGTTGATGGATTATGTTATGACTATTTCAGTTGTTTTAATTTAATTTAAGATGGGTTTTAAAAGTTTAAAATTGTTGCAAAAAAAAAAAAAAAAAATGGGTGTCACAGAACTAAATTGATGTGTTCGATTAAGTTCTATGTCAAATAAATCGAAGATCGAGAAACCAAAATGCTAGACGAATCATTCCATAGAATTGTCAGCATGATATCTAACAGAGGACTGTACGATCCCTTATCTAAAGGACAAGATTGATTAGATCAGAGTTTGACAGCGTCTTTGAGAGCTATGATTGCAAATCGAATTGTACATGTGCATATAGTTACTAGACTTATCCAAGTGGGAGACTGTTGGAATAGTGTCTAAGGCTGAAACTATATTAGGCAAGTATATGACCCGATTGTGCATGGTCCTTTTGGGTTGCCTTCACCATAGCAACTTGATAGGATGATTTATTATGAGAGAATAAATATTATTAATATATTATGAGAATAATATAAGGAATAATAATATTGGTATTTGATTAATATAAGTCATAAATTAATTAGGATTAATTTGGTGACTTAAAGAGATTAATTAAATAAGAGGGTATAAATTGTCAATTGTTTGATAGTTACACTTTAGACTATAAATCCTTAAGGGATAGGGATTGGACGGATTCTAGAGCTTGGGATAGCTCAAAATCATCCAAGGCTTATCTATGGCAAGGATTTGGATTGCTTTAAGAGAAGATTATCCAATTAGGGTTTAAGGTGAAACCCTTAAGGAGTCTACAAGTATAAATAGACCCCATGGTTAACGGAAATCGGCATCTCTTCTCAAGTAAGAAAACTCTGGCCGAATTTCTTCCCCCTCCTCTCTCTCAAATCATCTTCTTTGCTATTTGGTGCTTGTAAGCCATTAGAGGAGTGACAATTGTGACTCTAGAGCTCCAAGACAACAAGATCAAAACAATAGATTCAAAGGTAAACTTCTAGATCTGATTTTGTATTGTTTTATACTTAATTAGTCATTAGAAGTCTTGGATTCAAAGCATGTTTAATTAGAAAACCTAGATCCAAGCATTAGGGTTTTGCATGCGCACATAGGAAAGTTCTTATGGCTAAAACCCATCAGATCATAAGCTTGATTGTTTCATTGTAGGATGGATGATCTTCAAAGATTCATCTAAAGTTGATCGTTGCAATCGAGGGAATTAGGACCTTGATTGTTGATTCTGATCCAGTTGGGCGAGCTGATCCTGATGCTTTTGATTGTTTCTTTGAGATCCCTGACTTCACCATTGTTTCAGAAAAAGGAATTTGAAGAACTTAGTCGAAAATGATTTTTGCAAGAGGTGAAGAAAATTAAGTTTTTTCTATCAGTTCAGAAAGCATAAAAGCTCTCTTGGGAAGAAAATGCGGGGGGGGGGGGGGGGGGGGGGTTATACCTCCAGATTTCAAAAAAGATTGTTATTAATATAATCAAGGGCGTTAAAGTTAAAAACCCTTGAGTTTTACCATTATTATATAGAATTAAAGTAAATAAAAAATAGTTAATTTCTAGGAAATTAGGAACATTTAATGTTGAACAGGCCCATGATGGCACGCCGGTTAAAAGTGGGGTGTAAAATGGTTTTATCCGTTGTGAAAAATGGGGAAGTGGAAAGGATTAGACCCCAACAGTTGCGTGATGTGATTGGAAGGGATGCATCAAAAGATTTTGCAGAAGGCAAATTGGTTTTCTTTATTTTTATCCAAAAGTAGGCCTGACGAGGAAAGTCATTTGAAAAGAGACTGAAGTATCATATGCGACAAAATGAATGTTTGAAGAATGTTTTTTTAATTCATTAATTAGCACACAACATCATTGAAAACCTTTATGAAGTGATGATTGCGGGTTCATTTAATACATCCACGATAGCATGTAATGTGTCTGCGGTAGCTGAATGGAAAACTGGATCATGAAGGTTAGAAATAAAAGAAATAAGGTGACCCGCAGAGTATATTGATCATAAGTAACTTCAGTATACATGATATACTGAGGAACAAATATAAAGTGTATACCAAATTAGTTATTCTAGAGACAGATTGTAGTGGATAAAGTGTTTCAAATGTTTTTGTTTTGAAAAGAAAAGAAGCAATTTATTCACACCCGGAGACCTAGTGAGGTCTACGGTACCTATCCTTTCAAAAAGAATTGCGAGTCAGGGTTCATCATCCCTAACCTTTCCAAAAATCTATTTATTTTTGTGGATTCGAGTGCTTTAGTGAAAACATCAACTATTTTTTCATGAGTTGGTAAAGAATAAGATCGATGTTACCTTTAAGGATGTGGTCCTTGACAAAGTGGTATCGTAGCTCTATGTGTTTCGTCGTCGAGTGATGAATAGTATTTTGAGAAATCACTACTGCACTATCTGTCACACCCCTAAACCAGAATGGCGGAAATATTCGGGGGTAGATGACTTCACGTAGTATCATAACAATTGAATATCGTAAGGAAAGTAACATAACCATCATATATATAATAAAAACATACATTGTTGCGTTATACATGTTTCCCAGAAGAATATTACAATATAATGATTTAAATTGATTGATAATAAACGCCTTAGCATTCCTTCTTCAAAAGCTGGTAGCTACCTATATTACTGATTCCCTGAGAAATACAAGTGGTTTCGAAAAAGTGTCAACAATAAAGTTGGTGAGTTCATAAGTGTTTTTGTACTGAAAAAGTATGTATTTTTGGAAGAAAATAGATGAACGTAATTTTTCCAGAAAATTCAATATTTTCCACATATAGTTTGAAAAGTTCCCAAAATTAGAGGGCGTTAGTATCTTTCGTACTTAAATGATAAAGATGAAATTTTGTACGCAAAATAATGTAAATACTGAATGCATATATGAGTCTCGTAAATCAAGCTTTCTTTTTATACTTTCGTGTGAGTCTTATAACCATACTATTGACAAAGACTGCCTGTGACAACATTCTTCAGGTGTTGTAGTGTTATGACATTTGTTACCCCAGACCTGCCGGTCTAACTGTAGCTAACAGTTTAGGTGTGGGCTTGTCAATCCCGTATAGATCTATACACAAGTATCACGCTCTCCCTCCAAGAGATTATGCCTTATAATACAGGATTTGAAATGCATATATAAGAGTACGTTGAAGTTTGAATATCTCACATCACTTAGTATAAATAGATTTACGATAAGAAAGTCTTTATTTCGCTTTAGATGAAAGTATTTCGTTTTTCAATATGTATACGTAAGAATGTATGAATAACTTGCAAACTATACACATTATAGTTTTTCAGAAAGAATGTTCCATTTGGTAAAAATAACTTGGTGATATACTAAACTTTATACGTAAAGTAAGATGTTGGTATCGAATAATAATAAGATAGATGTTGCACTTATATTTATATAAAACGATATGTTTTCTTGTATTATACTTGTATCCCCCCCCCCCTAAAACATGAAAAGGCTGGAAAAGTAGAGGTATGAACTCACTTGCTGGCTTTGAAGAGAGTGATACTGGAGTTGAGCAGAACTTCAACTACGGAAAGCTGCGTCTTCGAGCTTCTCGGGGATCTCGGTAACGTAGAACCTTCGTCGGGGGCTCGGGTGTGGAATCGAGGGTGTCGGGACGGCCTATCGTGCTTACAAGTGTGTGGAAGTGAGTGAGAGTTTGAGAAAAGTGTGCCAAGATCCGGAGTTCATGCCCTCTATTTATAAGGTGGAAGGCGTGAGTACGCTGGGCGTACCACTAGAGTACGCTGGGTGTACTTCGGTTACGCTGGGTGTAACTTTGTGTCATGGCTTACGACTCGGGTCTAGCTAGGCGTAGGGCTTGCAACCGATGTGACTCGACCATGCACCTGAGTACGCTGGACGTACTCTGAATTACGCTGGGCATAATTCCAACTTCAATCTTCTAAATTCCTTAACTTTCGCGTACGGGCTCCGTTTTTCGCGTGCAATATATCCACGCGTAGGTGAGACTATGCTTTATAACTTTCATTTAGACTCCGTCGGCTAGTTTTGACTTTATTTTTAATACTATGTTTTTAATAGGCCGGGACTGCTAAAGTCAGTTAAAAATTCATAACTTCTTTATCCTACGTCTGTTTTCGTTTGTCTTTTTATCATCTTACTCCTATTGTGGAGACCTTCAACTCTCGTTTAGGTTGCTTTATCTAAATATCGTTTGATCTTTAATTCGAGTTTTTAGCTCTCTACCGCTGTTACGAAACATAGAAAATTCATAACTTCTTCATACGAGGTCCAATTTGAGCGATCTTTTAATGTACATTTACAGTTTAACGAAATCTATGACTTTTGTTTAGATACTTAAGGCTAAAATGCATTTTATTGGAATTTCACTTTTTACGTTAAATAATGTTTTACCGGGTGTGTTGTGTATCATTGAGTGGTCATAGTTTCTTCATTATAACCCGATTTCAAATGTTCTTTTTGTTTATGGAAATCTTGGCACGATATCTAACATTTGATGCATCCCAATTTAGATATTTGAACACTTTATTTTTGAGGCTAATGTCGTTGATTCCAAATAGTTTCGTTGTATTTGACTTTTAAGTCTTACATTGCTTTTGGAAAAATATAGGGTTGTCACATCATCCCCCCGTTAGAGGAATTTCGTCCCAAAATTAAATCTTAAGACAGAGTTTACGGGTTAGGAAAGAGATACGGGTACTTTTGTTTCATCTTATCCTCGCGTTCCCAGGTGTATTCAGGTCCTCGCTTGGCGTTCCAGCGAACCTTTACAATAAGTATGTGGATTTGTTTAGTTCTTTTAATTTCCCGATCCATGATCTCTACTGGTTCTTCTACGAATTGGAGATTCTCATTTATTGCAATTTCCTCCAGAGGGACGACAAGGGTCTCATCGGATAAGCACCTCTTTAGGTTTGATATATGAAAGGTAGGGTGTACGTTGTGGAGTTCCTGAGGTAATCGAAGTTTGTAAGCCACCGGACCGATCCTGGCAAGGATCTCGAATGGTCCAATGTACCTTGGTTTCAGTTTCCCACGCTTTCCAAAACGGATTAATCCTTTCTAGGGCAAGACTTTTAGTAGGACACGGTCTCCAACCTGGAATTCCAAGGGTTTCCGTCTTTTGTCCACATAACTCTTTTGTCTGTCCCATGATGCCTTTAGTCGTTCTCGGATCTGAACAATCTTCTCCGTAGTTTCCCTTATGATTTCTTGCCCAGTGAGAGTGTTGTCTGTTGCTTGTCCTTTTGCTAGTTGTGTGTCACCTACTTCAGCCTAGCACAGAGGTGATATGCACTTATGGCCGTAGAGGGCTTCAAACGGGGCAGCCTTGATGCTAGTGTAGTAGCTATTGTTGTACGAAAACTCAACCAATGGTAGATAGGTGTCCCATGCCTTGCCAAAATCGATTATGCACGCTCTCAGCATATCTTCTAGGGTTTGTATGGTTCTCTCACTCTGGCCGTCAGTTTGTGGGTGATAAGCAGTACTCATGTCTAGTCTCGTTCCTAGAGATTTTTGCAGCGACTGCCAGAACCTTGAGGTGAATCTACTATCTCGGTCCGAGATAATGGATATTGGCACACCATGTAACCGTCAGTTTGTAGGAAGTGCGTGGATTTAGTTAACCTATCGACGATCACCCAGATGGTGTCGAGTCCGCTTGCCGTCTTGGGTAATTTGGTTATGAAATCCATGGTTATCTGCTCCTACTTCCATTCGGGTATTTCTGGTTGTTGTAACAATCCCGAGGGCTTTTGGTATTCCACGTTGACTTTGGCGCACGTCAAACATTTGCTCACGTATGTAGCAATTTGGGCTTTCATGTTCGGCCACCAGTACAGTTTCTTGAGGTCCAGATACATCTTATCGGAGCCGGTATGTATGGAGTATCGTGTCTTATGGGCTTCGTTCATGATGACTTCTCTGAATTCTCCAAACCTCGGTGTCCAGATCTGATCCATGAAGTAACGAACTGCATCATTCTTGACTTCAAGCTTCTTATCCATTCCCCTTAAGGCTTCCTCTTCCATATTTTCAGATTTTAAGGCTTCTATTCGGGCTTCCTTGATTTGCGTGGACAGGTGTGAATGGATTGTCATAGTTAGAGACTTCACTCGGCGGCCTAAGTATTCCTTTCAGCTGAGTGCATCGGCCACCACGTTAGCCTTTCCGGGATGATATCGAATTTCGCATTCATAATCATTTAGTAGTTCTACCCACCGCCTTTGTCTCATGTTGAGTTCTTTCTGGTTGAGGATATGCTGGAGGCTTTTATGATCAGTGAAGATTGTATATTTTGTGTCGTAGAGATAGTGCCTCCATATCTTTAGAGCGAAAATGATTGCTCCTAGCTCGAGATCGTGTGTCGTGTAGTTTACGTCGTGCGTCTTTAGTTTTCTTGAGGCCTAGGGGATGACCCTCCCTCGTTGCATCAGAACACACCCAAGTCCTTGGTTTGACGCATCACAATAGACCACGAAGTCCTCCATTCCTTCTGGTAATGTTAGGATGGGCGCACTACATAAGGCTCGCTTTAGTGTTTGAAACGCGATGTCTTGTTTTTCTCCCCAGTCGATGGTCACACTCTTCTGAGTTAGGGTGGTAAGTGGCTTAGCAATCTTCGAAAAGTTTTGTATGAACCTTTGGTAATACCCGGCGAGTCCCAAAAATTGTCGGATTTCTGTTGGGGTTCTTGGAGTCATCCAATTCTCTATTGCTTTGATCTTACAAGGATCTATGTGTATCCCCTCTTTGCTTACTATGTGACCTAGGAAATCTACTTCCCGAATCCGAAACTCGCACTTTGAAAATTTTGCGTATAGTTTTTCTTCCCTCATTGTCTCCAAGACTTGGCGGAGGTGTTGGCTGTGTTCTTCCTTGCTTCTTGAATAGATGAGTATATCATCTATGAACACGATCACGAATTTATCCAGGAAGGGATGAAACACTCGGTTCATCAAGTCCATGAACACTGCTGGTGCATTTGTCAATCCAAAGGGTATCATTACAAACTCGTAGTGACCATAGCGTGTTCGGAATGCCGTTTTGGGGATGTCTCCTTCCAGCACTCGCAGTTGGTGATAACCAGATCTTAGATCGATTTTTGAGAAGTAGCTTGCTCCCTGTAGTTGGTCGAACAAATCGTCTATGCACGGTAGGGGATATCGGTTCTTGATCGTGAGTTTGTTCAGCTCCCAGTAATCGATGCACATGCGAAAAGATCCGTCCTTCTTCTTCACGAATAGGATCGGTGCTCCCCATGGTGAGAAGCTCGGTCTGATGAAGCCTTTGCTTAGCAGCTCGTTCATTTGACTGGACAGTTCCTACATTTCGGCTAGGGCTAGACGGTAAGGCGACTTTGCTACTAGAGTAGCTCTGGGAATTAAGTCGATTCTGAACTCGACTTCGCGTTCTGGTGGGATCCCTGGAAGATCTTCTGGAAAGATGTCTGGGAAGTTGCAGACTTCCGGGATATCTTTAATGTTCTTCGATACTTGTTTCTTGTCTACTACGTGGGCTAGAAACGCATGATATTCCTTGCGAAGATATTTTTGAGCTTTAACATAGGAGATGGTTTGCAAATTCGTACTAGGTTTGTCACCATAAATGACAAGAGTTTCTCCGTTTGGCAGATTGAGGCGAACGACCTTTTCGTGACAAAGTATATCGGCATGGTGAAGGATTAACCGGTCCATACCAATGATGACATCAAAACTTCTTATTGAAATGGGCATGAGATCGATTTGAAATAAGTGCTCGTTAAAATTTAATGTACACCCTATGAACATATCGCTTGCACTTTCCGTTTTACCGTTTGCCATTTCTACAGTGAATATTTTATTGAGTGGTTGGGGTTTTTGATTAAGTAGGTGTTTGAATTTATGACTCACAAAACTTCTCTCCGCACCACAGTTAAAGAGTATGCATGCATAAATGTTGTTGAGGAGAAACGTACCCGTAACCACCGTCGGGTTAGCTATTGCTTCATTTTGTCCTATCGCCAACACACTCCCAACACCGCCAACATTCTTTGCCTTGGGGCAATCCCTCTTGAAGTGCCCAGTATCTCCACACCCATAACATCCCTCGCTTATTCCAATACCAGGAACTTGAGTGATTGGTCGCACCGGTGCCTTACAGAAACGGGCAGTGTGCCCTTTCCTGTGAAAGTTTTTACAGTGCATCTCGCGGAAATTACCGTGGTGATGGTAGTTGCATTTGTTGCACTTTGGCAGGTTCCCAGCATATTGCTTTGCTGGCGCAGGGATAGCAGGACTTGTAGTGGGGGCAGTAGCGGCATGGACCGCCACCATTTGTTTCTTTGAAGGTTCTTGCGAAGTTTGCCCCTTTCTCTTGTTCCAGAACTTCTTCTTGTTGTTGTTGTTGGCATTGTTGTCATTGTTGTTGTTCCCTTTGTTTGGTTCAGTGACGACGGTCGTGACACTTTGACAGACACCATGATCAACGAGAGATTTCGCCAGTTCCTTGGCGCTGTCGAACGTCGTGGGTTTGGAGGCTAACACACTCCCTCGAAGTTGGGGTGATAGTCCCCAGATATACCTTTCCACCTTTTGGATTTCCAGGATCAACATTCCTGGGCAAAGTACTATCAAGTCACTGAATCTGTTGGTATAGCCTGCAATGTCTGAGCCTACCATCGTACGGCCCTACAGTTCCTGTTCGAGCTTCTGAATTTCACCTCTTGGGCAGTACTCTCGTAGGAGCATTCATTTCAGGTTTTCCCAACCCATGGAGTTCGCCAACACTAGTTTTAGTGTCTTGATGTGGCCGTTCCACCATGTCAGGGCTTGTTCGGAGAAAGTAAAGGCGACAAATTTTACTTTGCTTTCTTCAGGGCATGCGTAAATTTCGAACACAGCTTCCATTTTCTCTATCCATTAGGATAGAGCCATCACTCCCCCAGTCCCATAAAAGGGAATAGGTTTGCCATTGGTGAAGTCTTTTTAAGTACATTCCCTGGAACGACATTGGCTTTGGCCATTTGTAAAGCTATTTATTCCTCCTCCTGACCCTTTGTTACTCATTTGTGCCATCGTTGCGGTTACAACGGCTGTTACAATAGTTTGGAACATAGCTGCATCCATAGTTGGAAAGGGTGGTGGAGGTGGTGTTGGAGCTGAGTTTCTGCGTGATGATCTACGAGGAGGCATGTTCTGGTAGAGAAATAATAATGAAGACTGTAAGTTTCTAATGATCTGAAAATCGTGCACTAGAGGGTTAGTTGTATCTTGTAATTTGTTTTGACTTTAATTAATGGTTTCAAAGTAGATATAGCAATTTAGATAATCCCATAAGGTTTGAGAGGTATGTAAACAAGTACTTCATATATATATATATATATATATATATATATATATATATATATATATATATATATATATATATATATATATATATATATGTCACACATACGGTGCGTTAAATTATGCTTCGTGTTTAGGAAAATTTGACTTAACTAGAGGTCTCTGATTACAAGTTCAAAGAAAGTAAGAAAAACTTTATCCGAGGTCCTATTCTATATCAAAATTGTTGGAATTGGGCATGTCCTACTTGCAGCGTGTGGTGCGTTTGGACCTAGACTCGGCATCTGATTGCTTGACTCCCATTAAACGCCTTTCAAGAACTGCTCGTTGTTCCTTCATCTCTCTTATTTCTGCAAGTGCTGTCACCATTTGGCTTTGAAGCGTCCCAGTGTGGAGTTGGGTACCTTTGTGTAGTCTGTCCAGACGACGGACGTTTGCGGCGTTACCCTGTGTAGCAACATTGATCTCACGAATTCTGGCCGCTTGCATGTCCGATTGGTAGTTCTGGGTGGCTATTGTGCCCACAATAACGGGAAGTGCTTGATCAGGTGAGCCTCCCCCATTGACATTCTAAAACTCCCGACATATGTCAAAGGGAGGGCGTACACCTAGTTTATGACTCCAATGGTAGAGATGGCTTCCCTAAATGGGAATGGGACCTTGGTAACCTATTTTGACTTCGGGAGGACGAGGAGCGGGAGGGTTGATTATTTCCGGCTCGGAATCTGTTCCATCCGTAACTTCTTCTTCCTCCTCGACTTCCTCGTCGACTTCGAATTCCTCTCCGACTTTCTCTTCAACTTCGAATTCCTCTCCGACTTCCTCTTCGATTTCCTATGGGTCTTCTTCCGGATCATCTTCTATCCGTCCACCGTTACGTTGGTTTGGGTAGTAGGGATCTCCCAGTATATGGAATCCGGCCATTTTGTCTGTACTAGGATAGAGGTATAAAAATTTTATAAGAAAAGAAATTTCTATTTAACGGCATCCTAAGTTTAACTATATCTTGTGGTGTGCAAGTTTTTCACTGTCCTTATATTTTATAACAATACTCATATAGTATTTCGAGTTTGCAAGTCTAGAAATTTTATTTGCTAAGTTTTTGACTTGTTGTCCACTACGACCATTCCTCGACGTACGTTGGTCAAATCCAGGATAAATATAGTTGATCAGGCTATATTTATTCTCAATTTGATTACATACCTCGTGGCCCAATCGTCGTGTCGCAACTTGCCTTAATACTTTTTAGAAGACTTTGTTATGATACGAGACCGATGCATGCGTGTAAAAATGTATATTTTTAAAAGAAAATATATTGTTTACGAAAACGTTTTTTCAGAGGGTTTTTCGTCCCCTTTGCGTTTATAGTTTGTATATCTTATGTGGTTCGATATACTTAGTTCACTATAAACAATGCTCTGATACCAATCTGTCACACCCCCAAACCAGAATGGTGGAAACATTCGGGGGTAGATGACTTCACATAGTATCATAACAATTGAATATCGTAAAGAAAGTAACACAACAATCATATATATATAATAAAAACGTACATTGTTGCATTATACATGTTTCCCAAAAGAATATTACAATATAATGATTTAAAATGTTTGATAATAAACGCCTTAGCGTTCCTTCTTCAAAAGCTGGTAGCTACCTGTATTACTGATTCCCTGAGAAATACAAGTGGTTTCGAAAAAGTGTCAACAATAAAGTTGGTGAGTTCATAAGTGTTTTTGTACTAAAAAAGTATGTCTTTTTGGAAGAAAATAGATGAACGTAGTTTTCCAGAAAATCCAATATTTTCCACATATAGTTTGAAAAGTTCCCAAAATTAGAGGGCGTTAGTATCTTTCTTACTTAAATGATAAAGATGAAATTTGGTACTCAAAATAATGTAAATACTGAATGCATATATGAGTCTCGTAAATCAAGCTTGTTTTTACACTTTCGTGTGAGTCTTATAACCATACTATTGACACAGACTGCGTGTAACAACATTCTTCAAGTGTTGAAGTGTTATGACATTTGTCACTCCAGACCTGCCGGTCTAACTGTAGCTAACAGTTTAGGTGTGGGCTTTTCAATCCCGTATAGATCTATACACAAGTATCACGTTCTCCCTCCAACAGATTATGGCTTATAATACAGGACTTGAAATGCATACATAAGAGTACGTTGAATTTTAGCTATCTCTCATCACTTAGTATAAATAGATTTACGATAAGAAAATCTTTATTTCACTTTAGATGAAAGTATTTCGTTTTTCAAGATGTATATGGAAGAATGTATGAATAACTTGCAAACTCTACCCATTATAGTTTTTAAGAAAGTATGTTCCATTTGGTGAAAATAAGTTGGTGATATACTAAACTTTCTACGTAAAGTAAGATGTTGGTATCGAATAATAATAAGATAAATGTTGCATTTATATTTATATAAAATGATACATTTTCTTGTATTGAACTTGTATTCCCCCCTAAAACATGAAAAGGCTGGAAAAGTAGGGTATGAACTCACTTGTTCGATTTGAAGAGAGTGAGACTGGAGTTGAGCAGAACTTCAACTGTGGAAAGCTGCGTCTTCAAGCTTCTCGGGGATCTCGGTAGCGTAGAACCTTCGACGGGGGCTCGGGTGTGGAATCAAGGGTGTCGGGACGGCCTCTGGTGCTTACAAGTGTGTGGAAGTGAGTGAGAGTTTGAGAAAAGTGTGCCAAGATCCGAAGTTCATGCCCTCTATTTATAGGGTGGAAGGCGTGAGTATGTTGGGCGTACCACCAGAGTATGTTGGGCGTACGCGTTACGCTTGGCGTACTTCGGTTACGCTGGGCGTAACTTTGCGTAATGGCTTACGACTCAGGTCTAGGTAGGCGTAGAGCTTGCAGCCGAAGGGACTCGGCCCTGCACCTAAGTATGCTGGGCATACTCTTCAATTACGTTGGGCGTAATTCCAACTTCAATCTTCTAAATTCCGTAACATTCGCGTATGGGCTCCGTTTTTCGCGTTCTTTATATATACGCGTAGGTGAGACTATGCTCTAGAACTTGCATTTAAACTCCGTCGGCTAGTTTTGAATTTATTTTTAATACTTTGTTTTTAATAGGCCGGGACTGCTAAAGTCCGTTAAAAATTCATAACTTCTTTATCCTACGTCTGTTTTCGTTTGTCTTTTTATCATCTTACTCCTATTTTGGAGACCTTCAACTCTCGTTTAGGTTGCTTTAGCTAAATATCGTTCGATCTTTAATTCGAGTTTTTAGCTCTCTACCGCTATTACGAGACTTAGAAAATTCATAACTTCTTCATACGAGGTCCAATTTGGGCGATCTTTTTATGTACGTTTACAGTTTAACAAACTCTATGACTTTTGTTTAGATACTTAAGGCTAAAATGCATTTTATTGGAATTTCAATTTTTACGTTAAATAATGTTTACCCGGTGTGTCGTGAATTATTGAGTGGTCATAGTTTCTTCATTATAACCCGGTTTCGAATGTTCTTTATGTTTTTGGAAATCTTGGCACGATATCTAACATTTGAGGCTAATGTCGTCGATTCCAAATATTTTCGTTGTATTTGACTTTTGAGTGTTACATTGCTTTTGGAAAAATATAGGGTTGTCACACTATTTGAATCACAATAAATGGGCACTTATAGCATCCTCTACCCGTACTCTAAAAGTTGTATCTTCATCCAAAGGACTTGGGGGCAATAACTGGCTATGGTCACATATTCTACCTCTACGGTAGAAAATGAAACACAGTTTTGTTTTGTGCAGTACCATCAGGACAACGGGTCTACAGTTATTTGTATCTAAACAGGGTCACTTTTGTTTCAACAAAATGTAATGTTCTCGGATGAAGTCGCAAAGCAATTCTCAAACTCAGGAATCGAGGACTTTGTCAACTATGTCAAGAGCGGTTTCCCGGACCCTTTCTACCCTAAACAAGTATGTGAGTTTTACTATACATGATATGTTGATATTGTTGATCGAACCATCTCCAGAACCATTGAAGATGGTCAATATAGGGTTACCATTAACGTGGAATCCTTTCAAACCGCTCTTTGTCTTCCTCGATTCAAAAGTTTCTCTAAAAATCCCTCTGAAGAAAGTTGAAAATTTGTCCGTGAAAAATTAGGGTATAACTTCAATCTTTCAGGCCTCATTTGTGATCCATACAAGAACATTGTTCGTCAATGTTTTATGTTTAGGTGGAAGTACTTAACAGGTGTGATAGGAAAATGTCCTGGTCACAAGACTGAAAGTTTAGATCAATTGAATCTCTTTAAACAAAGGATTTTATATTCTATTGTTCACAACAAGAAACTAACCTTTGGTCAACTTTTTCTTGATCAAGTGGTTGACTGCATTACTGGGAAGAAGAAGCCATTGAATGTTCCATATGTATTTTGGCTTGGTCTGATCTTGTCTCGAAAAGATGGCTATTTGAAATTCATGGAATTATTATTCAAATTCCCGCCCTCTACTAAAAAATTATCAATGTTGTTCCATCTCAGGGTTATTTGACTATTACTGCAAGGATGCACAAGTGGATTGAAAAACCCTATGTGGTTCAAACCTCAAACTCTGAAGAGTATAATGATAATGATGATGCTAGTAATGAAGAAGATAATGATGATAATGATGATGCTGGTGATGAAGAACTTATTAATGATGAGAATGATGATAAGATGGTAATATGGAAAGGGGTTGATAAGGAAGAGGACACTAATAAAGATGAACAAGAACCATCAGCTGACATGGGAGAAGACTTCACTCAAAAAATAAACTCTCCCCCAAGGACGAACAAGCACATTTGTTTTTTAACTACATCCTCATCCTCTACTTATCTTAATGACATTGTACCTCGTGGATCAACCACTACTATTGGAGATAATAGTGAGCCAATGATTCAAGATGAACTTTCTCCAAAAATATATCCATTTCTTGAAGCAGAGACAGTCCCCCCTATGCCAACACCGATTACTATTGTTGCTTTTCATCAGGGTGATCAGGAAGCATCCAACTCCAACTTTCAAAATGCTATGCTTTCTCAGCTCTCTCTAATTATACAAATTACTCATTCAATGGATAGAAGGTTAACAAAAGTTGAAAGGGATGTGACAACAATGAACCGATTTATGGCTTTAGGTGATGATGATGATATGGTTTTTGATGACACCTCACCAAGATGTCTAGGTGATCAACCTCCTCCACCTTCACCCCCTTCAACAAATCATCCTCCACCATCGTATCCCCCTCCAAGTAGTCCTCCTCCTCCTCCTCCTCCTCCTAACTCTCCTCCTAAATCTTATGTTTCCAAAAGGCGGAGAAAAATCAAGAGGGTCCTCAGCCAATGTGAATGCAGGTAGTGATTGCATTTCAGCCTAAGATGACTGGAAGTGTTGAAGCTGAAGCGGATCCGAAAAAGCATATTCTTGTTGCTGATATTTCAAATGTTGATGCTGATGTAACAATCGATAATCAGCCGATTCCAGAATCTGGTGATCAACCAGAGACCGAAGACTATGAAGGGTTTCTTGATCTTGGTATTATGCCACAAGTTGTTGTTCCTGTTGTTCACTTAAATTTTGTCTATACCGACTCTTGTTTTGAGGGGAAGATTTTTCAAGAGGCTCCTCAAAGAACTACTAGTGATATTGACTCTGATAATGATCAACCCAATCCTCGTAAGTGAAAGGCTTCATTCTCAGGGGGAGCTCTTGATGCTGAAGATGGAAGCTCTTCTATTGGTGCTGCTCGTGATCCTTCAGCATCTCCTCCTAAAAAGAAAAGCAAACTCATCTTTGATCTAAATGAACTAGCGGAAACATGAAGTTTACCCATTGAGGATGTTAGAGAAATAATGGTGGAATATAATTTTTCTATTCGTCAAAAGAATGAAGAAAGAAAAGTAGAACATCTATCTACCAAACTTGCTCAAGGTCTTGCCTCCACTGATGAGAATGAAAATATTCAAGGCATTGATAATCAGGTCAAGAAAATATTCAATAATAATGTGGAGAAACAACACATTGTGTCAGACCTGAATGACTGAATTAATAGGAAGAAGTTTGGAGATGTTCTTACTCGCCTGTCAAAGCCTGATCCTATCATCAAAGTGAGATGCACCAAACCGAGGAATGAGTCACTAAAGCATCACATGTTTATAAAGAAAATATAATGTGAATAAAATGAAGTTGTTTATGGTCGTGAGCAAGTTAAATTTGGCTAGAGCAAGTGGAAGCAAATTCAAGGAGTTATCGACAAACACAAGGGTGTTCATGCTGAAGAAGTGAAGTTGGTGATACAACATGTATTTAACAAAGTCAAGTAGCCAAATCTTGTGCCATTAGTTGGTTCGTCATCAGCTGGTCCATCAAGAACATCCTCCTTAAGTAGAACTGGGGCTCCTAGACAATCCAAAAATACCAAATTTCTTTTTCCTTATAGAACTCGGTATATCGAAAATGAATTACCAGTGGGTGTTGAACCAACCTAATATATGTTCACTCCATAACCACATCATGGGATATTTTATCTTAAAAATCATAATCATATGTGCTTTCAACAAATTGATGACTTTCCTTCTGCTCGCTCTGAACATTAGTTTTATTTTTGCTTGGAAGGTCTAGGTCACTTTGAAATGGAAAGAGGATATCATGTGTTGATATCAGTGGAGCTTAGTAGAAGATTGGATGAACTTAAGCTTGATCAATTCAGATGGGTCACGTATGAAATTCTAAAAGAAGCTGAGAAACTCTACAATGGATCTTCCGCAGAATCTGAAGAAGAAGGTAAGTTTTAATATCATCAGATGTGGGGAGATTTTAAGGTCACACCTTATGATCTGATAAGTTAAACACATGAAACGCTGATAGATCGGCGTCAGCGTCTACTACATCTACAACACCAACATATCAAGCTTATCAACGTCAAATTATAATACAATTATCTAATTGTAATCTTTTGTATATTAGGTAATAATATAGATAAGCATAGAATAGATCACAGATCCAATATCTTTATGATAAGATCGATTTTTAGTATAGTAATCTCTTTAATCATGGGATAAAAATGTATATATTAGTATATATACAACATTAGGGAAAACACTATTGTTGTGATCGTGGCTTAGTGTAAATCGTCTTTGTGGAAAACCCGCGGTCTTCTTGGTAAAGACGAAACCCTTTCTTTGTGAAAGAACAATCTGTTGAACTTTTGTTTTATTTACTTTCTGTTTATTGTTTTACTTAGATTATTTTTACATTTTTTCTTAATACTTGAAGTGTATTCGATCGATACAAACCTTCACATTTAGCAGGGCATAAGTAGGTGAATGCCAGAATACCCATACATGTTTGATATGTTATATGTTATGAGAACTGCATGATAGATTATGACTAAGGATTTACTCAGGATTTCATGACAGGAAATATACCTTTATATGCCTAATTTTTTTGAGCTTTTGGAATTGCATGCTAGTATGGATTTTAGATGATTGGATGGATTGGCCTGATATTGTGACAACCCGAAATTTCTTTTCTGTACAAACTATATCACTTCAATAGAAGTTATAGCAGTCACAGTTAATTTTCAGACTTTTTCATGTAAGTTTGAGTAATTCAGGGTTTACACTTCAGGAGATATTAGGAGAGTGGATGCACTAGGGTTTAGTGCAACACTGTTATTCCAACACTCTGTTATATGAGAAATCATTTTGGGAATAAAAATATTTTCTGCCAAAAATATCTCAGGACTATAAATAGAATTCTGAACCAAATTCATTCATTATTCGCATTTCCAACTAGAGAAAAGCCATTTTCTCTCTCACAGATCTTCGGGTTTTTATCCCAACACGTGAGTATCTCTTGCTAGTAGTGTTAGATAGCTTCATATGTGTTTATAACATGATTTAGATGGCTAAATCACTAGATTTAGGAGTTTACTCCCCAAGGTGTTCTTGGGCGGTAAACTCCCGAAACAATGCGTAGACCTTCCCTTGTGCTATGATACTACTTTGGACTTGTATAGAAGTGTATTAGGAGAAGAAAACATAAAAGAATCACCGAAGTTTGGGAGTTCACGGCCCAAGATGATCTTGGACCGTGAACTCCAAAATCATGCATAAAAGGGTGCTTTTAAGGCACCTAAAGCCTTAAACAATTACTAGGAATTGTTTCCACTTAAATGAAGGACCAAAACACATCAAAATCACCCCTCAAAGTGATTTCACGGCCCTAATAAGGTTCTTGGGCCATTAACATCAAACAAAGGCACCAAAGTGTGCCTAAGGCCTTCAAATGCTTGGGATAAAAGTTTAAGACCTATAGCACATGTGTAAGGGACTTGAAAGCAACAAAAACACCATTCCAAGGGAGTTTACGGCCGTAAATTCAAAAGGAAACGGCCTTGGGGCCGTAAACTCCTCTAAGGAGTGTTTCTAGGCCTTAAACCCATCAAGGATTTAACCACCAAGTTGGAATAAATCTAGGAATCATTTAGAACTTCAAAATACAATATACCACCATGTTCGGGAGTTTACGGCCGTAAACTGAAGAGTTTACAACCGTAAACTCCATGTGTGAGGATATATGGAGAGTAAAATCATATATGGAGTCCTTTGGAACCCTAAACCCAAGTACCTTTCCCCACAATAGCTTAGATGCAATCCTTAGGGCTTAAAACACTTACATAAAGTGTTTATTTTGGTCTAGGATGTCTTAACATTATCAATTAGTAATTTAAGACTAATTGAGTGCATATATGTGTGATTATATGTTCATTAGGATCGTAGTGTGTGTACAAGTCCTCACTTGACACCTAACAATCCTACACCGTCCAGTTCATCCGAATCACCATCTACAGGTGAGTTCATACCCCTAATCAATGTTTTAAATGATTTTAAATGCTTTAATGGGGGGGGGGAATACAAGTAAAAGACAACATGTTATTAAATCACTCATATGTATTTTATAACTGTGTTTTCATCCAGCAGATTTCACATACTACAAAATGTTATTAAATCACTCATATGTATTTTATAACTGTATTTTATAACATGTTATTAAATCATTCATATGTATTTGATAACAAAAGTATTAGTTTTGAAATGTTTATTTACATGACATCAAGTCACTCTTAATTACTATTCAAAACTCTTAGATATCTTGCAAAACCATTACGTTTACTTTCTTTAACAAATAATTGCCTTTCAGTTAATTATCATAGGGATAGTTAGAAGATACAAAGCAATATTCCTATTACAAGGAATCACACAAGAGTTAGTTCATTCATGAGTCTATACCAGTACATTACATGATACATGAGTATATTTATCTAGGATTAGAAGATACATGAGTACATTTATCTAGGATTACATGATACATAAGTATGTTTTCATAGATACATTTATCTGAATACGCTTACATGAATACCCTACAAGATTACTATTACATAGATACATTATCCTGTATTCACTTACCTGGATACTTGTACCTAGAGTTATGAGGAAGATTTATTCGTACCTTCTGTGTAAATTTTCCTGCCTATCCTTGTTCGACGGGATGTCTAGACGGGACTAACCATTCCAGAACCCAGCTGTTAGCACCACTGGGTGATGAACGTCTATGGAAGTCTAAGGTTATCAGTTATAATAGATAGTTTGATATCGGAACTAACCATTCCTCCATCCTGCTGTTGCAACAGAGGATGAGATGAAAATCTTCGGATGATCATTAGGTTACCACTTATATTAGGAGTTGGCTACGGGACTAACCCTTCCTCAAACCTGCTGTGACAACCCGAAATTTCCATTTTGTACGAACATTATCTATTCAATAGAAGCTAGACCAGTTTCAGTGAATTTCAGACTTTTCCGAATAAGTTTGTGTACATTAGGGTTTACGTTTAAGGAGATATCAGGAGAGTGGATGCTCTTGGGTTTGTGATACTTGAGTATTTCAAAACTTCATAATATTAGAGTTTATTTCCAGAATAAAAATATTTTCTGCCAAAAATATCTCAGGACTATAAATAGATTTCTGAACCAAATTCATTCATTATTCACATTTCCAACTAGAGAAAAACCATTTTCTCTCTCACGGATCTTCGGGTTTTCATCCCAAATCGTGAGTACACTTCTCTAGTTGTTTTATAATACTTGTTATATGCTTAATAACATAGATTAAATGTCAAATATGTGAGATTCGGGAGTTTACCGCCCAAGAACGTTCTTGGGGAGTAAACTCCAAAATGAAGCTTAAAGGCTATCTAGTCCCATTTCCTTGTTAGGTAACTAGCTAAGGATTATATGTATGTATATTTGATACTAGAAAACAATCAAAAACACCTAGCTTAGGGTGTTCACGGCCCAATAACTTCTTGGACCGTGAACTCCAAATTCAAGGGCCAAAATGTGCCCTAATCACTCCTAAGGCTTTAGACATTAATACGCATTTACTCCTAGCTAATTTGTGGACTTTAAAACATCAAAAGCACCCCTTAAAGGGAGTTTATGGCCAAGGAAATACTCTTAGTCCGTAAACACCAAGTAAGGGCACCAAAGTGTGCCTAGGGTCCTCATTAGCCTTAAACAAATGCCTATAAATTATCCTACTTGTGCTTGGGACTTGAAAGAATAAAAACACCCATCCCATGAGTGTTTACAACCGTAAACTCTAAGGGATTTGGCCTTGGGGCCGTAAACTCCTCAAAGGAGTATTTCTATGCCCTAAACTACCCAAAGGATTAAACAACCAAGTAAGGCTTATTCTAGAAATCAAATAGCACTTCAAAACACCAATTACCACCAAGATTGGAGTTCACAGCCGTAAACTCAAGGGTTTACGACCGTAAACTCCTTGTCTGGGGTTTATTGAGGAGTAAACACTTATACAAGGCCCTTTGGTACATTAAACCCCTTTAGCCTTGTCCCACAACAACCTAGAGGCAACCATTAGGACCTATAACACTTATACAAAGTGAATTCATGTTCTAGAGTGTCCCAACTTATTTCATTAGTTATTATTTGGCTAATTACTTATCAAATACTTTTATTTAAACTTTGTTATATTTCTTATAAATTGCATGCCCATACATGTGTAGATATATAAGAAATGTTTAAAGGGCTTAGGAAGGCCATCCGCCGTATTTCCTTTTTCTCGATTTGGATGTGGTCTGGTGGGATTTCGGGTAGCCCTCCGAAGGTCGTTTCAATATTAATTATATATCAAATGTACATATATAGACATAAAAGTACTCCTTTATTCATGCGTATCAGTACATCATTAGTAAGTTACCATCGGGGTAACACATGATCATACTACTACAATTTCTAGATCAATGAGTCAGTTCATTCATGAGTCAATACTAATTACTACGAGTACATATACAACTATACTAGAAACAGAACATATACAACTATACTAGAGAGAGAACATATACAACTATACTAGACAGAGAACATATACAACTATACTAGAACAGTTCATTACATTACTTATACAAGAATACGTTCATTATTGTGATATGAATCGGAGCATGACTTAAATGCCATGGCCCGAGTTGTAGCCAGAGTCTCTTGAAGGGAGAGCGTGAGTTTGCGTATAGATCTATACTAGATTGACTATCCTACACCTTGCTGCTAGCTACAGCCGGAACTGCAGGTCTGCGGGTGCCAAACGTCATTCCGTTATTATGACCATTCGTATGTCGTTGTTACCAGTCGATAGTATGGTGCAATTAGTCACATGATACCTTATTATAAATACGGTTTAAGGTAGTTAGTACAACAGTAGTTCCTATAATACAACACTATAGTACTACAATAATTTACCCATTACATATATTTAGTGATTACTTCACTTAAACATTAATGTACAAACTATATTTTGTTAAATGATAGTTACACCTGGGAAATTACACACTTTTACAAAAAACGACCATTCAAAACAGTTAAGCCTTGGTAGAAGGCTACTTTAATAGAAAATATAGGTTTTTCTGAGAGATTCAAACTTTTACAAACACTTACAAACATTTACATACATTTTACAAACATACACTTGAAACATGTTCAAACGTTTTGATAACAAACACCGACACTAAAATACTTATGAACTCACCAGCTTAATGCTGATAAACTCTTTCAAAATAACTTGTATTCTCAGGTCATCAGTAGACAGGCACCGAGGCCAGCTTTTGAGAAGATGGAGCGCATCCAAGACTCATCTTATTATCTTGATTTACATTATATTTTTGGTGTCTAAAACTGTACAGAACACGCTTGTATTAAAATTATATATTTAATGCAATGGATGATGTTGTTTGCTTATTTACTTTTACTGTGTTGTGATCCTTTACATGACGTCCTCCGCCCCAGAACGTTTCCACCGTTCTTGGTTTTGGGGTGTGACAGATTGGTATCAGAGCATTGTTTATAGTGAATTAAGTATATCAACCCATAAAAGATATACTAAACTATAAACCCATTAGGGATTAAGACACTCCGACCAAGAGTCTATACTTTAAATATTAAAATATTTAATTAAATATACTAGTTTGCATTCATACTTAAATCAGTGTCACAATGACAAGAACAAAAGTATTACAATTGTTAAATATCACAAGTGAGCTCGTGGATGTATGGTCAGTCCTGGAAATGGCATAGCCTGATCAACTATGCTGGTCCGAGGAGTAATTAGCATGTGCCCTAGAATGGTTGTGACATGTTAAAAAGTCTAAAAACTTACCAACAATACCACAAAAAGATCAGTAGAACCTAAACTTAAAATACTATAGGTGTATTTCGTACTACTAGCTACATATATACTATATTCTTATACCTCTTTTCTCGCGTAGATTTAAATGGCTGGATTCCATCACGGCGACTCGTACTTTCCAAATGAAGGCAATGCATGGTCGATCGAAGAAGAGCCCGAAGATGAGCATCCAATCCCTTTGGATGATCACCTCGCAGAAGGCTTTTCTGATGGATCCGACTCCGAGCCTGAAGTCAACAACCTACCGCTAGTAGGTCAAGCCCCGAACAACAACCCCCGACCAGCTTTTCCAGGTCCTACACCCTTGTGGGCAACCAACTTGAATCGCTGGAGTGACGAACAGGGTCAACCCTTACCTTACTTTGGGGACCGAACCTTTTACCACGTTAGCAATGGTGGCTCTGCGGATCGAGCTCTGCCCGTCATTATCCGCAGAATAGCTCGTAATGTTGAGCAAGGTCGAGCAGCCATCGAATGGGTCATGGAGATTGATGCCAACTCTGGTGTCAACACAGTCCGCATCCGCCGTCTTGAAGAAGACATGGAACATACCCGGAGAACCAATGAAACCCTACAGCAACAGCTAGCTGCCTCCCGAGCTGAAGTATTGGAACTTCGAGCCCGCCAGAGGGCTCAGGAGCGACACCTTCAACAGGTGTTTCGTCAAGTGTTAGACCTCAGGACTCGCCTGAGGAATTCCCACCGCCGTTAGATGATGTCTAGTACATCTCTGTCTTTTGGTTAAGGAATAGCCTTTAACATCTGTGCTCTAAGTAGCACTTGTTTGTAAAATATTCCTAACTTTCAGTACTCTAATTAGGAATCTAAGAGCTGTCAAACTTGTCCGTATGGTATGATGTAAGACCTACTGTTAGGTCGATTTTCCCTGAACTTGTTACATCGGTAATACCGGTAATATCGACGTCTATCTAATATGTGGGAAAAATCTGTACACTTGTGTTTTCCTACTAGTATTCATTGTTGTGATCTCAAACACTTATTCAAACTGTGGGGCTATGGTTAGTTAGTCCATGTGTCACTCTCACCTTACTTACAAATTGATTCTTACCACTTTGCTTATCTTTATAAACTTATAGCTGAAAGTTGCCTCCTCGCAAATCTACCCGGACTAACCCTGCGCCTCCTCTGCCTCCGGTCATCGATACTGCAGCCCCGAATGTTGCCGTAGCCGCAGCAGTGGCAACTGCCATGGATCAGTATCACTCTACTGATGCCACCAGAGGTGGAACCCCTGTTAACTCCATTCCGGTTGAAACCCCTGTGCGCTCGAGAGAGTGCTCCTACAAGGATTTCACCAACTGCAAGCCGAAGTCTTTTCATGGGACCGACGGAGTCATTGCCCTCTCGCAATGGTTCGAGAAGACTGAATCAGTCTTCGAAATTTGTTCATGCCCTACCGCGAGCAAAGTCAAATATGCCACATGCACCTTTGAAGGAAAGGCTCTGACGTGGTGGAACAGCCACGTTAAAGCTCTAACCCTCGTCGTAGCCAACAACATGGGCTGGGAAACGATGAAAGACCTCATGATTGAGGAATACTGCCCAAGGGGCGAAGTCCAAAAATTGGAGCAGGAGCTTTGGAGCCTGACCATGAAGGGCACCAATGTGGTTGCTTATACCGCCATATTCAGCGAACTGGTGGCCCTCTGCCCCAATATGGTTCCCGCTGAAGGGAAAAAGATCGAAAGGTACGTATGGGGGCTAGTGCCTCCATACCAGGGGAATATCCTATCATCAAACCCCGCTACCGCCGACAGTGCCAAGTGACTGGCATAGCGACTCATTGACTATGGAGTCAAAACCTCTGCAACAACAACCACCCTAACCATCCTGGAACCCTCCAAACCCGCTGACACTAAGCGGAAGTTCTGGGAAGACAAGAAGAAACAACAAGCTGCTAAAAAGCAGCAAGTTGTGGCTATACATGCCGCGATAACGCCTGCTGCTGATACTGCTCCGGTGAGGCAGTATGTTGGGAGTTTGCCTAAGTGCAACAAATGCAACTTCCACCACAACGGCCCCTTCCATGAAATGCAGTGCTCTAACTGCAACAGGAAAGGACACACCGTCTGTTTCTGTAAATTCCCGGCGAAGCCGATCACCCAAGTCCCCGGCTCTGGCACGAGCCCGACCTGCTATGGATGTGGCGAAGCAGAGCACTATAAGAGGGACTGCCCCAAAGCAAAGAATGCTGGTGGAGCAGGAAGGGTACTAGCTATAGGCCACGGGGAAGCAGTTGCTTACCCGATAGTGGTGACTGGTACGTTCCTCCTCGATAACTCCTATGCATTCATTCTGTTCGATAGTGGTGCGGAGCAAAGCTTCGTAAACCATAAATTTGCTCGCATGATTAAGCAACAACCACACACACTTAAGGAACAATTCACAGTAGAAATGACTAATGGAAAAACTGAAAGTACGAATAGCATATACTTAGGCTGTACCCTAACTCTAGATAACCATTCATTCCCAATCGACCTTATGTCGGTCTCAATTAAAAGCTTCGATGTTATCATCGGCATGGATTGGTTAAGTCTTCATCGCGCCGACATCATGTGCTTCGAGAAAGCAGTCCGTCTAAACCTCCCGCCTAACGAAACTCTTATAGTCTATGGCGACAAACCCGGTGTGAGTCTTCGTATTATCTCAAGTGTTCAAGCACAAAAGTATCTGCGTAAAGAATATCGTGCATTCCTTGCTCACGTCGTCAATACGAGCCTTGAGACGAAGGAACTAAAGAGCATTCCAGTAGTGAGCGACTTTCCCAACATTTTCCAGAAGAGCTACCAGGATTACCTCCGCAACGACAGGTCGAATTCAGAATCGACTTAGTCCCAGGAGCTACCCCAGTAGCCAAGTCGCCCTACCGATTAGCACCAGCAGAGATGCAGGAACTATCTGGTCAACTTAACGAACTGCTTAGGAAGGGCTTTATAAGACCAAGTTTCTCACCTTGGGGAGCACCGGTCTTGTTCGTTAAGAAGAAAGACGGATCATTCCGTATGTGTATCGACTACAGAGAACTCAACAAACTGACGGTCAAGAATCGTTACCCTCTGCCTCGCATAGACGATCTATTTGACCAACTACAAGGGGCGAAATATTTTTCCAAAATTGATTTAAGATCCGGATATCACCAGTTACGAGTGCTAGAGGAGGATGTCCCGAAGACGGCCTTCCGAACTCGTTACGGACACTACGAGTTCGTGGTGATGGCATTCGGATTGACCAATGTGCCCGCAGTCTTCATGGACCTGATGAATAGAGTATGCCGACCTTACTTAGATCAGTTCGTTATCATTTTCATTGACGACATCCTGATCTACTCCCGAAGTAAGGAAGAGCATGGCGATCACCTGCGACAAGTTCTAGGGACTTTACGAACGAAAAACTCTATGCGAAGTTCTCGAAATGTGAATTTTGGATCCGAAGATTCGGATTCTTAGGGCACGTGGTCAGCGAAGAGGGAATCCACGTGGACCCATCCAAAATTAAAGCCATTGAGAACTGGTCAGCACCAAAGATGCCTACAGAAATTCGTCAATTTCTAGGCCTCGCTGGCTACTACCGTAGGTTCATACAGAACTTCTCACGAATAGCGAAACCTCTGACAACCCTGACCCAGAAAGGCGTGGCCTTTGACTGGGAAGAGAGACAGGAGGGAGCGTTCCAAACGCTCAAGCGAGCCTTGTGCACTGCACCAATACTATCCCTTCCCGAAGGAATAGAAGACTTCGTAGTCTATTGCGATGCATCGAATCAAGGGCTCGGATGTGTTCTGATGCAGCGAGGTAAGTTAATTGCCTATGCCTCGAGACAGCTGAAAACGCACGAAGTTAAGTACACGACCCACGATCTTGAACTAGGAGCAGTTGTGTTTGCCCTAAAGATCTGGAGACATTACTTGTACGGAACGAAAAACACTATCTTTACCGACCACAAGAGTTTACAACACATTTTCGATGAGAAGGAGCTCAACATGAGACAACGACGGTGGGTCGAGCTACTCAGTGACTACGAATGTGATATTCTTTATCATCAGGGTAAAGCCAACGTAGTAGCAGACGCCCTAAGTCGGAAGGAATATTCTGGTCGCAGGGTCAAGTCCTTGTCAATAACCATCCATTCACACTTGTCTAAACAAATTCAGGCGGCCCAACTTGAAGCCATGAAACCTGAAAATGTGACGAGTGAATCCCTTAGAGGAATGGATAAAAACCTAGAAGTCAAGGGTGGCGGAGCCTTATATTTCATGAACCGGATCTGGACACCGAAACACGGTGGTTTCCGAGACTTGGTCATGACCGAGGAGCACAACACTCGGTATTCCGTCCACCCAGGTTCAGATAAGATGTATTTGGATCTTAAAAAGCTATACTGGTGGCCTAATATGAAAGCAGAGATTGCTACCTTCGTAAGTAAATGCCTTACTTGCGCAAAGGTTAAGGTCGAGTACCAGAAGCCCTCCGGTCTACTACAACAACCAGAGATCCCATAATGGAAGTGGGAGCGGATCACTATGGATTTCATAACCAAGTTGCCCAAGACAACGGGTGGACTTGATACCATATGGGTCATCGTTGATAGATTGACCAAGTCTGCACACTTCCTACCTATCAAAGAAATTGACAAGATGGAGAAGCTTACGAGAACATACATTAGGGAGATTATATGACTACATGGTGTACCTATATCCATTATCTCCGATAGAGATAGTAGGTTCACCTCTAGATTTTGGCAATCACTACAACACTCCCTACACAGAGTGAGAGGACCATCCAAACACTGGAAGATATGTTGAGAGCATGTGTGATTGACTTTGGAAAGGCATGGGATACTCATTTACCCCTTGTCGAGTTTTCCTATAGTAGCAGTTATCACAGGCGCATCAAGGCTGCTCCATTTGAAGCCCTCTATGGCCGAAAGTGCAGATCCCCTCTGTGCTGGGCTGAGGTGGGTGATACCCAGTTAGCTAGGGGGCAAGATTCCGACAGTACTCTCACCGTTCCGGAGATCATTCAGGAAACGACAGAGAAAATCGTTCATAGTCATGAACAATTGAAAGCCTCTAGAGACCGACAGAAGAGCTTCGCTGATAAGCGACGAAAACCTTTGGAATTTCAGGTGGGAGACCGAGTCCTTCTCAAAGTCTCACCCTGGAAGGGCTTGATACGCTTCGGAAAGTGTGGGAAGCTTAATCCGAGGTACATAGGGCCTTTTGAGATTCTTGCAAGAGTCGGACCCGTAGCTTACAAACTCGACCTACCCGACGCACTTCGTAACGTACATTCTACATTCCACGTATCAAATTTGAAAAAGTCTTTGTCCGACGAGACTCTTGTAATCCCACTCGAAGGGATCAAGATCAACGAGAGCCTCAACTTCGTGGAAGAACCGGTAGAGATCATGGACTGTGAGGTCAAGAAGACGAAGGAAAGTCGTATCCCTATCGTGAAGGTTCGTTGGAACGCCAAGCGAGGACAAGAATTCACTTGGGAACGCGAGGATCAGATGAAACTGAAATACCCTCATCTTTTCGCTTAATTGTTTGTAACTTCTTATTTGCTTAAATTCTAATTTCGGGACGAAATTCCTTCTAACGGGGGGAAGATGTGACAACCCGAAATTTCCATTTTGTACGAACATTATCTATTCAATAGAAGCTAGACCAGTTTTAGTGAATTTCAGACTTTTCCGAATAAGTTTGTGTACATTAGGGTTTACATTTAAGGAGATATCAGGAGAGTGGATCCTCTTGGGTTTGTGAAACTTGAGTATTTCAAAACTTCATAATATTAGAGTTCATTTCTGGAATAAAAATATTTTCTGCCAAAAGTATCTCAGGACTATAAATAGATTTCTGAACCAAATTCATTCATTATTCACATTTCCAACTAGAGAAAAGCCATTTTCTCTCTCACAGATCTTCGGGTTTTCATCCCGAATCGTGAGTACACTTCTCTAGTTGTTTTATAATACTTGTTATATGCTTAATAACATAGATTAAGTGTCAAATATGTGAGATTCGGGAGTTTACCGCCCAAGAACGTTCTTGGGGAGTAAACTCCAAAATGAAGCTTAAAGGCTATCTAGTCCCATTTCCTTGTTAAGTAACTAGCTAAGGATTATATGTATGTATATTTGAGACTAGAAAACAATCAAAAACACCTATCTTAGGGTGTTCACGGCCCAAGAACTTCTTAGACTGTGAAATCCAAATTCAAGGGCCAAAATGTGCCCTAATCACTCCTAAGGCTTTAGACATTAATACCCATTTACTCCTAGCTAATTTGTGGACTTTAAAACATCAAAAGCACCCCTTAAAGGGAGTTTATGGCCAAGGAAATACTCTTAGGCCGTAAACACCAGGTAAGGGCACCAAAGTGTGCCTAGGGTCCTCATTAGCCTTAAACAAATGCCTAGAAATTATCCTACTTGTGCTTGGGACTTGAAAGAATAAAAACACCCATCCCATGAGAGTTTACGACCATAAACTCTAAGGGATTTGGCCTTGGGGCCGTAAACTCCTCAAAGGAGTATTTCTATGCCCTAAACTACCCAAATGATTAAACAACCAAGTAAGGCTTATTCTCGAAATCAAATAGCACTTCAAAACACCAATTACCACCAAGATTGGAGTTCACGGCGTAAACTCAAGGGTTTACAACCGTAAACTCCTTGTGTGGGGTCTATTGAGGAGTAAACACTTATACAAGGCACTTTGGTACATTAAACCCCTTTAGCCTGGTCCCACAACAACCTAGAGGCAACCATTAGGACCTATAACACTTATACAAAGTTTTTTCATGTTCTAGAGTGTCCCAACTTATTTCATTAGTTATTATTTGGCTAATTAGTTATATATATGCTCATAATATGATAACTAGGCTCGTGCATGTGAACATGTCTCCGTTTTCCACCTAGCACGGTATCCGACACTTAAATCCAATCTACTCACCACAAGTGAGTTCATACCCCTTTAATTAACCTTTGAAATACTTTTAATGTTTTAAATGCTTTTATGGGGGGGAATACAAGTTAAATACTTATAGTTATTACATCAATCACATGTGATTAGTAACTACAAAACCAATGATTTTATTATTGTTCAAAGTGTTTATCAAACTGTTTTACATCAAACTCTTTTACTTCAAACTGCTTTACAAACTCTTTTACTTATCAAATACTTTTATTTAAACTTTGTTATATTTCTTATAAATTGCATGCCCATATATGTGTAGATATATAAGAAATGTTTAAAGGGCTTAGGAAGGCCATCCGCCCTATTTCCTTTTTCTCGATTTGGATGTGGTCTGGTGAGATTTCGGGTAGCCCTCTGAAGGTCGTTTCAATATTAACTATATATCAAATGTACATATATAGACATAAAAGTACTCCTTTATTCATGCGTATCAGTACATCATTAGTAAGTTACCATCGGGGTAACACAGGATCATACTACTATAATTTCTAGATCAATGAGTCAGTTCATTCATGAGTCAATACTAATTACTACGAGTACATATACAACTATACTAGAAAGAGAACATATACAACTATACTAGAGAGAGAACATATACAACTATACTAGACAGAGAACGTATACAACTATACTAGAACAGTTCATTACATTACTTATACAAGAATACGTTCATTATTGTGATATGAATCGGAGCATGACTTAAATGCCATGGCCCGAGTTGTAGCCAGAATCTCTTGAAGGGAGAGCATGAGTTTGCGTATAGATCTATACTGGATTGACTATCCTACACCTTGCTGCTAGCTACAGCCGGACCTGCAGGTCTGCGGGTGACAAACGTCATTCCGTTATTACGACCATTCGTATGTCGTTGTTACCAGTCGATAGTATGGTGCAATTAGTCACATGATACCTTAATATAAATCCGGTTTAAGGTAGTTAGTACAACAGTAGTTCCTATAATACAACACTACAGTACTACAATAATTTACCCATTACATATATTTAGTGATTATTTCACTTAAACATTAATGTACAAACTATATTTTGTTAAATGATAGTTACACTTGGGAAATTACACACTTTTACAACAAACGAGCATACAAAACAGTTAAGCCTTGGTAAAAGGCTACTTTAATAGAAAATATAGGTTTTTCTGAGAGATTCAAACTTTTACAAACACTTACAAACATTTACATACATTTTATAAACTTAGAATTGAGACATGTTCAAACGTTTTGATAACAAACACCGACACTAAAATACTTATGAACTCACCAGCTTAATGCTGATAAACGCTTTCAAAATAACTTGTATTCTCAGATCATCAGTAGACAGGTACCGAGGCCAGCTTTTGAGAAGATGGAGTGCATCCAAGACTCATCTTGTTATTTTGATTTACATTATATTTTTGGTGTCTAAAACTGTACAGAACACGCTTGTATTAAAATTATATATTTAATGCAATGGATGATGTTATTTGCTTATTTACTTTTACTGTGTTGTCATACTTTACATGACGTCCTCCGCCCCAGAACGTTTCCGCCGTTCTTGGTTTTGGGGTGTGACACCTGCTGCTGCTACAGAGGACAATTGGACCATCTTCGGAGGTCCATTAGGTTATACATATCGCTTACTGCGATGGCGTGTTAGTCCTGGTATCCAGGGGTAACACTTACATGGTTATATTTTTCCTATTTACTTTATTTTGTGATATATTCAGATAAACGATGAGTTACGCTAATTACTGTTTGTAGTAGTCAAAAAGAAGGAAAAACTATCATTTTACTTACAAAACATTCGGGTCTTGGTAGAAGACTACATTGTCATAACAAAACATTCAGGTCTTGGTAGAAGACTACATTTCATAATAATAGAAAATAAGGGATTTTCTAGGACTTTTCATACTTACAACAACATTTTCATTTAAATGTTTACATGACTTTTAAAACAGCTTTTCAAAGCAAGAAAATGACACTTAAATACTTATGAATTCACCAGCTTTAAAGCTGATAGTCTCTTTCAAAATAACTTGTATTCTCAGGTCATCGGTAGACAGGTACGATGGCCAGGTTTTGAGAAGACGGAGCAGACAAGTCTCGTCTTTTATTTTGATTATATATTTTTGGTGTCTTATTACAATGAAAGAACACACATGTATTAAAACTTTACTTATAATGCAATGGATGATATTGTTGCTTGTTTACTATTTTACACTGTTGTGATACTGTACATGATGTCCTCCACCTCGGAACGTTTCCGCTGTTCGTGGTTTTGGGGTGTGACAGATTGGTATTAGAGCATTGTTTATAGTGAATATAGTATATCAACCCATAAAAGATATACTAACTATAAATACATAGGGATTAAAACACTCTGTCTAAGAGTTATACTTTTAAATAATAAAATATTTAAGTAAGTATACGTGCCTGCATTCATACTAAAATCAGTGTCACAATGACAAGAACAAAAGTATTACGATTGTTGAATATCACAAGTAAGCCTGGGGATATATGGTAAGTCTTGGGAATGGCATAGCCTGATCAACTATGCTGGTCCGAGGAGCGATTAGCATATGCCTAAGAATGGTTGTGATGTGGCAAAAGTCTAAAAACTTACCAACACAACCATAAAGAAATACCATAGGGGTATTTGGTCTTACTGGAATTATCTTAGTCAGTTCGTCTATTTAGTTATTTCTTATATCCCTTTTCTCGCGTAAATTAAAATGGCTGGATTTCACCACGCCGATCCGTACTTCCCGAGCCAAGGCAATGCTGGTTGGCTAGAGGCAGAACTAGAAGATGATCACCCAATCCCTTTGGATGATCACCATGCTGAGGGTTTTTCCGATAGTTCTGACTTGGAGCCAGAAGTCAACAACCTACCTCAAAATGCTCAAAACCCAAACCTGAACCCCCGTCCCACGTTTCAAGGACCCACACCTCTGTAGGCCACTAACTTGACTAGATGGAGTCAGGAACAAGGTCAGCCCATTCCCTACAATGGAGACCGAAGTTTCTACAACCTCACCGAAGGAGGTTCTGCTAACAGGATCCTACCCATCATGGTTCGTAGAATTTCCAGAAACACGATACTGGGTCAAGCAACTATTGACCGGACCATGGAGATTGAAGCCAACTCTGGCGTTAACACTGTCCACATTCGCCAACTAGAGTCTGCTCATGAAAGGACTCTGGTCCGCAATGCAAATCTGCAGAGGGAACTTGCTGAAACTCAAGCTGAAGTTAGGGAACTTCGAGCTCAGCAACTTAGAGCTGACAGGCATATGAGGGACATGGAACATCTACTGTCGGGATCGAGAACTCAAGCTAGCAGTTCTCGTTGCCGATAGAATCTCGTCGACTCATCTTTTGGATATAACCTAGTTTATGTAAAACTTTGGTCAAATTTCCTGTCTTTATAAATCTTAGACCTGTTAGGTCTTGATCTAGTCTTAATTATGTCAAAATTTTCCATCTTGGTTGATGCAAGGCCTACTTCTAGGCCATCTTTCCCGAACTTGTTTACATCTGTAATCCCAGTATTATTGACAGATGTCTAATCTTATGGAAATTATTATCCAAATGCTGTCATCTTCATTTAGTCATTCTATTCATTTTGTTGTTGGGCTATGGGGTGTTAGTCCATGAGACGTAGTCATTATTCATTTATTCTTATCCATGTCGTCATCTTTTAAATGTATAGTTAAAGATGCCGCCACACAGAAATCCCAGGCGTAACCCAAACAACGAAGCACCGATACCACCACCTCCACCACCACCTGAACCTCTTCAACCACCTAACCCTTTCGATGCCAACATGTTTCAGGCAGCTTTCACAGCGGCAGTTGCAGCTGTTGTGTCAGCAATCAACACCCCTATCCCTAGTGGATTGGGAACAGGTGCACCTCCCTCGAACCATGACGAAAGCCATGGACACCCTCGGGAATGCACCTACAAGGACTTCACGAATGCCAAACCCCGCAGCTTCAATGGAACCGGGGGTGTTATGGTGTCGAGACAATGGATTGAAAAGATGGAATCTGTCTTTGAAATCTGTGCTTGTCATGAGAGCAACAAGGTCAAGTTTGCAGCTTGTACCTTCTCTGACGGAGCACTAACATGGTGGAACGGCCATGTTAAGTATCTGACTTAGGTGGTGGCATATTCCATCAGCTGGGAAAAGTTGAAAGACATGCTGATGAAAGAGTACTGTCCTCGAGGCGAAGTACAAAAGCTCGAGCAGGAATTATGGGGTCTACAAATGGTTGGATCCGACATCACAACCTACACTAATAGGTTCTGTGATCTGGCAAACTTATGCCCTGATATGGTTGCTCTCGAGAGCAAGAACATAGAGAGATATATCTGGGGACTATCGCCCCAGATCCAGTCGAGTGTGTTAGCTTCCAAACCTATCACTTTTGATAGTGCCAAGGAACTGGCACAATCTCTCATAGACTACAGGAAACCTCAGAACCCAACAATCCTTACACCCGTACCACAAAACTCCAACCCCGACTACAACAGGAAGGGGTGGAATAAGAGGAAAAGAGGGGCTTCGCAAGGATCCTCCAAGAAACAAAAACTTGTGGCGATCAATGCTGCCACAGTGACTCCCGTTGTCCATGCGAACCCCTTACCATCAAAAACATATGATGGAACCCTTCCGCAGTACACCAAGTGCAACTTCCACCACCACAGACCTTGCAAGGCGATACAATGCTCTAACTGCAACAGGAAGGGACACACAGTCCGTTTTCTACAAGACTCCAACAGCTCAGGCCACCCAGGTTCCTAACGCCGGTATGGGCCAAACTTGCTACGGTTGTGGTGAGGTGGTCCACTACAAGAGGAACTGCCCTAAAGCGGGGATGGCTGGAGGATTAGGAAGAGTTATGGCCCTAGGCCACGAGGAAGCGGTAGCTGATCCTACGATAGTTACTGGTACGTTTCTCCTCGATAACTATATGCTTGCATACTTTTCGATAGTGGAGCAGAGAAAAGTTTCGTAAGCCACAAATTCGCACACCTACTTAAACAAAAACCCTGTGCTTTAGATAATTCATTCACGGTAGAAATGGCTAACGGGAAAACGGAGAGTACTAACTGCATATACGTAGGTTGTACCTTAACTTTAGATAGCCATACTTTCAAGATAGATCTCATGCCAGTCCCAATTAAATGTTTCGACATTATCATCGGCATGGATTGGTTGAGTCTTCTTTGCGCCGACATCATGTGCTTTGAAAAAGCAGTTCGTCTTAACCTTCCTAACAACGAAACCTTAGTTATCTATGGCGACAAACTTAGTACGAGCCTTCGCATCATTTCGTGCATTCAAGCCCAGAAGTGCTTTTCAAAAGGAATATCATGCATTCCTCGTACACGTCGTCGATACCAGTCAAGAACTGAAAGACATCCAGAACATCCCAGAAGCACGCGACTTTCCCGACATCTTCCCAGAAGAACTTCCCGGTTTACCACCGCAACTCCAAGTCGAGTTCAGAATCGACTTAGTGCCAGGAGCTACCCCAGTAGCCAAATCTCCTTATCGTCTGGCACCAGCCGAGATGCAGGAACTTTCCAGTCAACTTAACGAACTTCTCAAGAAGGGATTCATTCGACCAAGCTTCTCGCCATGGGGAGCATCGGTCTTGTTCCTCAAGAAGAAAGATGGATCGTTTCGCATGTGCATCGACTATAGAGAACTCAAAAAACTTACCATTAAAAATCGTTATCCCTTGCCCTGCATTGACGATTTATTTGATCAACTTCAAGGAGCCAACTACTTCTCGAAGATAGATCTGCGATCCGGATATCAACAACTACGAGTGTTAGAGGAGGATGTTCCCAAGACAGCCTTCCGCACTCGTTATGGGCATTACGAGTTTGTAGTAATGCCATTCGGATTAACTATCTCACCCGCAGTATTCATGGATCTGATGAATAGGGTGTGTCGTCCTTACTTGGATCAGTTCGTCATCGTCTTCATCGATAACATACTCATCTACTCTCGAAGTAAGGAGGAGCATAGTCAACATCTTCGTAGAGTCTTAGAAACATTGAGAGCGGAGAAGCTCTATGCGAAGTTCTCCAAGTGCGAATTTTGGATTCAGCGACTCGAATTTTTGGGCCATGTTGTTAGCGAAGAAGGAATACATGTGGACCCTTCCAAAATTAAGGCCATCGAGAACTGGTCAGCACCGAAGACACCTACAGAAATTCGCCAATTTCTAGGTCTGGATGGCTACTATCGCAGGTTCATTCAGAACTTCTCCAGCATAGCGAAACCTCTTACAACTCTGACCCGGAAAGGTGTAGCCTTTGACTAGGAAGAGAAACAAGAAAGAGCATTCCGAACGCTCAAATGAGCCTTGTGCACCGCACCGATACTATCCCTCCCTGAAGGGATAGAAGACTTCGTGGTCTATTGCGACGCATCAAACCAAGGGCTTGGATGTGTTCTGATGCAGCGAGGTAAAGTCATAGCCTATGCCTCGAGACAGCTGAAGACACATGAGGTTAACTACACCACCCATGATCTTGAGCTAGGAGCAGTTGTGTTTTCTCTAAAGATCTGGCGACATTACCTATATGGTACAAAAAGCACGGTCTTGACAGACCAGAAGAGTCTACAACACATTTTCGACCAGAAGGAGCTCAACATGAGACAACAACGGTGGGTCGAGCTACTCAGTGATTATGAGTGTGATATTCGTTATCATCTGGGTAAAGCCAATGTAGTAGCCGACGCCCTAAGTCGGAAAGAATATTCTGGTCATAGTGTCAAATCTTTGACTCTAACTATCCATTGACACTTGTCCACGCAAATAAAGGAGGCTCAGCTCGACGCATTGAAACCTGAAAACGTGGCTGGTGAATCCCTTAGGGGGATGGATAAGAACTTGGAAGTCAAGGGTGGCAGAGCCTTATACCTCATGGATCGCATGTGGACACCGAAACACGGTGGCTTCAGAGACATGGTCATGACGGAAGCTCACAACACTCGTTATTCCGTCCACCCGGGTTCAGATAAGATGTATCTGGATCTTAAAACGTTATACTGGTGGCCTAACATGAAAACAAATATTGCTACCTTCGTGAGTAAATGCCTTACTTGCGCAAAGGTCAAGGTCGAATACCAGAAACCCTCCGGTCTCCTACAGCAACTGGAGATACCAGAATAGAAGTGGGAGTGGATCACTATGGACTTCATAACCAAGTTGCCCAAGACGACGGGTGGACTTGATTCTATATGGGTCATCGTCGATAGACTGACTAAGTCTGCACACTTCTTGCCAATCAAAGAAACAGAAAAGATGGAGAAACTCACACGAACATACATTAGCGAGATTGTAAGGTTGCACGGTGTTCCTTTATCTATCATCTCGGACAGAGATAGTAGATTCACTTTGAGGTTCTGGCATTCATTACAAAGTTCCCTAGGAACTAAGCTGGACATGAGTTCGGCCTACCACCCACAGACCGACGGGCAAAGTGAGAGAACTATCCAAACCTTAGAAGCTATGTTGCGTGCCTGTGTGATTGACTTTGGAAAAGCTTGAGATACCCATTTACCCCTCTTTGAATTTTCCTACAACAACTGTTATCACACGAGCATAAAGGCAGCTCCATTTGAGGCCCTCTATGGCCAAAAGTGTAGATCCCCTATGTGCTGGGCTGAGGTGGGTGATACCCAGTTAGCTAAGGGACGAGTTCCCCAGAGCACTCTCACGGGTCCGGAGATCATTCGGGAAATGACAGAGAAGATCATTCAAATCTGTGAACGATTGAAAGCCTCTAGAGACCGATAGAAAAGCTACGCTGACAAGCGAAGGAAACCATTGGAATTCCAGGTGGGCGACCGAGTCCTACTGAAGGTCTTACCCTGGAAGGGCTTGATACGCTTTGGAAAGCGTGGGAAGCTCAACCCAAGATACATAGGGCCTTTCGAGATTCTCGCAAGAATCAGCCCTATAGCTTACAAACTCAATCTACCGCACAAACTCAGTAATGTACATCCTACCTTCCACGTCTCGAACTTGAAAAAGTATATGTCCGACGAGACTCTTGTTATTCCACTCGACGAGATCGAGATCAACGAGAGCCTCAACTTCGTGGAGGAACTAGTAGAGATCATGGACCGAGAGGTCAAGCAAACAAAGCAGAGTCGTATCCCAATAGTGAAGGTGCGCTGGAACGCAAAGCGTGGACCTGAATTCACTTGGGAACGAGTGGATCAGATGAAACTGAAATACCCTCACCTTTTCGCTTAGTTATTTATAACTTCTTAATTGCTTAAATTTTAATTTCGAGAAAAAATTCCTTCTAACGGGGGGATGATGTGACAACCCGAAATTTCCTTTCTGTACAAACTATATCATTTCAATTGAAGTTATAGCATTCATAGTTAATTTTCAGACTTTTTCGTGTGTGTTTGAGTAATTCAGGGTTTACACTTCAGGAGATATCAGGAGAGTGGATGCGCTAGGGTTTAGTGCAACACTGTTATTCCAACACTCTGTTATATGAGAAATCATTTCGGGAATAAAAATATTTTCTGCCAAAAATATCTCAGGACTATAAATAGAATTCTGAACCAAATTCATTCATTATTCACATTTCCAACTAGAGAAAAGCCATTTTCTCTCTCACGGATCTTCGGGTTTTTATCCCAACATGTGAGTATCTCTTGCTAGTAGTGTTAGATAGCTTCATATGTGTTTATAACATGATTTAGATGGCTAAATCACTAGATTTAGGAGTTTACTCCCCAAGGTGTTCTTGGGCGGTAAACTCCCGAAACAATGCCTAGACCTTCCCTTGTTCTATGATACTACTTTGGACTTGTATAGAAGTGTATTAGGGAGAAGAAAACATAAAAGAATCATCGAGGTTTGGGAGTTCACGGCCCAAGATGATCTTGGACCGTGAACTCCAAAATCATGCACAAAAGGGTGCTTTTAAGGCACCTAAAGCCTTATACAATTACTAGGAATTGTTTCCACTTAAATGAAGGACCAAAACACATCAAAATCACCCCTCAAAGTGAGTTCACGGCCCTAATAAGGTTCTTGGGCCGTGAACATCAAACAAAGGCACCAAAGTGTGCCTAAGGCCATCAAATGCTTGGGATAAAAGTCTAAGACCTATAGCACATGTGTAAGGGACTTGAAAGCAACAAAAACACCATTCCAAGGGAGTTTACGGCCGTAAACTCCAAAGGAAATGGCCTTGGGGCCGTAAACTCCTCTAAGGAGTGTTTCTAGGCCTTAAATCCTTCCAAGGATTTAACCACCAAGTTGGAATAATTCTAGGAATCATTTAGAACTTCAAAACACAATATACCACCAAGTTTGGGAATTTACGGTCGTAAACTCAAGAGTTTACAACCGTAAACTCCATGTGTGAGGATATATGGAGAATAAACTCATATATGGAGTCCTTTGGAACCCTAAACCCAAGTACCTTGTCCCACAATAGCTTAGATGCAATCCTTAGGGCTTAAAACACTTATATAAAGTGTTTATTTTGTTCTAGGATGTCTTAACATTATCAATTAGTAATTTAAGACTAATTGAGTTCATATATGTGTGATTATATGTTCATTAGGATCGTAGTGTGTGTACAAGTCCTCACTTGACACCTAACAATCCTACACCGTCCAGTTCATCCAAATCACCATCTACAGGTGAGTTCATACCCCGAATCAATGTTTTAAATGATTTTAAATGCTTTAATGGGGGGGGGGGGGGGGAATACAAGTAGAAAACAACATGTTTCTAAATCACTCATATGTATTTTACAACTGTGTTTTCATCCAATAGATTTCACATACTACAAAATGTGATGCATGAAATGGTTTTCCATCTTAAAATACCTTGATAACAAAAGTATTAGTTTTGAAATGTTTATTTGCATTACATCAAGTCACTCTCAATATTCCTATTACAAGGAATCACACAAGAGTCAGTTCATTCATGAGTCTATACCAATACATTACATGATACATGAGTACATTTATCTAGGATTACATGATACATGAGTACATTTATCTTGGATTACATGACACATAAGTACGTTTTTATAGATACATTTATCTGAATACGCTTACATGAATACCCTACATGAGTACTATTACATAGATACATTATCGTGTATTCACTTGCATGGATACTTGTACCTAGAGTTATGAGGAAGATTTATTCGTAACTTCTGTGTAAATTTTCCTGCCTATCCCTGTTCGACGGGATGTCTAGACGGGACTAACCATTCCGGAACCCAACTGTTAGCACCACTGGGTGATGAACATCTACGGATGTCTAAGGCTATCACTTATAATACATAGTTTGATATCGAAACTAACCATTCCTCCGTCCTGCTGTTGCAACAGAGGATGAGATGAAAATCTTCGGATGATCATTAGGTTACCACTTATATTAGGAGTCGGCTACGGGACTAACCCTTCCTCCAACCTACTGCTGCTACAGAGGACAATTGGACCATCTTCGGAGGTTCATTAGGTTATACATATCGCTTACTGCGATGGCGTGTTAGTCCTGGTATCCAGGGATAACACTTACATGGTTATATTTTTCCTATTTACTTTATTTTGTGATATATTCACATAAACGATGAGTTAGACTAATTACTGTTTGTAGTAGTCAAAAAGAAGGAAAAACTATCATTTTACTTACAAAACATTCGGGTCTTGGTAGAAGACTACATTGTCGTAACAAAACATTCAGGTCTTGGTAGAACACTACATTTCATAATAATAGAAAATAAGGGATTTTCTAGGACTTTTCATACTTACAACAACATTTTCATTTAAAGGTTTACATGACTTTTAAAACAGCTTTTCAAAGCAAGACAATGACACTTAAATGCTTATGAATTCACCAGCATTAAAGCTGATACTCTCTTTCAAAATAACTTGTATGCTCAGGTCATCAGTAGACAGGTACGGTGGCCAGGTTTTGAGAAGACGGAGCAGACAAGTCTCGTCTTTTATTTTGATTATATATTTTTGGTGTCTTATTACAATGAAAGAACACACATGTATTAAAACTTTACTTATAATGCAATGGATGATGTTGTTGCTTGTTTACTATTTTACACTGTGGTGATACTGTACATGACGTCCTCCACCTCGGAACGTTTCCGCCGTTCATGGTTTTGGGGTGTGACAGATATGTGATACCTCATAGCCTAGGAGGATCGAATGCTATGATAGATTTGGAATTTGTAATTTCTAAGTGTATGCTTTAAAAATTGTATACAATTTGGATTATATAGCCTTAGAACGACTGATTTTTCCTTATTTCATGTTCCTTGTTTGCTTGTGGTCCTAGGTTTGAGTCTCTTATTTGACAGTCTATCTGATCTTGTATTGTGTATAATTTTGTTGCACAAAGCAACCGACAGTGAGAGTGGATGTTCCTTGCAAGGGTCGTAGTAAGTGATCTTGAGATGTTCTTTGTTTTCTCTGTATCTTGGAGTGTTACTGCATGAATGTTGCTTGCTTTGTGCATTGTGGAAGTCTTAGTGATGTGAGTTAACCATTCAGTGAATATGTTAACTCACATGTTGCAAAGGTTAAATAATTACAGAGTGATGGATTTGAATCTATTTAGCAGCTCTCGTATGAGTCTATCCGTTGTAGGGTTGACTCTTTTACTTGAAATATTATCTAAGCTTTATGGCATGTGATTGTATTCATGAAGTAGTTAACTGGAATTATTGGGAGTTCTTCAACCACTGATGGCAGGGTGAGGTCAGGAACCTAAGGGAGCTTAGGAAGTGCTTCAGAGGATTGGTTGCTCTATTTAGCGAGTACTTTGAGTACCAGTTTGAGAAAGTGAGTTATAAGATTACGGATGATTCCTAAGGAAAGTATGGATAGGTGTGGAAGGTAGTATTAGGCTCATACTATTGAAATCACACAATCCATACTCAAGTTAAGAAGAGTCACAAAGAATCTAAGATGCCGATGGGTTGACGATTCTTGGGTATGTTCTAATCATTTGTATAATTTTTTTCAGAACGGTGATGAGAACGCGTGGAGGAGGCTCTGGTTCTAGTTCATTCTTGGCTGTAAGGATTGGGCCGATTGATGAGAAGATGTGAGTGTTAATCTCATCGGAGATCACCCGTGGTATTTTGGGGAAAATCCTTTGATCTTCGGCTTGGTCAAAGAGAGTATTATGGAGATTTTGGATGAGTGGCTAGGTGCGTTTCACACTGAGATTATAACTATTGTGGGAGCTCACACTCTTTAATTTTGCGAGTTCCGTGATTTTGGAGCTCTCAAGTTCTTTTTGGATAAGGACCCAGTTGCTAGTAGGAGGTGGATAGCAGATATGGTAAACGTTTTCTGGACGAGTTCCTACCCAGAAGGGTCGAAGGTCAGATTTGCATCCTGTCTTCTGAAAGATAGATCTCGAGATTGGTGGGAGGAGGTAGACTTTACTTTGGGAGATGAAGCCCTTGAGACGATAACTTGGGATGAGCTTGTGACTAGATTTAGAGCCGAGTTTGCACCAGCTATTAAGGTGCAACAATTGGCAAGGGAGTTTCAGGACCTTCGCCAAACGAATAAGACTGTGACGGAGATCACCGCAAAGTTTTGGGAGAGGTCTATTTTGGTTCCACAGTGTGCCAAAGATGAAGAGATGAAGAAGAGAAGGTACCATGATAAGTTGTGAGACAATATCAACGAGTATGTGAGTTTTTCAGCTTGTCGGTCTTTGGAGGACATGATTACTAGAGCCCGATAGCGGGAGGTTGACTTGGAGCGCCTGGGAAGATGAAGTTAGAAAAGGTGTAGACAGTTGCAAGCCCTACAAAGAGACCCAAGACTTCTGATCAATGGTTAAGGGGCCAGTCGGGCCGAGGTCAGCACAGCATGTGCTGGAAGCAGCACTATGGGGTTTGTGAGGGGTTTTGAGCATTCGAACTCTCCTATGGTGTACATGCAACCCTATAAACCTTGGATCTATTTTTGACTAAGATAAATGAAAATAATTCTTTTTCCAAATTTCTTATCCTATCTAGCACGGCACGGGGAACTTGAATCAAATAAAGCTAGTAGAATTACTTACTTTGTAGTTGTAGTTGATTGCTTGGAGTTTTAGAGCCTAGCACCAATACTGTGGATGCCTCAAATGGAAAACACAAATCACCACAAACTTTGGAACCTTTAGAGAATAGTCACAACCTTATTGAAATCGGCCCTCTTACTTTACTCACCACAAATAGTGTGATTTCAAGAACCAAAGCCTCCTTTATATAGTGTGGTGGATTAGAGTTACATCCATGTAAACCCTACTACCCATGTCTTTTCATTTCCATGAGATCCATGGGTTAAAACTCCATGGAGTTTCCATGGACTTTCCATGTAAGCCTAGCCCATTCCAAATAAGAAATAGCCCACACTATATAAATACAAGAGCCCATATTTAATTAGTAATACTTTTGATCTCTAAATTAATTCTAGATTAATTATAGATCAATACTAATTAAATAATATGATTTTATATTAATATGTTAGAACTTTTAATATATTAATAAATCATAACTTATACTATTCTCAAAAGATTATCCATAAATTGTTCGGGTGAAGTGCAACCCAAATGGACCATGTCGGGTCGGGTCAAGTTCATATCAAATATAGTTATGGACTTAGACACTATATCCAACAGTCTCCCACTTGGATAAGTGTAATAACTATAGTTGCAAGTATCACTTCAGGAACCGATCAACAATCGTGGTTGTTTAAACTCTGTTGAACTAGAACGCACGATTTTAGATAAGTGATCCTATAATCCTCTGTTCTAGATATCAGCCGGACAAATACATGGAACATGGTCTTACTTATTGTCCAGCATTTGTTTCCCGATTTCTGATTTGTTTGACATAGAACATAACTGAACACATCAATTTAGTTATGACCGGGCCCGATACATAGGTCAAAACAAAATCATCGAGGGGCCCAGATATCGCTTCTAATATTAGAAGGAACAGATAAACTTCGACTCATATGTTTGCTCTACTACTTGTTAAATTACACACAAAATCACGGTTTATAACATCGAGTTACCAATGCGTTTTCGTGCAATCAATGCATGGCCAACTCATAGGCAACAAATCATATCTCTAGGTTTGAAGAATTATATCATATTACCGTCTCACAATCACTCGAGATAAATTCCATGAAGTGATACAAGTGAGCATGGGTTGAATCCAATACTCAGAACTTATGAGCACTCATGAGTGTTGTAGCCCCGCTTTGTCTAACATCTTAGACCTCTACAAGCTAACCCATGACAGTCTTGATTCATATCTACTTCCAACATATGACCAACTGTGGAGAGTTTGAATAATATGATATAGACCATAACATAATTATTCTGGAAGTCAAAACATGCAAAAAGAATTAATAGTAAACGATTGACAAGAGATAGCAACACTTTACTCATAAATAACAACTTTTATTTATCATCAAATGTCAATTACATTTTACAAATTTCAAGATTATCTAACTACTAAAACTAATATCATCCTTTAGCCTTATGCTCTGAGCATGCTGGAGACGCTTAACCCGAGACAGTCCCTTTGTGGGGGATCTGCTAGGTTCTCATCCGATGATACCCTCTTTGCCACGAGGATTCCTTCTTCTATTCGATGTCTGATGAAGTGATATTTTATGTCAATGTGTCTGGATCTCCCGTGATCTCTTTGTTCCTTGGCTAAGGCAACCGCACTATTATTGTCACAGAAAATCTCCATTGGCTCCTTTATAGCTGGTACAACTCCAAGGTCTCCGATGAAGTTCTTTAGCCATATAGCCTCCTTTGTTGCCTCGTTTGCTACTATATGCTCTGATTCATAGGTGGAATCAGCCACTGGATAGGTAACATCGGGGCGAGTACAAGTCATAGCATACATGATCGAGCCTACAACAAAAGCATATGGTACTCGACTTATCTCAACTATCTCAGCCTTTGTACTCGGACTCTGAGTTTTACTCAGTCTGGAATTACACTGGATAGGTAACTCACCTTTCTTGGAGTTATGCATGTTGAACCTTTTCAACACTTTGTCCACATAGGTTCTTTGACTGAGTCCAGTTAGTCTTTTACTCTTGTTTCTCAAAATCCTTATCCCTAGGATATAGGCAGCTTCTCCAAGGTCCTTCATAGTGAAACACTTCCCAAGCCAGGAATTTACTTCCTATAGGGTTGGGATGTCATTTCCTATGAGTAGTATGTCATCCACATACAGTACCAAAAAGCTGACTATACTCCCACTAGCCTTGATATAGACACAAGATTCATCTTCACTCCTTGAAAAGCCGAATTCTTTGACTTTCTCATCGAAGTAAAGATTCCATATGCGAGGTGCCTGTTTCAATCCATAAATGGATTTCTTGAGCTTACACACTCTATTGGGGTACTCTGTACCGACAAAACCCTCTGGCTGAACCATGTAAACATCTTCAGCCAACTTTCCATTAAGGAAAGCGGTTTTAACATCTATTTGCCATATTTCATCATCATGAAATGCAACAATGGCTAACAGAACCCTAATAGACTTAATCTTGGCCACTGGTGAAAAGGTCACATCATAATCAACTCCCGGAGTTTAAGAATAACCATTTGCAACCAGTCGTGCCTTAAAAGTGTGTACATTACCATCCATGTCGGTCTTCTTCTTGAAGATCCATTTGCACCCAACAATCTTACGATTAGGTACATTGTCAACGAAGTTCCAAACTTGATTGTCATACATGGAATGTATCTCGCTATCCATAGCCTCTTTCCATTTAGCAGAGTCAAGGCCTGCCATGGCTTCCGTGTAGCTGTCAGGCTCATCCAAATTTACCCGTGTGTCACCACTGATAAGTGTTTCACCTTCTGCAGTAATATGGCAACCATAATAATGCTCAGGTGCATTCCTAACTCTTGTGGAACGCCTCAGAGGTATAGATTCTTTGGTCGGCTCAACAGGAGTTTCCTCCTCATGTTGAGGGCTAGGGATTGAGGTTCCTTCACCACTTGACTCTTGAATTTCCTCAAGGCCAATTTGCCTCCCACTATCTCCTTGGCTCATGAATTCTCTCACTCGAAAGACTCCTCTTCTTGCTACAAAGACCACATTATCACTGGGTCTGTAGAAGATGTAACCAAAGGATTTCTGTGGGTAGCCAATGAAAATACACCTTTCGCTTCAGGGTTCAAGCTTATCGTGATCTGCGTCTCTCGAAAGCCTCGCAACCCCAAATTTTGATGTGGTCTAGATTGGGAACTTTTCCAGTCCACATCTCGTGAGGTATTTTGGCAAACTTCTTTGTAGGGACTAGATTAAGGATATGAGCGGTAGTCTTTAAGGCATACCCCCAAAATGAGATTGGTAGCGAAGCTCGACTCATCATGGAACGAACCATGTCCAACAAGGTCCGATTATGCCTCTCAGCTACACCATTCAACTGTGTTGTCCTAGGAGGTGTCAATTGTGAGACAATCCCACATTCCTTAAGATAGTCCAGGAACTCAGTACTAAGATACACACCACCACGATCGGATCGAAGCATCTTAATGTTCCTGCCCAACTGATTCTCCACTTCTTGATTAAACTCTTTGAATTTATCAAAGGTTTCTGACTTATGCTTGATTAAGTAGACATATCCATATCTGCTAAAATCATCAGTAAAAGTCACATAGAAGCGATTAGCATCTCTTGTGGCGGTTTTGAAGGGTCCACACACATCCATGTGTATGAGCTCCACCAAACCTTCAACCTAGCACAAGTGCCAGTAAAAGGTGACTTTGTCATTTTACCAAGCAAACAAGATTCACATCTATCATCTGACTTTAGATCAAATGACACCAAGACTCCATCCGTTTGGAGTTGGCCTACGCGTTTCTTGCTTACATGTCCAAGACGACAATGCCATAAAGATGCTTTATCTAAGCTAGTGGAAGTGTCAATACACCATATATTATTTCCTAGATTATCTACAACAGATACAGTTTCATACACGCCATCACAAGGTAATGCATTAAAATAAAGAACATTATTAAAGAAAGCATCAATACTAGCATTATTATTATCAAAATAAAAGGTAACACCTTGTTTATACAATGCATGAAAGGAAATAACATTTCTTGCCATTTTTGGCGAATAATAACATTTATTCAAATCTAATGTAAACCCCTTTTTAGCACTAAGGAATAAACTCCTATCTTGGTGATAGGTGAAGATTTCATGTTTCCCATATAAACAGACTAGTCCTAAATTGTACAAATGCAATTTAAATTCAAAGTTACGTAGAAAAGAAGGGTAACGCAAAAATTAGGCAGTAACAGGACATAATTTTAATCAGGCAGCCAAAAACCCTAAAATTGGATGAAAATAATCGATTTTCATAAGCAAACATATGAAATTCTCAACTAGATTTGAGAAAAACAAAGGATTTCAACAATTGAAGTACATGATTAGATGAATAACTTGCTTTTTATAGATAGTGTAACGTCCCAAAATTCAAGACTAAAAATTTCTTTTAATAAAACATTACTTAAAGTAAAATCATCAATCCAGAACATAATCAGAGTATTAATTTCCAAAACACATGTTCGTTATCAGAGTAAAACATTCCCAGGATGTCTAGTCTATGGTGTGTTCCATGCGATCACCCCGAGCTCTTCCCTCCGCTACCAGAAGTACCTGAAACAAAAACTGAAAACCGTAAGCACGAAGCTTAGTGGGTTCCCCACCCTACCACATACCATGCATAACCACATACTGCACATACTGGGCCACGCCCGCTATCCTGGGCCTGGCCCCCTACCTCGGGCCTCGCCCGCTACAACGGCCCCGCCTGGCCTCGAGCCCTGCTCAGATACAGATCTGTTTCACTTAGGCCTCGCCTGTCACAGGGCCTCGCCCGCTAACATATAATAGCACATAAACATATAACAACACATAAGCCAAACACATACTAATGGATCCTTTCCAAAGCCCTCGCCTATCATGGGCCTCGCCCTTATACTGCTACTGATGGGTCATGGAACCCCGTCCATGCTCCTACTGATAGTGAGATATAGGCCCAGCCCACACTCACTCTTCCCCTGACTTGGGCCTCGCCCCTGATCTGTTTCTAATGAGATGTGGAACACCACTCACACTCTGCTATTGGTGAGATACGGGACCTCGCCCACACTCACCTCCCTACCAGGCACATACAAGTATCACACAGACAACAAGTATAAACTATCACATTAACCATTCCTTGGGAACCTACCCGCTATCATTGGACATCGTCCTGAATATCATACTAGCATAATGTGCCTAGGGCTAACCCCCGGGTCTTCTTACTCATAACTACATGGGCCGACATTGTGGCCGTAGACCCCTTCACACAAAAGGGAAACTCACCTCGAACTACTGAACTTGCTGATAACCTTCTAAATGCTGCCCGACAACTCTCTGAACCCCTGCTCCACTAGCTTCCCGAGCTACCAATATCAATGCAACACTTAGTCTAACTGACCCCCGAAAGTCAACCAAGTCAACGTTGGTCAAAGTCCACCTTCCAGGTCAACCCTACTCGCCGAGTCTATCTACGGACTCGCTGAGTTCATATGCTTAAAGTCCTTTCATTAGCGACACGACTCCTCGAGTCAGTCCTTGACTCGCCGAGTCTACCGATTTCCGAGTCCTGACCTGTCCGACTCACCGAGTCTCCAGTCGACTCACTAATTCAAGTCTCAACTCGAAGGTTTTGGGGTTCGCGACCTGACTCGCCGAGTCCAAGGCAATCTTCAACCAACTCGAGGAGCTGTTCATCCCACTCGTCGAGTTCCTCCTAATCTTCATGCTACTCGCCGAGTCCACTCAAAGGACTTGCCGAGTCCATTCAGATCTTCATACATGCATAGGACTTTTGAGTCATGCATGGACTCCAAACTGTAGATCTACCCTTCCCAAGCCTATTCCTCAAGTAAAGTTGCAAACTTTACGTGTAGAGAAGGAGATCTAGGCTAAATACACCATGAACTAGGGTTTAAGGCAAGGAGGCTCCATAATCAACTCAAGGGCAGTTACTTTATGCTTCACAAGGCCAAAATATGCTTAGATCCGAACTAGAAACTTCAGATCTGGCTTCTAACTCAAATGGATAACTAACCATGGCTAAAAAGCCCCAAAACTCACAACTAGAATAAATCCAAATGAAGGAAACGACTTAGTACCTTCAATAACTCAGAAAGGTTCCACAAACTCCAGATCTAAGGCCAATCCTTGAAGCTTCAATGATTCCCTCTTTCTTTTTCCTTCAAACCACCCAAAAATGGCTTGGAAGCTTGAATTAGCAACAATGGGTGTTAGGGTTCGGTGTTCTGGGTGAGAGAGGCATTAAAGAAACCCTAAAGGAGAGAATGAGACGCTTAAATAGGCTCCAAGTCCCGGATTTAGGGTTTTCCTCGTTCAGACCAGACTCACCGAGTCTCCTTGGCCGACTCGCCGAGTCGGTCACTTACTCCTTGACCCGGATCCGGCTCGGACTCGCCGAGTTCCTCCTTGGACTCGACGAGTCGTCCCTTAAACTTAGGGTTTCCTTTCCTTTCTTGGCCTTCCTAACTTTCAGTTACAGATAGCTTACTTACAAAAGCGTTAAACAAGAGACCTGAACTGAAGATTCAACAATTACGAGATGATCGATGGTTAATTAATTACTAGGATTTGGACTTCGATTCGCTAACAATTTATGAACAATGTGAAGACTAAAATTGTTCAATATTCTTGAAATTTTACCATAGAGAGAACAAATCAAAAGATAGAGATAGATAAGGAAGTTGTTAAGCGCACACATTTCTAGCTTTAGTTGGAAATCGATTATGTAAATCTTTGCATACTAACAACAAGTACATGAGTTTCAACATAAAGCAGATTATCAACGTATCAAGGGTAGCAGATTATCAATGCTGAAAACAAAATACTTTTAAATAGCAGAAGATAAGTTGGGGAACAAGAAATGGTGATGGAGATTTGCAAATTGATGTGAGCAAATCGTGTCATGAGAGAGAGAGAGAGAGCAATTGAGCAACTATGAAATCATAGAAAATCACGAGTTAGAAATGGAGAAGAAGGAACATATATATATATATATATATATATATATATATATATATATATATATATATATATATATATATATATATATATATATATATATATATATATATATGGTGATGTGCATGGGCTTCAATGAACCTGTACGGAAAAATGGAGATTTGTTTGAGTTCTAAAAGCCTTGAACGAATGAGAAATAGAGATGAAGGAATTACTGAACTCGTGTTCAGGGTTAGGCTAAAAACCGATGTTGAAGGCAGGAGATGGATCCTGAGCAACAGCAAAGATCCGAGACCAGAGACGACCAAGGGGAAAGGGATTCTCAGATCATAACCCTACGGGGACAAGCTATCGTCCCTATAACCACAAACAAACGACATCGTTTTTTCCAAGTAAATAGATTTTATATATATATATATATATATATATATATATATATATATATATATATATATATATATATATATATTTGGGCATAGAAAGTTATGGGGACAACAAGTCGTCCCTATATTTACCACACAAAGTTTTATTTCCGTTAAACGATTAAAAAATGTTATTTTCAATTTTTGTTATTTATAAGAGCGACATGTCGTTTTTACAGGTGTTTTAAGAATGTGCCAAACCCATTTCTTTTCACGCTTAACATGTTGAGACAAGAAGTCATCCATGTAGCTTCCTTAGTCAATAAAAAATAGTCAACTCTATGATGACGATAGGTCATCTCTATAGGGGGCCCGTAGCCGAGAAATATCTTTCCTATAGGTGTTTATTGGTGATTCATAAAAGTAATAGTCGCAACATTACTCTTACTGTATCACCCATCATCAAGAAAAATATTAGATAATTTGATTTGAATATATCTATATATTAGATAATTAGATTTAAATATATGTATTAATTTTAGGATTAACATCATCTTACAAAACTTATATAACTTGTGAATAAGTTGAAAGAAATGTACGTTTGAATTTCAAACTTATACTATTTCACTTTGTCGGATTTCTATTCGATTTACAATTACGATCGTATAAAATGTAGGACCATTATATGTAATATCTTATCACTTTTGAATGACTATTTTATCAAGTTTAAATATACATATGATAAGAAAAATTCAAATAAGACTATTTAAGGAAATGTTGGGTCAACATATTTCAATAGGTAGTTACGGTCTTTACACACATGAATATGTAGATATCGAGTCGAGTGGTTAGGAAAATATAAAGAAGTTTTCTTTATATTGGAATAATATTATAAAGTTGACTACTATAACAAGTGTTCATTAATCTTGAATTCTTAAATATGCATCGATAAGTACATTTTATGAATATGTATAATATATTGATTGACATTATAAAATGTATTTTAACATCGTAAAGTTATACAAGACAAACCAACTGTCATGATGATACATCATTTAGAAATAAGATATATTTTTGATTCCTTGTTCAGCGGATGTTTCGGTTTTGATCCTCAACGGAATAGACCTATAATTCCAGTCTCTATGTTAAAATGTTCTAACCATTTTCGTCCATGAATGGGTAAATGTAAAAGGCTCAACTCTCTGACCCTATACACACACAATATATATATATATATATATATATATATATATATATATATATATATATATATATATATATATATATATATATATATATATATATATATATATATATATATATATATATATATATATATATATATATATATATATATATATATATATATATAAATGGTTAAATTCAAATAAGAACATTATTTAATGTGAGAACGTGAGAACACTACTTTATGTTATTATTCTACTATGAATTTCGTATTTACAACGATATGTCATTATTCATCAACAAATATACGAACAATCACACATTAACATTCACATTAAAATTTTATATGTATGACTTTATGGCATTATTCATCACCGAATATATGAACAATCACATATTTAACATTCACATTAGAATTTACTAAATTACCACACACACACACACACAAACACACACACACACACACACACACATATATATATATATATATATATATATATATATATATTTTATAATAGAATAGCAATATAAAATTGAATATATTAATATTATAATTACTACAATAACATACATATTAAATTCATAGTAAAATAGTAACACAAAGTAGTTTTCTCACGTTCTCACATTAAATAGTGTTCTCATTTGAACTTAACCCTATATATATAGGGTTAGGTTATATTGTTCTAACTATCTATTGTATGCATGTATGATTGATTTTGGACCAATCATTTTAGTTATTTTAATAAATAATTAATACATATTAGATGTTAAAGATATAATGAACATTAATTAGAACTTCAGCATTTAATATGCATTAATTACTTTCTTAAAATAACTAAAATGATTGGTCCATAATCAATCCTATAAGCACACAATAGATATTAAAAACATTTAAACCTAACTCTCTCTCTCTCTCTCTCTCTCTCTCTATATATATATATATATATATATATATATATATATATATATATATATATATATATATATATATATATTTGTAGATAACTAGTTTCAAGTATTCTAACTTTTATGTGGATACCGTATGTGATAAGATTACTAAAAAAATCAGTTGTTTATCAATGCGGATACTTTCAAACTAACATAAATAGCGGTATTTTCATGTATTATCGCTAATTATTATTTATTTTTGTTCTCAAACATCGTTTTTCACTCATTTTCATTCTGACAGAATACGACCCAATAAACATTCTGACAAAAATGAGAATAATAATAATAATAAGTGTATAATAACTTTATAGACTATTTCATTATTGAATGTGTGTTAATGACAATAGTTATGTAAGAATGAACGTATTTGCATTGCTAAACAACTTATTCTCTTACTAATTCTCATAACATATGATATCCGCACAATAATTAGTTAGAATAGAATAACCTAAGCCTATATATATATATATATATATATATATATATATATATATATATATATATATATATATATATGTCACACCCCAAGCCTACGACGGAAACTCCGGGCAGTGTAACATCATTCTTTGTATCACACTTATATAACATACATTAAACATCAAAAAAGAGTTTTGTAAACTACATACCTTTATTGATGGTAGAAAGTTAGGCTATTCTTGTTTCCTAATATTCAATATTTCACATGTCATAACAGATATATATCCCATATGAACATAAAGGATAATCATGAAAGTTCTCCTGATCGAGTAACAATCGAGCTTATCATGTTCTTGAAAACACATGCTTGATGAAAATACGTCAATATAAAGTTGGTGAGTCCATAGGTTTTGACTCTGAGTGAAAATAGTACTTTTTCCCAAGTTGGAAAAGTATATAACATTGTTTAAAAATTCTATTCTGACTCATACTTGTTTATAATATATAGTATATATATCCCAGGTATAATGTTTTACTTACTAAATAAGTAGTATACCTATAAGTTTCATATACTATGAATATAAGTGTCTGCAATCACATACAAACGAAGGTTGCTACATATAAATCTTATTTTAATCATATACAAGTAAAAGCTGGTACGTATGAATCATATTTCAATTATATACGAGTATGTGTGCTAGGTATAATTGTATACTTAATGTACAAGTAGTATACCTACAAGTTTCTTGGACCTAGAGTATAAGTGTTGGGAAACTTATGCTTAACATTCATATTTGTATATCGACAAAGTATAATGCTTATAAAATTGTGCTACCATGAGTCTGTAATTGCTGCTATATGACATAAAGACGTCTGGTTAAAAGATCCCACCAATGGTTTCATCATTGGTGCCATAATAAAACCGCCAATGGTGCCACGTACGATTCCACCAAGGTAAATACCTACCCCGTGCGCTTCTTCAACATCGGGTCCAAAAAAAACAATCAATGGGACAGTTTGTCCCCAGAAACTGTTAGATTATAACTACCAACCATGGGTGGGGGTGTCAACCCGTATAAATCTATAGTCTCCCGTAAAACCGTTTGGGTTGTAGCTAGCAACCACAAATGGGGTGTTAACCTACATAGATCAATACACAACTTCCTCGCTTATATGGGATTAGCGGTTACAAGTCAGAGGATTTCCCTTAAGATTTCCAATCTTAGTTGATGAATAAAATAGCTCATATAGTCTTTTTCGAAATCCTATAGTTCTAATAGTGAAAGCATATTCGTGTCTAAAACCCTAAGTTACTAGATTATGCTTTTAAACATTACTCCTAGTTTCATTATACTTGGGCAGTACAACAGCTATAACTTGAAGTAAAACCAGGTTTTATCTAGCATAAAAAAATAATAGAAACATACTTAACAATTCGTATATAGAACTCCCAAGTATAACTCCGAATCTATATTAGTAAAATCTATAATTACAACATGCCAACTAGTTTAAGATGGTTGTATGATTTCAAAATATTATATATATTCTAGGTATATATGATGCAAAAAAACTATATCCCGGTTAATATAAGTAATTATGTTGATACAAATATATTATCATATAAACATAATATTAACTTTTATAAAATATTTAGCATGCACTTTCCCCCGAAAAAATTAAAAAGTGGGGCCGTGAAACTCACCCTAGTAGCGTGATCTATAGAATCTAACTGAAAAACGGTCAGAGGCTCGTCATTGTCAGGCTTAAGAAGGGAAACGGCCTTTGAAAAATGAGGGAAAGAAAGAATGTTTGGTGTAATGAAATAAAGGGTCGAACATGCTATTTATAGGTTGTTGTGGCCCCATTCACATTGTGACATACCTATGGTCACGTCGTGAACTTCCACGAGTCTTCCTGTAGTCTTACCACGTGTTTTTGATGGGTTTTATACAAACAATTAAATGTGTGCATGAAACCCTAGATTTTGATCTATGTTTTCTCTATTAGATACACAACTTTATGAAAACAAGAAGAAACCTAGCATACACCTAGGTATTTCGAAATCTATGTAGTAGAAATGATTACATACCTCTTGTTCTTATATTGCAACAACAACACAAAACTTCAATCTCTTAGTCTTGAAAGCAAGTACCACAAGTGTAGTACCTCTAATGGCTCACAAACACCACAATCAATTGGAGAGGCAAGAGAGAGAGAGAGATGGGAGAGGCAGGAAATCGGCTCTAAGTCTTCTAGGGATCAAGTTGCCGATTTCCTAAGGCCTAAGGGGTCTTTATATAGGGTATAGATTAGGGTTTCAGTCCTTATCCTCATCTGGTTGCTTGTCCACCAAGCAACCCATAAGATAAGCCTAGAAGCCTTACCCTTGGACGAATTCTAAGGCCCTATCACCTTGAATTCGTCCACCCTATCCATAGGGCATCCATTGCCCTAATTTGCAACTATCACATAATTACTATTTAGCCCCTCTAGTTTAATTAATTACATTTGATCACAAAATTAATTCTTAATTAATTATTGACCACTATTAATTAAACAAATATGATTTCTCCTTTAATATATTATTCTTATAATATATTAATAAATCATAATAACCTCTTTCTCTATTATTTCTCAAGTCAATTTGCTTTGGTGAAGGCAACCCAAAAGGACCATGCACAACCGGGTCAAGTACTTACCAAATATGGTTACGGACTTAGACACTAATCCAACAGTCTCCCACTTAGATAAGTCTAGTAACCATAAATGCAAGTATAACTTAATTACAAATCGTAGCTCTCAAAGACACTGTCGAACTCTTATCTTATAAGTAACTTGTCCTTTAGATAAGGGATCGTACAGTCCTCTGTTTTAGATATCGTGCAGACAATCTCATGGAACATAGTCATACTTATTGTCCAACAGTTTATTTCTCGATCTCGGATTCATTTGACATAGAGCTTAATTAAACACATCAATTCAGTCCTGACCGAGTCTGACACATAAGTCAAATCAAATCATCGAGGGGTCCTGCTTTCGCTTTTACCCTCTTAGGATAAAAGAAATAGATAAAATTCGACTAATATGCATTTACTACTCACTAATCAAATTATACACAACAATGCGTTTTATGAAATCAATTTACTGATGCGGTTTCACATTATCAATGTACAATCAATTAGAAAACAATAAACCATATATCTTGGTTTTAAAACCATATGATATTACCGTCTTGTGATCACTCGTGGTAAATTCCATGAAGTGATTCCAACAAGCGCGAGTTTATTCCAATGCTTAAAACTCATTTATAAGCACTCATGAACGTTGTAATAAACCTTTGTTATGTCTAATACCTTTCATACAATCTACACACCAATTCATGACAGTCTTCATTCATACCTACTTCCAACATATGAACGACTGTGGATCGTTTAAATAATTCGATTATTCTTAATTAACTCAATTATTCAGGAAGTCAAAACATGCAAATCGAAATAATAGTTAAACAATCAACATAAGACAGTGACTGTACTAATAAATAATACTCCGTTATTTAATCATCAAATGTCAATTGCATTTATCTATTACATGTTTCTAAACTATCTAATCCAAACTAACATCGTCCTTCAACCCAATGCTCCTAGCGTGCTGTAAGTGCTTAACCCTACTCAGTCCCTACGTAAGCGGATCTGCTGGGTTATCCTCTGACAATATCCTTTTAACTAAGAGGAGTCCTTTTTCTACCCGATGTCTAATAAAGTGATATTTTATGTCGAGTTTATTCCAACAAGCGCGAGTTTATTCCAATGCTTAAAACTCATTTATAAGCACTCATGAACGTTGTAATAAACCTTTGTTATGTCTAATACCTTTCATACAATCTACACACCAATTCATGACAGTCTTCATTCATACCTACTTCCAACATATGAACGACTGTGGATCGTTTAAATAATTCGATTATTCTTAATTAACTCAATTATTCAGGAAGTCAAAACATGCAAATCGAAATAATAGTTAAACAATCAACATAAGACAGTGACTGTACTAATAAATAATACTCCGTTATTTAATCATCAAATGTCAATTGCATTTATCTATTACATGTTTCTAAACTATCTAATCCAAACTAACATCGTCCTTCAACCCAATGCTCCTAGCGTGCTGTAAGTGCTTAACCCTACTCAGTCCCTACGTAAGCGGATCTGCTGGGTTATCCTCTGACAATATCCTTTTAACTAAGAGGAGTCCTTTTTCTACCCGATGTCTAATAAAGTGATATTTTATGTCGATATGTCGAGATCTACCGTGATCCCTCGGTTCCTTGGTCAAGGCAACCGCTCCTTCATTATCACAGAAAATTTCCATAGGCTCCTTTATGGCAGGTACAACTCCAAGGTCTCCAATGAAGTTCTTCAACCATATCGCCTCCTTTGACGCTTCGCTCGCCGCAATGTAATCTAATTCGCACATTGAATCAGCTACGGTTTCTTGCTTGGAACTTTTCCAAGTCACTGCTCTTCTATTAAGGGTAAAGACCCAGCCCGACTTTGAACGGTAGTTGTCCCTGTCGGTCTGGAAGTTGACGTCAATATACCCTCGCACCTTTAATTCATCACTACCTCTGAGGACTAGAAACCATTCCTTGGTCCTCCGAAGGTACTTAAGTATATTCTTGACTGCGGTCCAATGTGCTCTTCCCGGGTTCCCTTGATATCTACTGACCATGATCAAAGGGAAGGCCACATCAGGGCGAGTACAAGTCATAGCATACATGATTGAACCAATGGCAGAAGCGTAGGGTACTCAGCTCATCTCTGCTATCTTGGCTTCGGTACTCGTACTTTGAGTCTTACTCAACTTGGCATTACTTTGTATCGGTAATTCTCCCTTCTTCGAGTTTTCCATACTAAAACGTTTTAGCACCTTGTCCAAGTAAGTATTCTGACTAAGTCCTATTAGTCTCTTACTTCGGTCTCTCACTATCCTTATTCCCAAAATATAGGAAGCCTCTCTGAGGTCCTTCATAGCGAAGCACTTCCCGAGCCAGGACTTAACCTCCTGCGGAGTCGAGATGTCGTTTCCTATGAGTAGTATGTCATAGACATACAAAACGAGGAAGCTAACTATACTCCCACTGGGCTTGACATACACACATGATTCATCATCGCTTCGTACAAATCCAAACTCTTTGACTTTCTCATCGAAGGAAAGATTCCATCTGCAAGATGCTTGTTTAAGTCCATAAATGGACTTCTCAAGCTTGCACACTCTATTGGGATGCTTCGTGTCGACAAAACCCTCTGGTTAAGCCATGTAAACATCCTCAGCCAACTTCCCATTAAGGAAAGCGGTTTTGACACCCATTTGCCATATTTCATAATCATGAAATGCAGCAATGGCTAGCATCAGCCTAATAGACTTTATTTTTGCAACTGGTGAGAAGGTATCGTCATAGTCAACTCCGGAAGTTTGAGTAAAGCCCTTCGCAACCAATCGCGCCTTATACGTGTGCACATTCACATCCATGTCGGTCTTCTTCTTGAAGATCCACTTGCACCTAACCGTCTTATGTCCGGGCACATGGTCAACCAAATTCCAAACTTGGTTGTCATACATGGACTAAGTCACGCTGTCCATCGCCTCATTCCATTTTGTAGACTCGGGGCCTGCCATGACTTCCTTATAGCTTTTAGGTTCATCTAGATTTACTAGTGCACTATCACTAATATACATGTCCCCTTCGGTAGTAATATGAAAACCATACAATTGGGGTTAAACTCCAACTCTTTCGGAACGTCTAAGAGGTAAGGAATCGTCAATCGGTTCAACCGGAGTTTCCTCCCCGGGTTGAGCACCAGCGTTAGAAGTTCCTTCATCACTCGACACTTGAATCTCATCAATATCGATTTGCCTCCCACTATCCCCTTGGATTATGAGTTCTCGCTCTCGGAAAACCCCTTTCCTCGCAACGAAGACAACATTGTCACTCGGTCTATAGAAGAGATATCCAAAGGATTTTTGCGGGTAGCCAATGAAAAAACATCGCTCACTACGAGGTTCGAGCTTGTCGTGAGTCTCTCGTCTTACAAAAGCCTCGCAACCCCAAACCTTGATATGTGCCAACGAGGGAGCTTTCCCTGTCCACATCTCGTGAGGTGTTTTGGAAACCTTCTTTGTAGGGACTAAGTTAAGGATATGGGTGGCAGTCTCTAAGGCATACCCCCAGAATGAGATAGGTAGTAAAGCACGACTCATCATGAAACGAACCATGTCCAACAGGGTTCGGTTACGCCTCACAGCCACACCATTCAACTGTGGTGTCCTAGGCGGTGTCAATTGCAAAACTATTCCGCATTCCTTGAGATAGTCGTGGAATTCAAGACTTAGGTAATCTCATCCTCGATCGGATCATAGCATCTTGATTTTCCTGCCCAATTGATTCTCCACTTCTTTTTTAAACTCTTTGAACTTTTCAAAGATTTCTGACTTGTGCTTGATTAAGTAAATATACCCATATCTACTATAATCATCGGTGAAAGTCACATAGAAGCGGTTCGCGTCCCTTATGGTGGATCTAAAGGGCCCACACACATCGGTGTGTATGAGATCCAATAAACCCTCACCCCTCTCACAAGTGTCAGTGAAGGGTGACTTGGTCATCTTTCCAAGTAAACAAGACTCTCACACGTCATCGTCCCTAAGGTCGAACGACTCCAACACTCCATCCTTTTGGAGTTGGGCTATGCGTTTCTTGTTGACATGTCCAAGACGACAATGCCATAAGCATGCTTTATCCATACTATTGGAAGAATCCACACACAATACATCATTTCCTAGGTTATCTACAACCATAATAGTTTCATAAATTCCATTACAAAGCAATGCTTCAAAATATAAAATACCATTTAGATAAGCATAAATCGAAGCTTTCTCATTATCAAACGAATATCTAAATCCCTGTCTAAACAAATCATGAAATGAAATGATGTTTCTTGCCATATGTGGCGAATAGCCACAATTATTTACATCTAAACCTAATCTATTACTAAGCGCTAGAGAATACACTCCAATCTTGGTGATAGGCGACGATCTTCTGTTCCGCATGATTAGATTTATTCTTCCACGCTCCACAACGCTATCTCTTCTTAGTCCCTGCAAATCAGAACATATGTGAAAACCACATCATGTATCAAGAACCCAAGAAATAGCATGTGATGGATCATTATATTTAATTGTGTAAATACCTGCGAAGGATGGCTTGATCTTTCCATCCTTGATGGCTTGTAGATATTCCGGGAAGCTTCTCTTTCAATGCCCTATTTTGTGGCAGTGGTGGCACTCTGCCTCCTTTGGGTTTGAGTTGGGCTTGGCAGAACCAACTTTGGTTCCAATAGAAGAGGTACCATTTTGGGGCTTTCCCTTGTGGTGACTCTTAGAAGGAGTCTTCCTCTTCTTGCCCTTCCCTTGCCCAATGGCAAAAACAGGAGCAGCGGGTGGATTGGGAGTTAATGCAATAGACTTGTCCTTGAGGTTGCTCTCAACAGTCCTTAGGAGCCCTTGGAGTTTGCTTAGGGTGACCTCTTCTTTGTTCATGTGGTAGGTTATCCTAAATTGGTTGTAGCACAAGGGCAGGGAGTAAAGAATGATGTTGATTGCCAAATCTTCCCCAAAGTTAACATTTAAGTTGCGAAGACGATCAACATACCTCTGCATCTTTTGCAGATGCGAGGTTAGGGATTCTCCACTTCCCATCTTAGCGGTGGTCATGTTGGTGATGATCTCATAGCGCTCTTGCCTTGCGCTTTGGTGGTACCTCTCCAGCAAATCTTGTGCATTTCGTATGCATACATGTCCTCATAGGACTTTTGGAGTTCAAGGTTCGTTGTGGCTAGCATAATTCAATGAACTTTCGTTTCATAACGCTCATGGGTCTCAAAGACGACCATTTCTTCGGGAGTAGCGATTTTCGGATTGATCTTTTCAAGCTTCTCATCGATGATATATTCTTTGTCCTCGTAGCAAGAAATCATGCAAATGTATCTTATCCATTCGTTGAAATCCGATCCGTTAAATGTCAGCTTTTGACATAGGCTCATTAGCGAGAATGAACCAGCAACAGCGTTGTTGGTATTTGCGTTAGACATCTGCAAATATAAAGGAACAAAGTTTGATTAGAATTGAATCCCTAATTAAACACCCAAAATGAGAAATTAGGCCTAGGATCCAACAACATTATTTATATATTAGAAAAAGGGATGCCGTAATCCAACATGCGAATAATTTGGAGGTAAGTGAATGACGATTCACTAATTCTTCACCATGAAAAACATAAAAGGGTTAGGTTTTAAATGTATTGAGAATTCCTAGATTCCTTTTGAGATTCATTGAACTTTTCAATGGCATGTTTAAATCTCAATATGCCTCTCTCGTTTGTGAATGGGATGCCGATGATCACAAAGCGGGTGTGAATAACCATGCAAATGTACATGGTGCCCTCATTGTTACAGTCACCTATTCTATGTGTTGGTTAACCAAACATGCTCCGTCGAACTATGACAAACAATGAGTCACCCTTTTCCACCTTTTCTTAGAACCAATTAGTGTCCCAGTTAACTACACACACTCCACTAACTTCTTAGCAAGGGTGTAAAGTGTAATTTCATGGGATTGCATCAATTCACTTTTTCCTAAAGTAACTAGGATTGGGAATTTAGCAAAAACGTTTAGTTACTTTATATAGATTCATTATGCTTATTAATGAAGAGAGGATTGTTCTATCCTACCTATTCGGCTAACGACCCTCCACCAATCAAGGAAGCGGTGGGTGAGAGTGGATACCCATTAAAAGGCCATTTTATAGGCCATAACCTTATACCCCCTTATAGATTTGCTTCGTGAATGAGGCCTACTAACGGTAAGACTAACATTTTAGTTATACACAGATATATATATATATATATATATATATATATATATATATATATATATTAATGTTGTAATAATATAAAAGTATAGGGTGTATTTTAAACATTTTAAAATACTAGGGTTTTAATTTCAATTTAAAATTTTCGAAATTTATAACCTTTAAATTAAAATTATAAATATTAAAACTCTTGATTTAATAATTATCTAAATTAAACAATTAAATTGAATTATTAAATCATAAATGATTATCATAAATTAAACAATTAATTTTATCTTAATCCCTTAAATCCCTCTAGATTTCGAAAATCATGGGATGGGATAAATCAAAATCTTTAATTACCATATTTAACCATTAAAAGATAATTAGAAGATATGGGATTATCCAAATCCCTAAAATTTAGGATCTTATCTTGGGGAGGAGGCATATTTCGATAATCCTAGGGTTTGCAAACCCTAGATTTCGAAATCTTGGTCATAAAGGAAAGGGTTTGAAAACCCTTATCAAAAAATTCGAAAAATAGGGTTCAAGAACCCTAATTTTGAAATCCTTGCCTCCTAGGTTTTATTGGCGATAAACCCTAAAGTGTCATATTCATACAATTGAATAATCTAATAGAAAGCAAATAACCATAAGCTTTGATACCACTGATGGGTTTTATACAAACAATCCTATGTGTGCATGCAACCCTAGATTTGGATCTATGTTTTCTCTATTAGATACACAACTTTATGAACACAAGAAGAAACCTACCATACACCTAGGTATTTCGAAATCTATGTAGTAGAAGTGATTACATACGTCTTGTTGTTATATTGCAATAACAACACAAATCTTCAATCTCTTAGTCTTGAAAGCAAGTACCACAAGTGTAGTACCTCTAATGGCTCACAAACACCGCAAGCAATTGGAGAGGCAAGAGAGAGAGAGGGGAGAGGCAAAAAATCGACTCTAAGTCTTCTAGGGATCAAGTTGCCGATTTCCTAAGGCCTAAGGGGTCTTTATATAGGGTATAGATTAGGGTTTCAGTCCTTATCCTCATCGGGTTGCTTGCCCGCCAAGCAACCCATAAGATAAGCCTAGAAGCCTTATCCTTGGACGAATTCTATGGCCATATCACCTTGAATTCGTCCACCCTATCCATAGGGTATCCATTGCCCTAATTTGCAACTGTCACATAATTACTATTTAGCCCCTCTAGTTTAATTAATTACATTTGATCACAAAATTATTTCTTAATTAATTATTGACCAATATTAATTAAACAAATATGTTTTCTCCTTTAATATATTATTCTTATAATATATTAATAAATCATAATAACCTCTTTCTCTATTATTTCTCCAGTCAAGTTGCTTTGGTGAAGGCAACTCAAAAGGACCATGCACAACCGGGTCAAGTACTTACCAAATATGGTTACGGGTTTAGACACTAATCCAATAGTTTTCTTGCCTCGATTAGTGTCCTGGACTACTTTCATGTCGTGAACGTAATATTAACATCGTGAAGCAAGGCAGCTAAGGTTTCTGCCACGTGTCATGCCCTTAGACAACTACATCTTTGGAAGATCATAACTTTTGTATACGTGCTCTGTTTTTGACGTTCTTGATATCCATGCGTAGGTATTTCCGAGTACTACAGTTTTCTTTTAGACTCAAATAGATAATTATAAGTCTATGTTAAATTCCTATTGTTATAGAGATTTATAATGTTAGAGTTTATCATAACTTCTTCATGCGAAGTCAGATTTCCACGTTCGATATATTTTTGGAATCATATAGACTTGTAGTTTTGAATGATATGGAAAGGTATTCTACGATAAATGATGTGCAAAGTTTAAACAGAAATTTGGTAGCCCTTAGAAGGTTCCAGGAAATGTCGGCAGAGAAATCCATACCATTTTTCCAGTCCATGAAAAACCATGTACGGAAGAATGGTATAACATGGATCAGAGAGGCAGAAGAAGCATTTCGTACATTAAAAGAACACCTACTGACAACGTTGGCCAATCCGAAGGTAGGAAAGCCACTAGAGGTGTACTTATCATCTAATCATGATGCTATCGGTGCAGTAATGATTGCTGAAATTGAAAAGAAGTAGGTCCTAGTATACTACATGATTCGTATACTCCAAGGATCCAAATTGAACTACTCCCTCATAGAGAAGCTGACACTATCCCTGGTACATACAGAAAAACCATTACAAAGACACTTTCAAGCTCAGTCAGTCACGGTGTTAACTTATCAACCGATTAGACAAATACTGACACAACTGGAGGGAACTGGATGAATGACGAGATGAGTCATAGAATTGGGGGAACACGATATCTCATACAAGCCTATAACAATAATTAAAGCACAAGAACTAGTATATTTCCTAATAGAGATGCCACAGGAAGGAAGATTGATGTATGTATAGTAGAAGAGTCGAAAGATGAGATTACCGCTACATTTGCTTGGCTGCTGTATTACATGCATGGCGTTAAGTAGGGATAGATCGGGAGTAGGAGTCATTTTGATTAGTCTACTGGAAAATGGTCATGTATGCTTTGCAATTCAATTTTGATTGCTTAAAAAATGAAGCCAAGTATGGAGCACTGTTATTCGGGATGCAACTAGCTATCACGATGAACATCTTAGAATTAAATATTACAGCGACTCTGTGTTAATAGTCAACCAGATTAAGGAAAAATATGAGGTTAAGGAAGGGAACATCAAGAAAATCTGGCAAATAGGATGAAGCTAGTCAAATAGTTGAATACATTTCAGATAATCCAGGTGCAATCACTTGATGAAAAGGGTCTTGATGGAAGTAAAGGAAAAGAAGAGTGTTGGTTTCCAATCGATGCAGGTATTAGAAGTACAAGATAAGTCTGACACGTGGACGACACCTATCACACAATACTTACAGAAAAGGGTTGTTGCCAAGCTGAAAAAAAGAAGCACGGAGGCTATGAATCAATGCACTGAATTATACATTACATGCATGAATGTTATATTGAAAAAGGTATTTAATGTCATGGATCAAATGCCTAACCCAAAGTGAAAGAGAAGAGGTGATCTAGGAGATACATGGTAGAGTATGTGGGCGCACGCTGGACAAATGGAAGCGGTGCAAAAGATCTTACGATCAAGATTCTTTTGGCCCACCTTGCTGAAGGATACCATAGAGTTTGTTAAAAAATTGTTATAACTTTCAATTGCATTCCAATGTTCCAACTTTAAAACTAGTGACACAAACAATCATGACCCGTCTATGGTCGTTTTTACATGGGGTATTGACATTGTGGGACCATTCCTGGAAGATTGAAGTTCCTCATACTGGTAGTGGATTATTTTATGAAATGGGTGGAAGCCGAAGCAGTCACTTTATAACACGGAAGATGGTAATAAAATTCTGATGGCGATGTATAGTACGTCGATTTGGAATCCCACATGTCATCATATGTAATAGTGGGGAGAAATTTACAGATAACCCATTTAAGAAATGGTGCAATGACAGCAAAATTTAGCAAAAGATCTCATCTGTAGCACATCCTCAGGCTAACGGATAGGTGGAGGTCAGAAACCAGACCATGGTGAAGGAAATCAAGAAAAAGTTTGGGAAAATCAGAAGGAAACTGGGTAGATGAGTTGTAGCATGTTATGTGGACTTATCGAACCACAACTGGAACACCAACTAAAGAAACCCCTTTCAAATTGGTTTATGGGACAGAAGCAGTTATCCCCGTTGAAGTAATTATGAGAGCAACAAGAACGTCCAGAATAAGATTTGAAGTCAATGAAACTAATCTATGAGAAAATTGGACCTAATAGAAGCCACCAAAAAAATGCAAAAATGCGACACTTGTCATACAAAGCAATAACAGAGAGGTATCATAAAAAGAAAATCTAGGGAAGATCATGTATCGTCGAAGATTTAGTCCTTAGAAAGAATGAAACAAGCAGGAATGAACATACATGGATGTTAGGGCAAAATGGGAAGGCCGCTATCGAGGAATAGAAGAAAGACGAAATGGATCATACGTTTTGGAAACCATGCAAGGTAATTGACTACCAGTACTTGGAATATTCTTAATCTTCAAATTTGCATTTCTATGGGATTCAAGGGAACAGGTAGAGTCGGGTGATCGAGGTGTACTTCCCCTTTTATTTTTGTACTCTCTTAAAGTGGGAATATTTTGTAGAAAAGGCGAAAATGCCCCCTCCCCCAATTGATGATCAATGAAAAGTAATATTTTGACTTTATTTTGGAAATGAGAAAATTTAATATATCAAAAAGAATATAAAAACCACCATGGATCGTCACCATGATTCAGGTTTATAATCACCATCGGCCTTCGGTCATGGTTTGATTTAAAAACCAATATGGCTTGTTGCCAAGGTCGGCTTTATAACTACCATCGGGACTCGGCCATGTTTTGATATTAAAATAATTGTGCCTCGTCATCGTGGTCCGACTTTATAATCACAATCGGACCTTGTCTATGGTTCGATACAAAAACCACCATGTTTGGGCTTTATAATCACCATTATCCCTTGGCCGTGGTTTGATACAAAAGCCACCATGGCTCTTCACCATTCTTGGGATTTATAATCACCATCAGCACTTGGCCATGTTACGATACAAAAACTAGTATGACTCAATGCCATGATTGGACTTTATAACCACCTTCGGCCTACAACCATGGTCCGGTGTAAAAACTATAGTGGCTCTTCGCGATGGTTCAAATTTATATTTAAATTGGCCCTTGGCCTTTGGTTGATATAAAAAAATCATGGTTCATCACCATGGTCCGGTTTTGTAATTATCAGGAGACCTTGCACATGGTTTGTACAAAATAGAAACTATTTATTACATTGATTTAAGCCTCATCCTTAGCATCCATTGATGATAATGAATTGGGTTGAAAAGCTATTTATTGATAATAAAAAAATGAGGTTGCAACGAAAACTGAGTTTAGAAGCCATGTTATGATAAGTAAGAAAAACAATATATGCGTAATAAAAATCATGTCTTCCATACAATATACGTTCAAGTATTAATACAAAAGAGGGAACTATCCTTTCAAACTAATACCAACCAAAAGATACTACACTATTGAACAAGAGAAAAACAACAGGGGAAAAAAGGTTCATAACAATACACAAGCCAACATCAATGAACATGTCAAGCTTTTGACAAGCTACCCAGCTCTAGCCTGCCATCTTGAAGAATAACATCATCAGAAGTTTCTTAAACATCCCTACATAGATTTGCTCCATCTCAAGTACCTTCAGCAAAGGATATTCATGACACTCTAATTAAAAAAAAAGATCCAACACCAACTCTTCATCTCCTGAATCCAGGTACGGAAGGGTGTACCCACAAAACTCCTTTGCAAACCTGTCTTGGATATCCAGAGAAGTTGAATGACATCCTAGTTGGATAGAAGTAGCCTCAAGTGCGGTGTTCATAGCCCTAAATCCCCTGGAGTTCAATAGAGCCCGAACAAAGGAAGAAATATCTTCCTTCAATAACAAATGTAAGTCAGCTGAAACCCTTGGAGTTTAGTGGAGTTTATTAGAGCTGATGGAAAATAGAGTCTGATGAGAATTAAACTCTAGATCGTTTAGATCTTTCACAGGTATATTGATAAAGAACAAACAAATCAATCCCAATATGATTAAGAAGACAATATGGAATCAATATGAAGCTTATGATTCAAATATAGTCACGCCTCAGCAGAGCTCGATAAAGAAATTCCACTGTAGATTCGAGCTAGGGTTTACAATACTTTTATAAGAAAGATAATAAAAGCGTTACTAACTAAGGATGCATGCATGCACCTTAAATACTAAAACCTATAATCAAATAATCATGGTTGGATAGGCCCAAACCGGATACCAAAACTGGGCTAATAGGAACGAGCTAATGACACAACATTATAAGCCCAACAACCCCCCCTCTGCATCAATTGGGGCGAGAGATTATTTATGTTGAGTAGCCTTCACTGTCTTCACAACTTTGAATAGACGAGGAATGATAGCAAGAAAAGTCTGCCGAAATTGAATATACCATCGCATTATGTTAGTAAACAACTTCTTGTCAGCTGTAGAATTCTGATTACATCTGTGAATGATCTCCAAAATATGCTCCAAGTAAGCAGTTGAGAACAGGTGCTTATCACAAAGTGCAAAAAGACATTTGTGATTTTCACCCCTAACGAACATCACAGTATGAGATTGGGGGTCGATTTTACCCTTGACCATCAAGTTCACATTGCTAGTTTTCCTAATTAGTTTGATTGTTGGTCGCTTGTGAATGGCAGATGCGATTTCTTGACCCATTTTCGCTACTTCATGAATGTAGCAAACAAGCATTCGCTTGATGTGGTTGATAATCGGCTGATACTCCTAAGGATTGGACAGTAGAATGTTGTTGAGGAATATCCAGTCGTGAGGGTTAAGGTTCGGTAGATCAGCCAGGGAAACATTATGAACTGACCTCTCAGAGCCTCAGGTCATTTTAAATTTGACATTGATAAATTTCTCGGCTGAATAAGGCTTCAGTATATTGACAGTAGTAATCTTCTGTGAACTCCAGGTCAATTATTGTGGCTGGGCGAATTCCAGATAAAACTCCAACAGATCCAGATTCACCTTCAGGTCCGGATAGGGATTGACAGCAGTTGAGTTTAAGCAATGAAAGATAAATGCCTTTCGTGTGATTGGCATATCAAATTAGGCGTCCTTCGAGTTTTAAGGTCGAACGACATAACAGGTTCGAGCCAATGAGTACTCGATTCATCTATAGCTTCTTTCTTGAGAAAATCAATGGTCCATTCTGGAAAAATGGATTTCTTATTCTCTAAGAGCTCTTTTCTCTTAGCTTCTTCTCAAACTCAACAGTTTCCTTTGCGATCTTTTCTGCAAGCTCCTTGTCAGAGATTTTTGTTTTCTGCAAAGGATTAGAGGGATTTTCACCCAAGATATCTTCAAAATCATTATCATCTTCATCATCTTCTCTGATCTTCTTGTTCTTCTTATCCCTTTTTCTACCCGAAGCTACATTATCCTTTGGTGCAGCTGTTGATTTGGGTTCGGGATGAGGTTGACTATTAACCTTTTCCTTTTCCTTTTCTCCCCCTTGTTTCAGTTGGACAGAAGTCACCAAAACACCCTCTACCCGACTGAGGATATCCAATGCAGGTCTGAGTTTTCAGCTAAATGGCGTCTGATGGATATATTTAGAATAGAGTCATGGGCGTCAAGAAGATGTAACAGAATGGAATGAACGTCACTGACGGAGCTTCGAATAACCTTTCTTTCGGACATTAAATCATCAAGCTCTTTGGTGGCAGTGCGAAGCTTGAGGTTTTAAATTTTCAGCTGAGATGTACGCTTGTCTAACTCATCCATAATCCGATTTTCAATGGCAAGTTTGGCTTCCAGCTGAGTCAAGCAATCATTTACATTATTATCAAGGGTTTTGTTAGCAGCTTCAATGGCCTGGCGAGCGACTTCAAGATTAGTCCATTCAGCTTCGAGCGAACGTTGGAGTTTATCGACTGAAGCGTTCACAGACTGAGAGTTCTTTTGAGCGGCAGCTTGCAAAGAATCTAGGAATAGCTGAGCCTCATAAATTATTTTATCAACTTTTGCGGTCGCTTCTTTGCATTCTTTCGTCGAGGCCTCAACAGCAAGCGAAGCCTTCTGACATGGAGATGTAGAGGCATCGATAGCCTTTGCTGCAGTAGAGAGGGAGGCATCATGGTCTTGAACAACCGAAGAGAACAAGGCCTTAAGAACAGCTTCAGAGTAAGCACCAGTAGAGGAGGAAGAAAGTAGCGGATCAAGCTTGTCAGTAACAGCCTTGAGGTGGCGCTTGGTAACTGGAGCATCGTCCTCATCATCACTTTGAACGCGGTAGGGACTGAAGTAAGTTGAATCAAACTCCAAGTCCTCACCTCCAAGAATAGTGTTAGTTTAATTGGATTGAGTAGGAGATCGTGGGTGGTGGTAACTGGAGGTTCGGTGCTGAAGAAGGAGCCCCTATATCAGATACGTTGGTTCGAACTCCAGTAGTGGTGGTAGTAGTTGCGTCAGTAAAGATTGGTGCAGAAATGGGAATGGTAGAGAATGGTTGAAATGTAATGATAGGAAAGATGGGAGAGATGGAGACAAGTATAGAAACAGGTGGAGGAGAAGGTGCTTGGGACCGAACAGGTACCTCTAGTGTAGGCAAGCGAGATGGTGTATCACCACGCACCGAACCCTCATCCTCTGAGCTTTCGCTGTAAGATTCACTGGGAAGAGGTGTGGGTTGATTAGGCGGCACATATTCTGAGTCAGAATCACTTGAGGATTGAAGACTTAGTCGGTGAGTGGGTTTCTTGACTTTCTTCGGCTTATGTTGAGTTGGGGCTGCCTTCTCTGACTTTCGCTTCCTAGGGGTTTGAACTTTTGAGACTTGATCCCCTTTGTACCCCTTTTTCACTTCTGGCTTTTTGTCTCTTTTGTCAGGTTTTTCTGCATCTTCAATGGATTTCACCATGTCGGCAGTGAGTTCCCTTGGACCAGAGGAGGGAAGCTTCTTGTATTCCTAAATAAGCTTGGTCGAAGGAGGCACAAAGGCAGACTTTGACTCAAGAATGGACCTAACAAAAACAAATTTTGAAGGATGAGTCACAATGATGTTGGTAGTGTGAAACGTTGAAGAGAATTGTTATCAAAATTTAGAAAGCAATCATGAATGAATGAATGAAAAGTATGAACACAGAGAGTAAGTATTAATCAGATCTTATATTGATGAAGAACTGATTACAATTTTTAAGCAGAATGAATACTCTCGTTATCAAAAGCTCTATCCACTTCTAACCTCAGTCCCTATTTATAGGAAACCTGAGTGTACAAAAAGTATACTAAGTCTAGAGCAATAAGCTTTGCACAAAAGATGCTTAGTAAAGTAACTAACATGCGAAAACAAAGAAACAAACACTTCGAATTTTACAACACTTAGACTCTACATTCTCCCCTTTGTAAAAAGTCGAAACTATTTAGTTTGTGAGTCTCTGAGCAGCTGAGTGTATTGTCTTTCATATTTCAGCATACCAGGTGATAATCTTTTTAAGCTCCTTCTTGTCTCCTTCGTTTTTCTTCTTGCAGTTATTCATACGAACAATGAAATTCGTATATTACGAAGAAGTATATCTTTCAATCTCTGAGACTTTAAACAAAAACTTCTTGAGCTTCCCTTTCGTATCTTTCCCTAGAAACACCACGCCGAAGGGTTTAAGGCATATCTCTCCATCAGCATACTTTGACAATGTTGATTGGGTCAAAGTAGTTTCCCAAGGAACATTCACTTCCCTTCCTAATTCCGTTGCAAGCTCTTCATCGGTTAACGCCAAGCAATCATAATAGTTATCTATGAATATCTTGATATGTGCGAAACCAAGTCTGAACACTTCAGTCTCTGATCCTTTCAGCTTGTTGTCTTTCATGTGTTTCAAAATCAAGGAAACTTGAATGAGATCATTGCAATTCATCAAAGGAAAGTCGGCTATTCTGAAGTCATAGTGCTTGTCATCAGCTCGAATCACAAAGTACCGAAAATTCTAAAGCATGTTTTCGAACATCATATCCTTCTTGATCGTTAACACCTTCTTAATCTTCATTAAGGACCAAACTTCATCTGGATTCTTTGCCAATACAGCATGAAATCTGATTTTCATGTGTATATAATCATCATCATTTTCAAATTTCTCATTGATCTTGTACTGAGCCGTAATGAACAACATTTCGTTGATTGGAAAATCCAATTGGCATTTCTCCGAATTTGCGATGTCATAGCTCCTCTTCGGCTTTTTCTCAAACTCATACATTCCACTCCCCACCACCTTTGATTCAATTGTTTCATAAGAGTATAGCTTCGCAGGATCACCCTTGTTCATTGTTGGTGGATCACTTGCCCTCTGTCTCATGATACTCTGCACTTGCCTCAATCTCTCCATTTCTGCTTCTGCTTCTGCTTTCTTTTCCTCCATTGATTTTTTCATATGGAATCCCTTTCCCTTTACCAACATCGTCTGTTAGAGGTTTTGCACTTGAGCTTCCTCCTTCTTTTGACCCAATTGAAATTCCTTTGCAATTGGTCTTGTTGTCATTACTGTCGAGGAAATCAGCATTGTGAACACTGGCAGAGTGGTTTTAAGTTGAGTAGAAATCACCTTTCCCAGTTTCTTCGCATCATCATCTTTACTTCCTTTTCTCTCTCCCCCTTGCACCCCTATGAAAGTAGGTGGGGCATTCTTCGGTAACAAAGAAGTAAAGTTTGCAATCGGGGCCAATGCTTTTTGAATACCTTGCTCCAAGGTATTTACTTTGAGAGACAAGAATTAAGGAGTCAAAATTGTCTGATGAGAAGTTTGCGAAACCAACGTTTTTAATTCAGTCACCAACTGAATTAATTTATCAAATTGTTCCTTGTTTTCCTTTTGGTTGGCTTCAAGAATTGGAGCAGGAGATTGAGAATCAGTGAGAAGTTTGTTAAGATCAGTGGCAACCACATTAAACTTCTTTTGGACCTCCAAATGTTGAGAATTAATAGCTTGAAGCTCTTTCGCAATTTCCTTCTTTAACTCTTCCACCTTCAGATTAACATCTTCCCGGACCTTCTTGACATCCTGTACAAAAAGAACATGTCATTCTTTTGTAACAGTTTTCAACTCAGAAACAACTCCATTGAATGATTTTCCTTGAGCTTGAATGCGAAGCTCATTGTTCTTGTCAGATTGATCAACTTTCTCAAGTATTCTCTTCTCAGCTTCTTTGATCAGATATTCCACCTACAATCCCAACAAGGATGACTTTGTACCATAATCATCTTGTGACAGAATAATGGCATTCAATTTTCGATTCAGGATTTTAAATTGCTTACCTGACATAAGCACATGATCAGGTATCTCCTCCTCCTCTGAATCAAACTGTAGGGCCTCAAAAGTCCCTCCAAAACCTCCTCCTTCAGTTTCATCATCAGACATTGGTTGCGAAGGTTGAGGAGTGTCGGGTGATTGTGATGGAAATAAGGTGGTAAATGGATGTTGTAGCGGATGATTAAAAATTGATGAAGTAGTGATTTTAGTGGTTGGAAGAGAAAATGGTGGTAATGAAGTAGAGACATTCGCAGAAGAGATGGGTAATGAAGCTGATAGGATGATAGGCAGGGTAGTTTCAACACTCGTGATAGGTGCCCCCGTATCAGATACGTTGACAACCATATCGGAAGTAGGTACCTCCTCAGAAACTGATTTGGTAGTGACTACTTCAAGTGGAATAGATTTTATGGTAGAAATTTGTGAAGTAAGAGGAATGGAAACAGTTACCACAGTGGAGAAGGAAACAGGTGCAGTCTCTGGAACAACTTCTTCATCGGATGATTCGTTGCGAATGATCATTTTCCGTTTCTTGTAGAGCTTTTGTGTGATATGCTTCACAACCTTCTGAGCTTGTTTTCGCTTTGAACCAGGAGAAACTGGAGCTGGAACATCTCTAAATGCTGCCCCCTTACTACTTACCTCCGTCTTGCGAATAGTAGAAGAAGAATTCGTTGGCTGCGAAGAGGAGCGAAGTTTCTTTAAAACCCCAGATTTTGAGGGTATTATCTCCTTCTTCGTTTTTGTAGAAATCTCTTCTTTCTCAACCTCTTCAGCTTGGGAGACTTTGGAAGATTGAATTTTTTCTTCCTTGTGAGTTTTCTTCTTCTTCTTTGACGATTCGGCACTAACTTCCAGTAACACTCCAGTTTGCACAACGGGATCAAAAGTTTTCATATAACGAACCAAAACTTTGTGTGTGGAGTGCACTTTGCGAAGCATCGCATCCGGATTGCGAGCTACACTGGTGAAGATATTTTCATCATCTTCAACAACATTTGGAAATTGATACAATGAAAATTCTGCAATCTCTCCACCTTCTGGAACTTAAATACCTTCTTTTTCATACACCTTTTCAAGAATTAAACTCCAGTACGGGGCACACGAAATACCCTTCTCAGCATTCGTGTTTTCAAGACTTTTGACAAACTCATTTCACAATTGAGTTCCGTAATCAACACTAATATCATAGTACAAACCCATCACCATTGCATATACTTCCATGCGACCCCTGTCGAGACCAACAGTCCTCCCTGTCATACACCTTAGAAAAATACCAAAGAGAAAGTTCCACATGCAGGGTAACCCAGATTTCCTGAAATTACTGTTCTTTTCAAGAGATGGCTGATGTCCCATCTCATTGAACATGAAAATAATTTGGGAATTGATGGGTTTAAAGAACGGAGGGTTATTGGGAATATTCAAGAAGTCAATGAACATCTTCTTGTTAACATCAGTAGTATAGTTGTAGGATGCAGATGATGCCGCCATGGACAACCATGTCATCGGAACCGGAAAAGAACTAAACATTGCGGTGGATAATGGAGACCTTTTGAGTGCAACGATCAACATTTTCAATGCTTCAGGGTAGGATGAGACATTCGGATCAACTTGGTAGTTTGTGCTTTGGATCTTCATAAGAGCTTATGAGAGAACTTCTTCGGTGTTGCATTGAGTAGCAGCCATTGTTAGGGTTTGAAGAAGATGAAGAATCCTAAAATTTATGAGTTTTTGTGTTTGTTCGCGTAACCGTATACAACACTCTTTAATCCCCTTTTATAGGTAACCTGAATCGATTTGAATTTGAAGCGGGATGCATTTAATGAGATCCGACGTGGCACCTTGAAAATCGGACCATTACTGCGAAAAGGTAGCCATGCGTCAAAAAGAAACAGTCACTTCACCTTAAAAATCAGGCAGAACTCCATATGTCATGTATACACAGCCTGTCAATATCCCCTTTATGAAATTGTAACCGTTATGACCCTTCGCATGGAGGCTGGGCTCTTTCACTTTTGGGATGAAAAGCGAAGTCATATGTCAGATGTTTGAAATCATCAGCCTGAGTTGGTATTACTCAGAACCTCAAGGATTTCGTGAGTGCAATGTGAATCAAAGAAATAAGATAAGAAGCATGTTAAAAAAATTTGGAATTATGTGATGTCAAAAATATGTTTTGACACGAAGGCAGTTAATCCCCGGGAAAAGGTTGCTTCGTTAATCATCAAGAGAGATGATCAACAGCTTGTGTAGGTTCCCATGAATTACAATCGAATACTTTTTGATAAGTATCAAAGGGCTTCTTTTGAAAAGTGAGTGTTGGGTTGGTTTAAAATTTCATTACATATCAACCTTAACATAAGGTGAGAAATTGTAACTGAAATTACTTGTATGACCAGTGTAGTCAGTGACAAGTCGGCTTTTGAAAATGTTTATCATGACTAGGATATGCAAATGAAACTCACACATCAATCATATTAAAAAAAAATTGTTGTACTGGATCTTGTTGGGTAACAAACATCGTGGGTTTCGAATGTTCAATCAAGACCACTCATGCGAATTGAATATGATTTGGAGTTTCGAAATTTTGGTACTGAAACAAAAGTTTCGTCAATTTCTGGAACAATGTTCCCCGTCAATTCCTTAATGTGTAAGATGTTTGGGCTTCAGTTTCATCACGGACTCATGATGTCAGATCATAAACATAGAATTTTTGTATATCTAAGTCTCGATGGATTTGATCAGAGACCTCTTTGACATACGTCTTTGTGTGTGATTTGTGTGAATAATTTTGTGATGAAAAAGAATGGCTATAAGATCGAATGTACCTCAGTTATGTGTGGACAAAACAGAAAACTCTTAAATCATATGAGAAGAGTAAGGTAGATCTTTTGACTATTGCGAATCCAAGCCTTATTGGGAAGAAATTTCATGTGATAATTTCATTAAGGCTTTCGTTTCTTACACATAGAGTCATACGAGGCTTGAGTCAACATGCTGCAGCATGCTTCTGGGGACATCCTAACTAGTACAAAGTTGAAAGAGATAATACCTTCCCATAGAAACATACAAGCATGACCTCTTCGCATTAAGCTCTGAACTAAACTAAAAACACACAATACTTAAAGAACAAAGTTATCAAGAAAAAATATTTTTGTGATTTTTGAATATTTCGAAAATAAAAACATAACAAAATAAAATCTTTTTGGATTTTTGTATTTTTGAAAATGAAAACAAAACAAAAAATATTTTTGATTTTTGAAGTTTTTATAAAAAAAATGAATCTTAGTTACCAGTTGTATGGATGCGAAGCCTCTGAATGCACAGTAACTTCTGAACGATTCCGACTCAGAGCTGCTGAATGGACCTTTCATTTTTGAATTATTGATTTTGAAACTGAATTCACATCGATCATCCCCAAACCTACTAAAATTCTTACAAATGATTTTTCATCAAGAGGTTTAGTAAAAATATCAACAAGTTGTTCAGTGGTTTTAACAAAATGAATTTCAATATTACCATCTTCCACATGATCTTTGATAAAATGATATTGAAGAGCTATGTGTTTTGTCTTTGAGTGTTGTACTAGATTATGACAAATGCGAATTGCACTTTGAGAATCACAATAAAAGGGAATCTTTTTCATATTGATAGCATAATCACGAAGTTGACTCTGAATCCAAATGATTTGCGAAGTGCAAGCAACAGCTGAAATGTATTTAGCCTCAGCAGTTGATATAGCAACACAAGTTTGCTTCTTCGATTGCCAACTCACCAACTTCCCATCCAATAGTTGACATCCACCACTTGTACTTTTCCTATCCAAAGTACATCCTCCTAGATCAGAATCTGAAAAAGCTTGAATGAAGAATCCCGATTTTGAAGGATACCAAAGTCCTAACGAAACTGTCCCTTTAAGATAGCGAAAAATATTTTTCATTGCAGTTAACTGAGGCTCTCTGGGATTAGCTTGATACGTAGCACAATTGCATACCGAAAACATAATATTAGGTCTGCTTGCAGTTAAGTACAATAAAGACCCTATCATGCTTCGATAAAGTTTTAAATCAACAGTTGGGGTATCTAATGAAGGAGTTAGTCTTGTTCCCACTACCATTGGTACTCTCAGCTTCGTGCTGTTGGTCATTCCAAACATTTCAAGCAAGTTCTTAGTGTATTTTTCTTGATTGATTAAAATTCCATCCCTGTTCTGTCTTATATTCAAACCAAGAAAATTATTGATTTTTCCCATCATACTCATTTCAAATTGACTCTTCATTAGATTTTCAAATTCAATTGACAATGCTGGGTCAGTTGAGCCAAAACTAATATCATCAACATAAATTTGAACAAGCATGAGATGATTCCCAACTTTCTTGCGAAACAAAGTGGGGTCAATTGATCCTTGTTTAAATTTAGTTTGTTTCAAGAAATTTGTAAGTGTTGCGTACCAGGCTCTTGGTGCTTGTTTTAACCCATACACTGCTTTGTCTAGTATGTAGACATGATAAGGATTTTCCTTATTTATAAATCCAGGTGGTTGTTCAACATAAACTGTTTCTTCAAGTTCTCCATTTAAGAATGCATACTTAACATCCATTTGAAAAATGTCAAAGTCTTTGTGAGCTGCATAAGCTAAAAATATGTGAACTACTTCGAGTCTTGCAACAGGAGCAACTATTTCTTCATAGTCTATTCCTTCTAGTTGCGAATAGGCTTTAACAACTAGTCTAGCTTTATTGTGAATAATATTGCCATCTTTGTCGGTTTTATTTTTAAAGATCCATTTTAATCCGACAATTGAAACATCAGAAGGTTTAGGAATTAATCTCCAAACCTTGTTTCGTTCAAATTCAGCCAGTTCAGATTGCATAGCAACAACCCAATCTGAGTGTTCCATAGCATCCTTTACTGTCTTTGGCTCTATTTTCGAAATAAAACATTAAACATACACAATTCTTGGTTCGCATTCAGTACCTCATTTTTCGCAAGAATTTGAGCTCTTGTCAACACACCATCTTGTGGATTCCCAATTACCTGATCTTTGGGATGATTCCTTGTCCATTTCTCAAGTGGTGGAAAATCAGGATCAAATTCCAATGGTGCATCTTCGTACATATCTTCATTTTCGGATCCTGCAACAGAATAATTATCATTTAATTCATGAAATTCATCATTTTCACCAAGATTAATTTGCTCTGTTGCATCATCCTGCTCCTCTACATGATGTTCATCTTGATGCTCCCCCTCAACTTGATGATTTTGTTGAGATTATGAAAGCTCCTCCTCAACTAGATGATTCATATTATCATTCTCCTTCTCGAAAGTTTGATGTCTTTGTTCATTGATGATCGTATGCTCCCCCTCCATACGAACTTCAGGCACACTTTCGCAAGATATTGACCTTGTAGTGATTGTTGAATCATCAGTATGTTTTGAGGATTCTGATGTTTGATTATCAGGAGCATTAACTTCCGCATCAATTGCCCTGTCAGGAATTCCGAAAATAAAGTCATAATCAAAATTATTTATTTCAGAATTATCAATTTCAGTATGTGAATCAACAAGATTTGATTTATTTTCAAATTTACTATCCGTTTGTTTAAGATAGTAATCATCGAAGATTAAGTTGAAAGTTTCTTCAACTTTTCTTGTTTTGCTTGTTTAACACCCTGTATGCAACTGAATTTTGCGAATATCCTTAGAAGATGCCTTCATCAGCTTTAGCTTGGAACTTTTTCAAATTATCTTTTAGATTCATTATAAAACACCTGCAACCAAAAACAAGGAAATTTTGACATTAGGTTTTCGATTGTTGAGTATTTCATATGGAGTGACGTTGAATCTGCGATGAATGAATGACCGATTCTGAGTAAAACATGCAGTTGATACAGCCTCAGCCCAAAGATATTGAGGTAAGTTTGCATATGCTAACATGGTTTTGGCTGCTTCGCATAAAGACCTATTTCTTCTTTCAACAACACCATTTTGTTGTGGAGTATATGGTGATGAGAAATTATGGGAAATGCCTTTGCCTGTGAGAAAAGAGTCCAATGTTTGATTTTTAAACTCAGAACCATTATCACTTTTAATTTTGCGAACATTCTTTTTAAGACTAATCTCAATCTTTTTGATAAAATCAATCATCATCTGAGCAACTTTAGATTTTAACCTGAGAAAAAAATACCCATGTGAACCGAGAAAAATCATCAACAATAACTAAAATGTACCGCTTTTTATTGATTGTAGCAATAGTCGACAGTTCAAATGCAACAATCTCCGATGCCAAAGCCAGCTAACATCATTAGATGCCCTTGATAGAAACACTAATCAAGTTATGTTGAAGACCTTCAACATAAGCAACCCTGTTAACTGTGAATTGTCCATTTGTGACTTTTCCATAACCTTTCACTTGACACTTGTGATTATTTCCGAATTTTACTACTCCTGCATTTTCCAAACTTCGATAATCTCACAAGTTTTCCTTTCTTCCAGTCATGTGAAGAGAGCAACCACTATCAATATACCATTTCGCATCATATTGCTCGTCACACATCACCTGCATTCATTGAAAAAATTTAGGAACCCAAGACTTATTGGGTCCTTCATTAGTAGTTTTGAACAAATGCTTTGAATTTAAAAACCATGTTTTCACTTTGTCTGTTACACTATCCATTATATCAACATCATCAGATCTAGATATTGAAATATAGTTGTTCAACAGTTTTGGATTTCCATTGACTTTCATCTCATCCTTCACAACATTCGCAACTTTGATAACTTGTTTCCATTTTTGTACTAGAACTTGTGAATCTTGAGATGATGAACTACCAGTAGAAGAGTTATTCACGAACTTGTCAAATGCAGTCTTTATCTGTTGTTCTGAAAACTTCCCATTTTGATCTTGTCTTCCTTTTCCTTCAAGCCAACAGTTGATCGTACATACATTAGATTTTCCTTTTGTATATGAAACTTTGGTCGGTTTTGAGACTGAAGGATTTGGAAAATTTGGTTGTTTAGGTGAAAATTTCATTTTTGCTTGAGTTTTGACATTCAAAGTTGATGAATTATTCGTGAATTTGCCAACATTGTGAAACTTATGATCATTAACAAATTTTTGTGAAGTCTCATATTTTCTAATGTTGTCATATTTCCAAACAAATTTATCATTGTTTTTCATTGGAATTTTGTCAACATAATTTATTGGTTTATGAAAACTTGTATCCTTTTGTTTATATATTCTTTGAAATTTTGATGAATTTGACTTTCAAATCTGCGCTTTTTCAACTTTTGGTTTATCATTGGACACAACTTGCCAAAAGATTGGTTTTCTTGCTTTTCTTTTTGAAACATTATTTTATGTTGAATAATTTCCAACCATCAATTTAAATTCATGATAATTTAATTTCACTTCAATCTTTAGTTTTTCAACTTTTTCAAAAACTTTGTTTTCTTTTTCACCTTTAACCATCCATTTTGGTGATGATTTTCGTCCTTGAAAAACATCAGAATTTTGAGTTAAATTGTTTTCTACTGTATTTTGATTTGCAAAGAAACCTTCAGTAGTCGACCTTTTATTATCATTTTCAACCATTTTGTTGAATTCAGGTATTTTCTCAATATTTCCAGTTGTGACAAAAACTTGATTTGGAAAAATGGTGTTATTTGTACATATAAAATTTGGATAAACCACAGTGTTAGTTTCCAAATAATGTGCACCTTTATCATTAAGAATTTTGTCAAATTCTTTTGTATCACCAAACACTTGATCAACTACAACTCGTTGAGGTGTCTCATTTGAAAGCTATACATTTTCTTTGTCTTCATCAGTGTCATCAGTCGTCCAGCTTTCAACTTCCACATTATCAAAATTACAATGTTGCGAAGTATAGGGTTTATCAATTTCATCTTTTACTATCGAATCAACTATAATTTCTTTACCTTTGATTTTAGATGTGATATTAATGATTGACAATTGAGAATAATCAACCTCTTCTTCCTCTTCGATCTCACTGATTTCACTCACATTATCTAAATTGTCATTGACATCAGCATAACTGAGTTGAGAATTAAGAGTTGAAGTTTCGGTTTTCTTTAAGATTTTCACCTATTCATTCTTTGTCAAACTTTCATTGAATTCATCAGCATTCAAGAATTCATCAATTTTGACAATACCATATGCGAATCTATCATCACGTATTTTGTCAAATTGTGCAATTGTGTTTTCGCAATCATAAGAAATATCATCAACTCTTTCACGTTCATATTCAAGAAAAGGTAAAAGTTTCCTATGTTGTTCTTTGCTAATTTCAGATGAATGATGTAAAGCAGTTAATTTTGCATACAAACACTTAGCAGAGATACAGTAGATATTTATTTGTGCTAGTAACAACCTAACTTCATTTCCAAGATTGTCCCTATCATAATTTACATTTTTGATCTGCAATTCAAGTTTGTCTACTCTGCTTCGTTTTATTTCTAATTCTCTCCGTTTCTCAACTAGTTGCATATTTAATTTTTGAGCTTCAGTACTAGCAAACACAATAACATAATCAAAATAAGCCACAGTATCATCAAATGAAGTAATTTCAGCATCATAAGCAGATAAAGGAATATTAAAAGATTCAAGAATAGCACGTACCTTGGTGGTCATTGGAGATTTGTCTATGGATTTGGACATAAAGCATCGTCCTGCAACATGCTGTTCGCAATTATCTTCAAAGCTTGCGAACATTGCACCATGAGTTGGATGCCTCATTTCTTCATCATCAGATCCTGAAGACCAGATCTGATATGTTCCACTCTCTTCTTCATCAGATTCTTCTTTTGCAACTAATGACATTCCTTTCGCCTTCGCATGCACTTCTTCGAGCTTTTCTGAATAGTATGCTTCACCTTTAATTTTGCTCTTCTTCTCCTCTTTCTTTTTCAGCATGCAATCAGCTGCGAAGTGATTTGCACCATTGCAGTAGTGACAATAAATTCCAGAATCACCTTTTAGTTTCTTCACATCCTTTGCATATTTTTGCTTTTCATCGATCTTTTCCAATTTCTTCTTCTCCTCACCTCCAGCTTTTGTAACACCACTCTTCGCATCATTTGGCTTTCCTTTTGGATTAAAAGGCTTTTTGAAAAATTTCTTAACTCTGTTGTTTGAGTAGAATGCAACAGCTTCATCATCAGAGTTCATTAAGAAACCTTCCTTTTCTGATCCATCTGTTTCATTAGTATCAGCTTCTGAAACCTTTGAAATAAAAGCCAAAGGACCTCCTAGACTTTGTTTTGATTCTTCAAACATTTCTGAAACTTCACTTTTGTGTGTTTTTAGCTGGTTGTAGAGATCATTCAAGCTGGTTGTATCAAAACTTTGTTGATTCTTTATCATCATACTCACACTTCGCCATTCCTTGCGAAGGACCATGACGAATGTTAGATTGAATTCCATGAGAGACCTTGTGATTCCATACCTATTGAAGCGATAAACAAGCTCATTCAGATGATCATAGTAGTTTTTGAGAGTTTCGGCATCCTTTTGTCTGAATTCTTTAAGTTCAACAAGACATTGCTTCACAGAGTTGATCTTCGTCTTTTCGCTACCTTGATACTTATGTTTCAAAGTGATCCAAATTTCCTTTGCTGTTTTACAACTACGAATGTAATTGTAAACCACAGGAGGCAGAGCACCTGTTAGTTCCCTCATGAATCTCTTTTCGTTCTTCATCAAGCGGTTTTGTTGTTCAACAACTTCAGCTGTTGTACCAGATTGTCCAATTGGTTGAACATTTGCAGGAGCTTGAACTATTCCATTGATACAATTCCAAATTTCTTCATCTATTCCATTTAAGTAATCCTCCATTCTATCAGCCCAGTGATCATAGTATTCAGGGATTAACATCGGAATTTTCATTGAAGAACCAAGTAAGTGAGAGAAAGAAGTCATGGTATTCATGTTGAAGTTCGCCAATGATGAACACGAGAATTTTAGAAAGCTTGAAAAACTTGATGAATTTGAGAATTGATCAAATGAAATGATCACAGATTGCTAATCGATCACTCGACTAAACAATTCAAAAGCATAATTGATTCAAATCTGAAGATCAAGAGTGATTTTCAAAACCAAAATGCGCGGAAAATTTTGAGTAAAGTTACTACTCAAAAAACAAATGATTCTAAAACTAAAATCAGATCAATGCAGTTTGAATCCTGCTCTGATACCAATTGAAGAGAATTGTTATCGAGATTTAGAAAGCAATCATGATTAAATGTATGAAAACTATGAACACAGAGAGTAAATATTAATCAGATCTTATATTGATGAAGAACTGATTACAATGTTTAAACAGAATGAATACTCTCTTTATCAAAAGGTCTATCTACTTCTAACCTCAGTCCCTATTTATAGGAAACCTAAGTGTACAAAAAGTATACTAAGTCTAGAGCAATAAGCTTCGCACAATAGATGACTTAGTAAAATAACTAACAGGTGAAAACAAAGAAACAAACACTTCGAATTTTACAACACTTAGACTCTACAAACGTAGCGATGGAAGAAAGCATGGAGTCGGCCATGATAGGAACATGAAAAAGATCCATTATCCATTGAGTGATAACAGTCTAGAAGCGAGCACAAGAGATTTCGATGTGGCGAGAAGAAGATGACAAACTTTGAATAAGCTGAAGCCATAAGACCATTCCATAATCCAGGTTAGGACCATGATACACACCATCAAGTATAGTCATGAAGGACTAGCTCGCACTATCAGATCAAGCACTTTGTTCAGAAATCCATTTGAAGAGTAGAGTGAAGAGGCCATTCCATTGAGGAGGAAGGCAGGACTTTTTGAACCTAGTCACAGTGGTTAGGGTTTCAGTATAACCCTTGTTGTAGAACATTGAGAAGAGCTGACATGTGGCAATAGAATCAGGATTAACCATGGAGTCTTCATATGCAATGTCACACCCCAAAACTAAGAACGGCGGAAACGTTTTGGGGCGGAGGACGTCATGTACAGTATCACAACAATGTAGTAAACAAGCAACAACATCATCCATTGCATTAATAAAATAATTATTATACAAGTGTGTTCTGTCAAATTATAATAGACACTAAAGCATAAATCAAAATGAAAGAGGAGTCTTGAACAAGCTCCATCTTCTCTAAACCTTGCATCGGTACCTGTCTATAGATGACCTGAGGAAACAAGTAATTTTGAAAGCGAGTATCGGCTTTAAAGCTGGTGAGATCATAAGTATTTTAGTGTCTTAATTTGTAAGTAAGTATTTGTATGTATGAATTTGTATGTAAGAATTTGTAAGTAAGTATTTGTATGTATGAATTTGTATGTAAGAATTTGTAAGTATATGAATTGTAAGTATTGAAAGTGTATATGAACTGTAAGTATGAAAATGTTTGTAAAACAACTGTAAATGTTTGAAAAACCCTAGAAATCCCTATGATTCCAACTATCATATGAAGGTGTCTTCTACCAAGACCTAACTGCTCTGAATGTAATCTTCTACCAAGACCTAACTGCTCTGAATGTATGTTTCTTGTAAAAGTGTGTAATTTTCCAAGTGTAACTATCATTAACAAAATATAGTTTCTACATTTAATGCTTAAGTGAAAAGATCACTAAATATATGTAAAGGGAAAATTTATGGAGTACTGTAGTGTAGTGCTGTAAGAACTACTGTTGTACTAACTACCTTAAACCGGATTTATATTAAGGCATCATGTGATTAATTGCACCATGCTATTGACTGGTAACAACGAGATAAGTATGGTCGTAAAAAGGAATGATGTTTGGGACCCGCAGACCTACAGGTCCGGCTATAGCTAGCAGCAAGGTGTAGGATAGTCAATCCGTATAGATCTATACGCAAACTCACGCTCTCCCTCTAATAGAATTCTGGCTACAACTTGGGCCATGACATTTAAGGCATGTTCCGATACAGTGGATCACAATTATGTCAACGTAGTAATGTATATGTAATGTACGGAAAAGTTCTACGTGTGCTAGCTGTAATGTGTGTTCTCCCTCTATCTAGCAAGTATAGTAATGTACTGTAATGTTCTAGTTGTAGTGTACGTGCTCTCTATCTAGTTAGTATAGTAATGTACTGTAATGTTCTAGCTGTAGTGTACGTGCTCTCTATCTAGCAAGTATAGTAATGTACTGTAATGTTCTACCTGTAGTGTACGTGCTGTCTATCTAGCAAGTATAGTAATGTACTGTAATGTTCTAGGAAGTATTGACTCATGAATGAACTGACTCATTGTATGGTATCGCGTTCTAGTATTGTTCTAGTATCTTCCTAAACTACCCGTATGGTAGTTTACTAGTAATCTAACTGGTACGTATGGACATGGATGTATACCTTTGCTATCCAAGGGCATGGGATGAACTGGAAGGGCCTTTATGACTATATATGTACATATTATATATAACTAATATTTAAAAGACCTTCGGACGAGTACCCGATATCCCACCAGACCACATCTCAAGCGCGAAAAGGAAATAGGGTGGATACCTTCCTAAGTCTTTTAAACATTTCTTATATAACTATACATATACAGGCATGCAATTTATAAAATAAAAGCATAAATAAGTTTTGTAAAACCTTTGAACATAATTATTATCTTAAGAAAAGATCGACTTGATGTCAATCTATAAAACGGTTTTGAAGGCATGGGTTTGAAAAAACGGTTTAGTATAAAGAAACATTTGTTTGAAACACAATTGTAAATAAGTTTGAAAGGTAATATACAGAGTAAATTGTACAGTGAAATAAGGAGTTTTAAACACATAAATTGTTTATGAAAGACATTTGAAGGAAACTGTTTAGTAAAACGGCTAATGAGTAGCCAATCATTTGAATGTTGCTTATTAATCACATGTGATTGATATAATAATTAGAATAATTCTACTTGTATCCCCCCTATAAAAGATTTAAAAACAGTTTAAAACATTGATTAAGGGGTATGAACTCACCTATGGTAAGTGGATCGGAAGGAAGTGTCGGATAAGTGCGTGGTGTCAAGTGAAGACTTAGACACGCACAAAGATCCTAATAACATATAAGGATATATGTATATACACAATTAGTCTTTAAACAACTAATAAATAAAGTTAAGACACTCTAGGATATGCTAAACACTTTATACAAGTGTTATACGTCTCAAGGGTTGCATCTAAGTGTTGTAGGGAAAGACTAGTGTGTTTGGGGTCCAAGGGTAAACTCCCTTGTAGTTTACGGTTTTGATGGTCATGACACCAAGAGTTTACGACAGTAAACTCTAGAGTTTACGGTCGTAAACTCTAGAGGTCCTAATGACTAGGTGTTGTTTGGTGGTTTAACAAGCCTCGTGGAGCAATTCTACTAAGTGGTTTGGCCTTTGGAATGGACTAGGGCATCAAAACACCTCTTTTGAGGAGTTTACGGCCTCATGGCATTATCCCTTGGGTTCATATACCGTAAACCCATATGGAAGAGTATAAAGCCATGTTTACAAGTCCCTAACACAATTAGGGAAGTGTATGAGCTAGTTTCTAAGCCTAAGGAAGGAAAATGACCAACATAAACTCACTTTAGGGTGTTTACGGTTTTGGGAGATTCCGAAACCGTAAACCCTTATATTTGATGGTCTTTGATGTTTTTCTAGGTTTAAACTCAATGAGGAAGGGTTTAAACATGTCAAGGAAGGTTTAAGCATCAACTAAGGCTTAGATTCGAGGCTTAGACACACTTTGGTGTCATTTGTGTTCTTGACATATTTTCCTGATGTTTAAATGTAGTACTATCTTAAAATTACTCAAGGATAGAAGCACTTACTATTGGAAGGCTTTGTTTGTGCTAAAAGGCCAAGAACACTTAGTGTGTGTTCTTGGTGTTCTTGGTGTTTTGGAAAATAAGATTGAAGATTTGGAATTAAATCTTGGATGATACTTGAGAAAAAACTTGGAGTTTACTCTTTTGACTTTATAGGGAGTAAACACAAATGACTAGTTACTTGGGGAATAAACTCATACATAGGTATGAGTTTACGGTTTTGGTGATTTCTAAACCCAAAACATAAAAGTTTGGTCGGGTGTTTCTAATACGCGAAGTGTTTGCGGTTTTCAAAAATCAAAACCCGAGACGACACTTTCTTTCACCCGTTCATTTAAAAACAATGTTAAAATAATCAAACGAACTTTATATTTCTTAAAAATAAGAATAATGACATTGACTTATGACACGAAGGGGTTGACTTTTAGGGTTTGACCGAATGAAAATATCGGGTTGTCACATCATCCCCCTGTTAAAGCGAATTTTGTCCCGAAATTAGAATTTAGGTAAGGAGGTAGGTATGAATGATCGAGTCGAGAGGAGGAAACTTCCTAATCGATTCGTTCTAGCGCTCTCAAGTGAAATCGGGTCCTCGGTTGGTATCGCAATGAACCTTCACTAACGGGAGACTACGTTGCTTCGTTCGCCTGACCTCTCGGTCAAGGGTCACTATGGTTCAAATACGAAGGCAAGGATCTCTACGAGTGGAATTACCAGAGTCCTAACGGAAAGGTATGGTTTCACGATAGAGACGCGAAGAGTAAAATGTACGTTGCTGAGTTCGCGGGGTAGGTCTAGTTTGTGCGAGGTACATGACCGATTCTGGTAAGAATCCCGGAGGTCCTATCTATCTTGGTTTTTGCTTTCCACGCGATACGAAGTGTATTAAGCCATTCCCAGAGTGAGTTTTTCCTAAAGAACTTGGCCTCTCACTTGGAGCTTCCAAGGGTTCTTTCTCTTGCTAAACTTCCCAGTCAAGGGCCACCCCTTGCTGGGTCAAAAGGGTTCCTGTAATTTACGAGGAGTTCTGAATGAACTATGACAGTAGGTCTGTAAGAATTAGAATGTGGCGAATTTATGTCGGCGTCTTTGGTGTCGACAATTTCTCAACGGTTTTGACAAATTGAAAGAGTACTCAAAATTTTCCACATCACTAATAGTGTGTCGTAGGAAATCTAACCCTTAAATTTCAAAACTCGTGTTTAGAGAACTTTGCGTAAGTTCCTCCGACGGTAATGTTTCCATGGGTTCCTTCATACTACGAGGGTAGATAAGTAAGTCGTTACATGGAGAATGACAAACTGATCCAAGTAAGAAAGGCGGACTCTATTCATTAAACTCATGAAAACTATGGGCGTATTGGTCATATCCGAAGGGTATCACTACGGATTCGAAGTGTCCGCATCGAGTTCAGAAGATAGTCTTCCGGACATCTTTCCCTAACACTCGAACTGGTGATATTCGGATATCAGACCCATTTCTGAAAGTAATTCTTTCCTTGCGTTTGCTCAACCATTTCATCTATGCGAGGCAGAGATAACAATTTCTAATGAAAAATCTTGACGAAGTCCTCGGTATCCGAGGTAGATACAATGCAATCCGTTGATCTCTGGAAGAATAAGACCGGGGTTCTCCAGGGTGAGAAGCCTAGTCTTCTAATTCTATTTCTTCGTAGTTCGTTAAGTCGTCTGTACTATTCTTGTATCTTCGTAGATGTTTAGAATGTAGGGCAATCTGTTTACGGGAGTCATACTGGGTTCTAAGTTTGTTCACATGACGATGCGATTACTCGTAGACTTAGGCAGTTCTCCGTCCTGAAGTTCATATTAGCATTCATACATGTTTTCATAATCACAATCTCGTGTATACGAGTCGTGTATAATTAAAACTAAAAAGGTAGTCGAATAACTGATTCTTCTTTAAGCTCATATCCCATTGCAGAAAAAGAAGTTAAAGTGGAATCATCAACTCTAAACCTGTGGAACCTTGATTATATATTACCCTTATGTATACATTCCTCAACGATAGATCAACCGTATGAATCTTTGGGTTGAACTTGACGTACTGCACGAGTGGTACTTCGGGGATTCCTTCGAAAAGAAAATAACTAAGAGGTACTCCTGGCATGAGTACTTCGGTCTTCTGATATGACAGTTTCGCTAACAAGACGTTTACTGATAAGGAAAAGTACGTATGAAGCTGTTTTCGTGAGGATCAAATTGAATCTAATCGTATGAAAATGTCGGAATCATACAGAAACTTTAAAGACATTAGATTTGAACATAAGGCGTTTACAGACAAAATATAACCGTGCAACCATGAACAGAGTTACAGTACTTTAGATTTTCTACAGGACTATTGCTGCGAATAAGGTATACTACAAAAGACAAGTATACGCAGCATGAGAATCCCTTTACAGACCGGATCTCGCCAAAAGGTATTACTCTAGTTGCACTAGTTTTTGATAGTTTATAAGTCTGTTACAACGAAACGCATTAATTACATTAACATGGCTTCCGGAGCAGGTTCTCCCGCAGCTGTGATCCTGAGAATCATCCCATCTGTGCCAGAGTTCTTTTGGTATAGGGCAATCATTCTTGACGTGCCCTATCTCCCCACATTGGTGGCATGACTGGCTAGTACTAGCTTTGGTGACGGGATTGCGATGTTTAGCCAGTGTTATGTGGACACAAGTGCCTTCCTCGTTACTCCACTTTGAAAATTTCTTCCTAAATCGTTCGACGTTATAACTACTCTCGTGTGTAGGGTTAGTCCCGATGAAAGGGACTTGAGTGATGGGTCGTGCCGGTGCTCCACAGTTACGAGCATGGTGCCCTATGTTTAGGCAATTGCAACATTTCATCTCATGGCAAGCCCCGTGATGATGGAAACTACACTTATCACACTTCAGGAGCTTTCCCTCATATGGCCTGCTCGGTACGGGAATGGCAAGAGTTTCCACTTGCTGTTGTTGCATAGCCAACCTTTGGGATTTCTTGCGTTCTTTCTGGGCTTGACACTTTCGTTTCTTGTTCTCTGCTTTTCTGCTTTGCGAGCCTGTGACTGTTACTATTTGGCGACTTCCTGGATGGATACCACGATTGGAAACTTCATTCCCATCAGCAGCATTGATTGTGCTGATAGCGCTACGGTGCACAAGGACCGCGGTTACGGCAGCCACGACGGCAGCTGTAACTGTTGTTTGGAAGGTAGCGACGTCCATTGGAAAAGCGGAGGTTTCGCTGTTCGAATGATTGCTTCCGGATGATGACGTGATTCTGTAACACGAAAGATAAGGATTTTGTGAGCGATTCTGGTTGACCCTTGATGTACTTACATTTTTCATGTAAAGAGTACGACTGTGATCTCGAAATTTTGACCTACATCCCTATGATGCAGTCCTAGCACGGATTGGAAGTATGTTCATGGAGGTTTGACCTACATCCCTATGATGCAGTCCTAGTACGGAATGGAAGTGAGTTTGTAGAATGGTCTCAAGACGTTTGTCGTTCAAGCCGAGGTATCGTGGGTTGGTGAATAACAAGATCCAACCACTGAAAGAGACTTGGAAATGTCTTCGGAGCTAAATTACTATAGTCCAATGACTTTACTAAAGCAGGTTTCAGATAGATTCCAATGAAAGTATTATAAGAGTACTTGACTAAAGAATGACACAGAAGCTAGCCGGCTGTCAATAACTTTGATATTCACGACGTAAAGATTCGGGAAAATTGACCTTGTAAAGGTCTTACATCATATCCAGCGAAGATAGTTTTGACAGCATAAAGACCTAACCAAAAGTACTTACAGTATAAGATAATTTCATAGAAAATTCCACATCAGGCATAGACGGAAAAATGATTCTTTTTAATAAAAAAAAAATAAAGTAAAGCTTCTACTACTGGCGACGGTCATCCCTCTGGTGAACTCTTAGTTCAGCCAATTGATGTTCCACGTCAAGTAGGTGTCTTTCATACACCCTCTGGCGTATTCGGAGCTCTATGACTTCGGCTCGTGATTCAGCCAGTGCTTGCAGCAGGGTTTCATGGTTTCTCTCAGATCTCTTGCGAGCATCTTCTAGAAGAATGGCGCGGAGGGTATGCATTCTCGCATTGGCGACAACTTCTGTGATCTGATGTAGGGTTGTCCTTCCTTGAATCTCATTTCGGGCCACTCTGTGGACCAAGATTGGCAAGATTCTGTCTGTTGAGCCCCCATTGTTCAGGTCATAAAAGCTTCGGTCACCATCATATGGTATGGGCTGATCTTGTCCTTGGCTCCATGTTTCCAAACATTCCACCCTTGGAGGCGTCGGACCATGAAAAGCCAAACGAGGGTTAGGAATTGGAATGGGAGTTGCCTGGGGTAGGTTCTCAACCTCTGGTTCGGAGTTAGCCCGTCTGAAAGGTTTTCATCATGGTGATCATTCACGAGGATAAAATGATCATTGTCTGGTTCTTCTCCAAACCAACCAGCAGTGACTTCGTTCGGAAGATACTGGTTGTCGTGGGGATGGAGTCCAGCCATGTTATCTACGCAAGAATTGGGGTAAGAGAATAATTATTAGACGAACTATCTAGATAATTATTTATAAAATCTTCATTAGTTACATCGCAATTTGTGAAGTGTATACTAGTTATGTGTAATCTAAACAGGATAGACCTTCGAATAAGTGACCTTAACTCCATATTCACACAGACTAGGGGTGAAGTAAAATTTTCACAGATTCTAAGTCTATAACATCCTAATTACATATAGCCTTAGTGTATCCACTTAGCAACTATCAACTTTGTAATGAAGATCCCATTTTAGTTCTCAAGTATAAAGTACTTATAGTAACACCAAATACTCCTATAGTATTTTTAAGTTTAATGTTATGTTTTACTGTTCTCATTGTGGTAAGGTTGGTAAGATTTTAGCGTTGTTGCAACCACACAACTACACTTAGGCACATGCTAGTCAACCCTCGGATAATATAGGTGATCAGGCTATATCTTCCTAGTTTTGACCATATGTCTCTAAGCCCACTTGTGATGCCCAACAATCGTAATTTTTTTGTATTGTCCTAGTGACACTGATTTTAGTATGAATGCAGGCATGTATACTTTCTTAAATATTTTATTATTTAAAGTATAAACTCTTGGTCAGAGTATTTTTAATCCCTTATGTATTTATAGTTAGTATATCTTTTATGGGTTGATATACTTAATTCACTATAAACAATGTTCTGATACCAATCTATCACACCCCAAAACCAAGAACGGCGGAAACGTTCTGTGGCGGAGGACGTCATGTACAGTATCACAACAATGTAGTAAACAAGTGTAACAGCCCGAAATCTCAGGTATTGTTAAATTATGTTTTTGGGGTGATTTAAGAGGGGACTCGGCGAGTTGGAGCCTAGACTCACCGAGTAGGATCGCAGACTTGGTCGCGGGATCGCGACTGGACTCGACGAGTCCAGATATGGACTCGGCGAGTCGACGCTGTTCAGCGGAAACCCTAGCCGTTTGGTTTTGGAACGTATATAAGGCACTTACAGGCCGTCATTTTCCGTCTTTAGTCGACTGAGAAGAACCCTAAACGGCTGTGGGCATCTAGAGCAAGATTGAAGGGTATTAGGGCTTTGAAGAAATTGTTGTGCAAGGAGGAAAAGAGTTTTGGCTAAAGGAGCAGCAAGGGATTCGAGTTCTGCGGTTTGGGGACACAGAGAGTGCGTTATTCAGGTAATATTTCGGATTCTTTCTGTATTGTTGATGTGTGCATGGATTTAGGGTTTATGGAACCCATTTGGTGATTAGATGAATTAGTACATTGTTACCCAAACGACTATAACCCTGTATTAGGACCTTTAGAGGTCCAGAAGGTCCCATGCTTGTGTATTTCGGGACAAAACTTATCTCAGGAAACAGTTTAATCGACTGCATGGCGACTCGCCGAGTCCGATGAACAGACTCGGCGAGTAGCTTGGAGATTGACTGGAACTCGTCGAGCTGTTCTTCAGACTCGGCGAGTGGAGTCGGGGTGGCCCCGCGATTCTTCCACGAGGATCTTGTCGAGCCAAGAGGGATACTCGACGAGTAGAAAGGGAACATCAGGAGAAGTTGGGGAGGACGTCTAGACTCGCCGAGTCGCCATGGCACTCGCCGAGTCCGGTCGAGTTGACCGTTGACCAGAGTTGACCTAAGTCTGACTTCTTAGGGATAGTCACACTTAGAAGATATAAGTGTTAATGAGGTATATGTGATGTTATAGGGAGGTTGTAGCACGTCGGATTGTACACGAGTGATTTCAGGATTTGCTAGCCTTCAGCATTCACGAGGTGAGTCTTCTCACTATACTGTACCCGGAAGGGTTTGACTGGGTGACCGGAAGGTCGGATATGATATGTGGTATGTATGCTATATGTGGTAAGTTATTTGTTATATGTGTGCTATGTATGTCATGGGCCGGAAGGCAATTATATTATGGGCCGGAAGGCAATATGTTATGGGCCGGAAGGCGATATGTTGTGTGATGGACCGGAAGGTCGGCGTGGGTAGGACCGGAAGGTTTACCCAGCAGGGACGGAAGTCCCCTGAGACACATGGACCGGAAGGTCAGGGCCTGGAAAGGCGTATGTGCGTAAGTTGTATATTGGGGAACTCACTAAGCATTTATGCTTACAGTTGTTATGTATGTGTTTCAGGTACTAGCGAGGACCGTGGGAAGGCGTCGGCGTGATCGATACACACTGAAGTATGTTTTTATGATCTTAGGATTTAGACAATTTGTATTTGACATGACACCTAAATTATTATGCCTTGTTTTGAATGAAAATACTCTATTTTTTTAAAATGAAAAATTTGTTTGAAAATTTGCGTTGTTACAATTGGTATCAGAGCCTTGGTTTGAGGGATTCGGGTGCACCTTCGGGGGGTAACTGAACTCAAACCGAGGATTTGAGGCAACTTTTTAAATAAAGGCATAAACTTTTGTAAATGGTTTTGTGGTAAGCAAGAAAGAAGCAGTGTGTACGATCAGTCAGCGCCCGAACGGTAAAGATCCCCAAAATACCTTACAATATTATATGATATGAATTGTTATGCATGCTAGAAGACTAGGTATTCATGAATTGTTAGTATGCGAGTAGATAGTGCATAACTGAAGTAGAGTACTCACTATCCGGGGTTTGGGGAGGAAGATTTGGGATGACTGCTGATGCGGTGTGGTCGGTAGTATTGGGCCCGTACTACCGAAGACACCGGGTCAGTGCGAGGCCCAAGTAAGAGTCCCTGGATATCGGAGACTGAGTAGGGTTGCATTATCGAGTGCGATTACACTCGATGGAGTCTCTGATAGTTTTATGTTGTATTTCAGAGACATCATGGTTAGACCACGCCACGGAGCGAGTACGAGCGGTGTGAGTGATGAGGAGATTCGTCAGATGATTCACGAGGAGGTAGCTGCGGCGATCCGGGCTGAGATCCCGGAGATGTTTGGGTCTATTAAGACCACCCTGATGGAGACGTTTGAGGAGCGGTACGCCGCATTGACTGAAGCTGCAGCCGCTGCAGCTACCGCAGCTGTGGCCGCTGCCAGGCCGCAGGGGGGTGACTCGTTGCTGTTCCGGGAGTTCAGCAACACGAAGCCACCTGAGTTCGATGGGACGTAGGATCCGATTGCTGCGATGAGGTGGATCGCGGATATAGAGGGGTGCTTCTACACTTGTTCATGCCCGGAGCATCTGAGGGTACGGTTCGCTTTGAACCAGCTCCGTCTGGGAGCGAAGGATTGGTGGAAGTTCGTGACGGCGAACTTCACTCTGGCAGAGATTACAGCAGTGACATGGGAGGGGTTTACTGCTATGTTCAGGGATGAGTACGTTCCCCCGGTGGAGAGGGAACGATTGGTACAGGAGTTCTTAACCCTCAAGCAGGGTACTGACTCTGTTGCGGTGATCACGCGGAAGTTTCATGAGAGGGCGATGTTCTGCCCCGAGCTGGTGTCCACTGATCAGGCTCGGATGAGCCGGTACTTGGGAGTGTTGAGGAGGGATATCCGGGAGTTTGTGTCAAACTCCACCTACCATACTTTTGTTGAGCTCCAGGCGAATGCCAGGAAGCGCGAGATCGAGTTGGAGACCCAGGCCAGGGAGGAGGCCGAGTCTCAGCAGGTGAACCGGCGACCGGCTCAGTCCCAGCCGGCAGCCAAGCGGATAAAGTCCGCCGATTCGAGGACAGGAGGTTCGAAGGGCCGCACTTGCGGGAAGTGCGGCAAGAGTCATGATGGGGTATGTCGATCTGGTGCTTGCTACAAGTGTGGCAAGGAGGGGCACATCGCTAGGGAGTGCCCCAAGGGGTTTACGGTTTGCTTTCATTGCAACCAGACAGGCCATAGGAAGGCCGAGTGCCCTCAGCTTCTTCAGGGATCTGCACCTGCTGCGAGAGCTACTGCGACTCGACCGGTGAAGGCCGAGGCCCCGAGGGCTCGGGGGAGAGCCTTTCAGCTGACTGCGGAGGAGGTCCGCACTGCGCCCGATGTTGTGGCAGGTATGCTGTAATTCATGTATTTATTTTTTAATGTCGAGACGTTATGCTTATGTTATTATATGCGTTGGTACTTTCCTTGTGAACTCTGTGCATGCCTTAGTGTTATTTGACTCGGGTGCGAGTAGGTCCTTTGTATCTTTAGCCTTTAGTCAGCATGTCAGTGTTAGTCGTGAGTCGTTGAGCCGACCTTTGAGAGTTTCTATAGCTGACGAGAAAGTGATTTATGCCACAGAGGTTCTTCGGGGATGCGTGCTAGAGATTTTCGGGGTTGAATTCCCGATAGACCTGATTCCTATTGCGATGGGTGACGTCTGTGTCATCGTGGGCATGGACTGGTTGAGCCGATTCGGCGCTGTCATCAACTGTGAGCGTCAGTTGGTGACTACACGAGACCATAGTGGGGGAGTTCTTTCGGTGTACGGCGAGGGTACCCGTTCGGGATCTGCGTTTTGTTCGGCCGCTAGGGCGAGGCAGTGTCTACAGCAGGGCTGTAAGGGTTTTGTGGCGTATGTGATGGATACGCGGGAAGTTTCCGAGAGACCGAAGTCAGTGGAGGAGGTCCCAGTGGTGCGTGAGTTTCCAGATGTTTTCCCTGAAGAACTGCCGGGAGTACCTCCTGTGAGACAAGTAGAGTTTGGTATTGACCTGGTTCCGGGGGCCGCGCCTATTGCTAAGGTACCTTATCGTCTTGCACCTCCAGAGATGCAAGAGTTGTCCTCGCAGCTCCAGGAGTTGCTGGGGAAGGGATTCATTCGGCCGAGCAGCTCGCCATGGGGAGCACCTATTCTGTTCGTCAAGAAGAAGGATGGTTCACACCGGATGTGCATTGATTACCGGGAGTTGAACAAGTTGACGGTCAAGAACCGTTACCCGTTACCGAGGATCGATGATTTATTCGATCAGTTGCAGGGAGCATCTTGGTTTTCCAAGATCGATCTGAGGTCAGGGTATATCAGGTGAGAGTGCGGGATGAGGATGTCCAGAAGACAGCGTTTAGGACGCGTTATGGGCATTATGAGTTTGTGGTGATGCCTTTCGGGCTCACCAATGCCCCGGCTGTGTTCATGGATCTCATGAGCAGGGTATGCAGGCCGATGTTGGATCGGTCAGTGATTGTATTTATCGACGACATTCTGGTGTATTCGAGATCTAGAGAGCAGCATGAGGAACATTTGAGGGAAGTCCTTGAGGTATTGAGGTCGGAGAAGCTTTATGCAAAGTTCTCCAAATGTGACTTCTGGTTGCGGGAGGTCCAATTTCTAGGATATGTTGTTAATCAGAAAGGGATATTGGTCGATCCGGCCAAGGTTGAGGCGGTGATGAGTTGGGAGGTGCCGAAGTCACCCTCTGAGATCAGAAGCTTCCTTGGGTTGGCAGGGTATTATCGGAGATTCATTAAGGATTTCTCCAAGATCGCTATGCCGCTCACCAGATTGACCCGGAAGGGTGTGGCATTCTCATGGGGGCCCGAGCAGCAGACCTCCTTTGAGGCACTTCGCCAGAGGTTGTGCGAAGCCCCGATATTAGCTCTCCCGGAAGGAATGGAAGATTTTGTAGTATATTGTGACGCATCGATTTCGGGACTGGGTGCAGTGTTGATGCAGAGGGGTCATGTGATAGCTTATGCGTCGAGGCAGCTGAAGCCTCATGAGGCGAGGTATCCCACGCATGATTTAGAGTTGGGGGCAGTAGTGTTCGCTCTCAAGATTTGGCGTCACTACTTGTATGGGGTTCGATGTACGATATACACGGACCATAAAAGCTTGAAATATTTGATGGATCAGCCCAACCTAAATATGCGTCAGAGGAGGTGGTTGGATGTAGTCAAGGATTATGATTGTGATATCCTGTACCACCCGGGCAAGGCTAATGTGGTAGCCGATGCATTGAGCCGCAGGGCGGAGAGCACTCCATTGCGAGATGTATGCTTGAGACTGACTGTGATGACTCCAGTAGTGGATGCTATTCGTGGGGCACAGGCCGAGGCTGTACGACCAGAGATACAGAAGAAAGAGCGGGTCGTTGGGTTAATTTCAGAGTTCGTTAAGGATGGACGAGGGCTTCTGACGTTCCAGGGTCGGATCTGGGTACCGTTCGTGGGCGGTACGCGTACTACTTTGATGGAAGAGGCTCATAGATCGAAATTCTCGATCCATCCCGGTGCTACGAAGATGTATTTGGATTTGAGGAAAGAGTATTGGTGGCCCTGTATGAAGAGGGACGTGGCATGGTTCGTTGAGAGGTGCTTGATCTGCCGTAGGGTTAAGGCCGAGCACCAGAGACCGCATGGCAAGTTACAGCCATTGGAGATCCCCGAGTGGAAGTGGGGAACAGATCGCTATGGATTTCATCACCAAATTGCCAAGGACTGCTAGGGGAGTTGACGCAATTTGGGTGATTGTGGATAGGTTGACGAAGAGTGCACACTTCCTTGCCATCAGCGAGAGTTCTTCAGCGGAAAAGTTGGCGGAGATATATGTGAGAGAAGTGGTATCTCGGCATGGAGTGCCAATCTCGATTGTTTCAGACCGTGATGTGCGCTTCACTTCCAGGTTCTGGAAGAAATTCCATGAGGAGCTGGGTACTAAATTGCATTTTAGTACCGCATACCATCCCCAGACAGACGGTCAGAGCGAGCGGACGATTCAGACGCTAGAGGACATGCTTCGAGCGTGTGTGTTAGACTTCGGGGGTAGCTGGGATGCATATTTACCTTTAGCAGAGTTTTCCTACAACAACAGCCATCATTCGAGCATTGGTATGCTACCTTTTGAGCTGTTGTATGGTAGGAGGTTTCGGACCCCCATTTGCTGGGGAGAGGTGGGACAGAGAGTGATGGGCAACACAGAGATCATGCTTCAGACGACAGAGCAGATTCAGCAAGTTAGACAGAGGTTATTGACCGCCCAGAGCCGACAGAAAAGTTATGCAGACAGGCGCCGATCCGAGCTTGAATTTCAGGTCGGCGACTTCGTTCTCCTGAAGGTCTCTCCTTGGAAAGGAGTGATTCGATTCAGGAAGAGAGGAAAGTTGGGGCCCCGGTATATTGGACCATTTCGTGTGATTGCAAGGATAGGCCGGGTAGCCTATCGTTTGGAGTTGCCAGCGGAGTTGGGACAGATCCACGACACTTTTCATGTGTCGCAATTGAGGAAGTGCATAGCCGACGAGTCGGCAGTGGTTCCATTGGAAGATATTCAGGTGGATGCGAGCCTGAATTATGCTGAGAGACCAGTGGCCATCAGGGATCGGAAGATCAAGGTTCTGAGGAACAAGGAGGTACCTCTGGTGTTGGTTCAGTGGCAACACCGTAAGGGATCGGAAATGACTTGGGAGCCGGAACATGAGATGTGGGAGCAGCATCCGGAACTATTTTCAGAATGAGACTTCGAGGGCGAAGTCTAATCCTAGTGGGGGAGAGTTGTAACAGCCCGAAATCTCAGGTATTGTTAAATTATGTTTTTGGGGTGATTTAAGATGGGACTCGGCGAGTTGGAGCCTAGACTCGCCGAGTAGGATCGCAGACTTGGTCGCGGGATCGCGACTGGACTCGACGAGTCCAGACATGGACTCGGCGAGTCGACGCTGTTCAGCGGAAACCCTAGCCGTTTGGTTTTGGAACGTATATAAGGCACTTATAGGCCGTCATTGTCCGTCTTTAGTCGACTGAGAAGAACCCTAAACGGCTGTGGGCATCTAGAGCAAGATTGAAGGGTATTAGGGCTTTGAAGAAATTGTTGTGCAAGGAGGAGAAGAGTTTTGGCTAAAGGAACAACAAGGGATTCGAGTTCTGCGGTTTGGGGACACAGAGAGTGCGTTATTCAGGTAATATTTCGGATTCTTTCTGTATTGTTGATGTGTGCATGGATTTAGGGTTTATGGAACCCATTTGGTGATTAGATGAATTAGTACATTGTTACCCAAACGACTATAACCCTGTATTAGGACCTTTAGAGGTCCAGAAGGTCCCATGCTTGTGTATTTCGGGACAAAACTTATCTCAGGAAGCAGTTTGATCGACTGCATGGCATGGACTCGCCGAGTCCGATGAACAGACTCGGCTAGTAGCTTGGAGATTGACTGGAACTCGTCGAGCTGTTCTTCAGACTCGGCGAGTGGAGTCGGGGTGGCCCCGCGATTCTTCCACGAGGATCTCGTCGAGCCAAGAGGGATACTCGACGAGTAGAAAGGGAACATCAGGAGAAGTTGGGGAGGACGTCTAGACTCGCCGAGTCCGGTCGAGTTGACCGTTGACCGTTGACCAGAGTTGACCTAAGTCTGACTTCTTAGGGATAGTCATACTTAGAAGATATAAGTGTTAATGAGGGATATGTGATGTTATAGGGAGGTTGTAGCACGTCGGATTGTACACGAGTGATTTCAGGATTTGCTAGCCTTTAGCATTCACGAGGTGAGTCTTCTCACTATACTGTACCCGGAAGGGTTTGACTGTGTGACCGGAAGGTCAGATATGATATGTGGTATGTATGCTATATGTGGTAAGTTATTTGTTATATGTGTGCTATGTATGTCATGGGCCGAAAGGCGATTATATTATGGGCCGGAAGGCAATATGTTATGGGCCGGAAGGCGATATGTTGTGTGATGGACCGGAAGGTCGGCGTGGGTAGGACCGGAAGGTTTACCCAGCAGGGACGGAAGTCCCCTGAGACACATGGACCGGAAGGTCAGGGCCTGGAAAGGCGTATGTGCGTAAGTTGTATATTGGGGAACTCACTAAGCATTTATGCTTACAGTTGTTATGTATGTGTTTCAGGTACTAGCGAGGACCATGGGAAGGCGCCGGCGTGATTGATACACACTGAAGGATGTTTTTATGATCTTCGGATTTAGACAATTTGTATTTGACATGACACCTAAATTATTATGCCTTGTTTTGAATGAAAATACTCTATTTTTTTAAAATGAAAAATTTGTTTGAAAATTTGCGTTGTTACAACAAGCAACAACATCATCCATTGCATTAATAAAATAATTATTATACAAGTGTGTTCTGTCAAATTATAATAGACACTAAAGCAAAAATCAAAATGAAAAAGGAGTCTTGAACAAGCTCCAGCTTCTCTAAACCTTGCATCGGTACATGTCTATAGATGACCTGAGGATACAAGTAATTTTGAAAGCGAGTATCAGCTTTAAAGCTGGTGAGATCATAAGTATTTTAGTGTCTTAATTTGTAAGTAAGTATTTGTATGTATGAATTTGTAAGTAAGTTTTTGTATGTATGAATTTGTATGTATGAATTTGTAAGTATATGAATTGTAAGTATTGAAAGTGTATATGAACTGTAAGTATGAAAATGTTTGTAAAACAACTATAAATTTTTGAAACACCCAAGAAATCCCAATGATTCCTACTATCATATGAAGGTGTCTTCTACCAAGACCTAACTGCTATGAATGTAATCTTCTACCAAGACCTAACTGCTCTGAATGTACGTTTCTTGTAAAAGTGTGTAATTTTCCAAGTGTAACTATCATTAACAAAGTATAGTTTTTACATTTAATGCTTAAGTGAAAAGATCACTAAATATATGTAAAGGGAAAATTTATGTAGTACAGTAGTGTAGTGCTGTAAGAACTACTACTGTACTGACTACCTTAAACCAGATTTATATTAAGGCATCATGTGATTAATTGCACCATGCTATTGACTGGTAACAACGAAGTAAGTATGTTCGTAAAAAGGAATGATGTTTGGGACCCGCAGACCTGCAGGTCCGGCTGTAGCTAACAGCAAGGTGTAGGATAGTCAATCCCGTATAGATCTATACGCTAACTCACGCTCTCCCTCCAAGAGAATTCTGGCTACAACTTGGGCCATGACATTTAAGGCATGTTCCGATACAGTGGATCACGATTATGTCAACGTAGTAATGTATATGTAATGTACGGAAAAGTTCTACGTGTGCTAGTTGTAATGTGTGTTCTCCCTCTATCTAGCAAGTATAGTAATGTACTGTAATGTTCTAGCTGTAGTGTACGTGCTCTCTATCTAGCAACTATAGTAATGTACTGTAATGTTCTAGCAAGTATTGACTCATGAATAAACTTACTCATTGTATGGTGTCGTGTTCTAGTATTGTTCTAGTATCTTCCTAAACTACGCGTATGGTAGTTACTTGTAATCTAACTGGTACGTATGGACATGGATTTATACCCTTGCTACCCAACGGCATGGGATGAACTGGAAGGACCTTTATGACTATATATGTACATATGATATATAACTAATATTTAAACAACCTTCGGACAAGTACCCGATATCCCACCAGACCACATCTCAAGCGCGAAAAGGAAACAAGGTGGATAGCCTTCCTAAGTCTTTTAAACAATTCTTATATAACTATACATATAGAGGCATGCAATTTATAATATAAAAGCATAAATAAGTTTTGTAAAACCTTTGAACATAATTATTATCTTAAGAAAAGATCAACTTGATGTGAATCTATAAAACGGTTTTGAAGGCATGGTTTTGAAAAAACGGTTTAGTATAAAGAAACATTTGTTTGAAACACAATTGTAAATAAGTTTGAAAAGTAATATACAGAGTAAAATGTACGGAGAAATAAGGAGTTTTAAACACATAAAGTGTTTATGAAAGACATTTGAAGGAAACTGTTTAGTAAAACGGCTAATGAGTAGCCAATCATTTGAATGCTGCTTATTAATCACATGTGATTGATATAATAATTAGCATAATTCTACTTGTATCCCCCCATAAAAGATTTAAAAACAGTTGAAAACATTGATTAAGGGGTATGAACTCACCTATGGTAAGTGGATCGGAAGGAAGTGTCGGATAAGTGCGTGGTGTCAAGTGAAGACTTAGACATGCACAAAGATCCTAATAACATATAAGGATATATGTATATACACAATTAGTCTTTAAACAACTAATAAATAAAGTTAAGATACTCTAGGATATGCATAACTATTTATACAAGTGTTATACGTCTCAAGGGTTGCATCTAAGTGTTGTACGGAAAGGCTAGTGTGTTTGGGGTCCAAGGGTAAACTCCCTTGGATTTTACGGTTTTGATGGTCATGACACCAAGAGTTTACGGTAGTAAACTCTAGATTTTACGCTCGTAAACTCTAGTCCTAATGACTAGGTGTTGTTTGGTGGTTTAACAAGCCTCTTGGAGTAATTCTACTAAGTAGTTTGGCCTTTGGAATGGACTAGGGCATCAAAACACCTCTTTCGAGGAGTTTACGGCCTCATGCTGTTTTCCCTTGGGTTCATATACCGTAAACCCATATGGAAGAGTGTAAAGCCATGTTTACAAGTCCCTAACACAATTAGGGAAGTGTATGAGCTAGTTTCTAAGCCTAAGGAAGGAAAATGACCAACTTAAACTCACTTTAGGGTGTTTACGGTTTTGGGAGATTCCCAAACCGTAAACCCCTATATTTGATGGTCTTTGATGTTTTTCTAGGTCTAAAATCAATGAGGAAGGGCTTAAACATGTCAAGGAAGGTTTAAACATCAACTAGGGCTTAGATTCGAGGCTTAGACACACTTTGGTGTCATTTATGGTGTTTACGGCCCAAGAACATTCTTGGACCGTGAACACCTTCAATTTTGTGTTCTTGACATATTTTCTTGATGTTTAAATGTAGTACTAGCTTAAAATCACTCAAGGGTAGAAGCACTTACTATTGGAAGGCTTGGTTTGTGCTAAAAGGCCAAGAACACTTAGTGTGTGTTCTTGGTGTTCTTGGTGTTTTGGAAAATAAGATTGAAGATTTGCAATTAAATCTTGGATGATACTTGGGAGAAAACTTGGAGTTTACTCTTTTGACTTTTTAAGGAGTAAACACAAATGACTAGTTACTTGGGGAGTAAACTCATACATAGGTATGAGTTTACGGTTTTGGTGATTTCTAAACCCAAAACATAAAAGTTTGGTCAGGTGTTTCTAATATGCGAAGTGTTTGCGGTTTTCAATAATCAAAACCCGAGACGACACTTTCTTTCACCCATTCGTTTAAAAACAATATTAAAATAATGAAACGAACTTTATATTTCTTAAAAATAAGAAATAATGACATTGACTTATGATACGAAGGGGTTGACTTTTAGGGTTTGACCGAATGAACATATCAGGTTGTCACATGCAAGCCCGAGAAGAGAGAAAAAACGATTCTTGGAGATTGAAGCTTTTTGGTAAAGAATATCAAAGAAAATTTTGTTTGCCCCTTTGTCATACGTTGTAGTGGAGTAGATTTGAGAGAGACAGGACATTGGAACAACTTCAAGTGTGGTTAAGGCTTTGGCGAGTGGGGAATACATTAGACATTCCACCACTTGATACATGTATGTATCGTATAGGAAAGGTGAGAGATCGATCAGCAGGTTCTGATTGCGCTTGATTGCAAGAAGAATGGAGCGAGCAGTAGTTTCTTGAACTGAGGATGATTCTTCCATCGATGAAGCTTGTCGAGGAAGAAGATGAACAGTGAGAAGTTGATCGCCTGCTTTTGCTCCAGTGAATAGAATTGTGGTAAGGAACAGTCACCCTGAAATTAGCCCTTATATACGATCCTGGATAGAGAAAAACCATAAGTGATGATTGCTGAAATCTTGGAAACGACTCCTAAAAAGGCGTGATTTGACATCTTGCAACCCCAATAAAGTAGAGATGACGTATGATGACCCATTCAAATTGTGGCGCCTTCCAAACTTATCCATAATTCAAACCATCAATCGTTTAAACTTCCTACTGAGTCATCAAATGATTCTTAAATAAAATTGCGATTTCCATACTAGCTCAAAAACGTTATAGTAACCCATCGGTTTTAATTTGGAACCTGTCTGCTTGAACTCTCAAAGAACCAAACAAAAACTTTTTGGGAATTTAGAAAGTGTGTGCACAAGAGTGTAAATAATAAAGAAATAAAGCAAACTTTTTTTGGGAATTTGTGATGTCTGTTAAGACATAAAGCTATTGATTATGGGCATGGATCTCTTCCTTCAAAGTCAAGAGAGACTTCAAAGTGCTTGTGTGGCTTCCCGTTAAATAACGATCAAGTACTTGTTAAGAAGTATTGAAAGGCATCTTTTTAATTAAGGCTATAAAGGGTGGCTTTCGCTTCAATTCATGATTTCGTTGCTTGATATAAGATTGGAACGGAACAAAGTACTTGTGAGACCAATGTGGCTTGTTAAACAAGTAGGTAGGTAACATATTCAGTGACTTGTTGAAAATTTTTGACAGGAAATCTCAAAAAAAAATATATATAACTAGATCCTGGGGGAAGAAAAGTCTTGGTGATAGACATTTTCAGAAGGATCGCTCAAAATAAAAAGAGATTTCATTCATGAGAGCTAGACCATGGTAATGGTTCACCGTCAATGCATTAAGGGTTTTGAATTGTGGGTTTCACTTAGTACGTAGTGACACGAGACGAAGATCATGAACACAGATTTTTGTGTAACCATAAACCTCAGTGGTAAGGCTGAGAGTCTCAAGGTTACATTAGTGAGATGTAGTGTAATGAAGAAAAATGACATAGGTGGTGTAAGAAACGAATGTACCTCTTCTATAAAAGAAGGACCAAGCAAAAAACTCTAAACTCAATATGAGAAGAGTGAGGTAGCTCATGATTAGAGTGAATGTAACAGCCTAGTTTGGGAAAACATGATTTGTATATATCACATTATTAAGGCTTCACTCAAAATCTGTAGAGGCTTCGGTCAAATGCAGCAGCATGCATCTAGGGACACTTAACTAATTCAAAGAAAAGAATTTATACCTAATTGAGCTTCACCATGGAGAGTAGCATTGATACAAAGAAAAGCATGAGAAAAATAAAATTAAAAATGTTTTTGTATTTTGTGGAAAAATTTTAATAAAATAAAAAAGAAAAATATTTTTGGATTTTATGAAAAGAATAAAAAAAATGAAAAGAAAAACAAAAAAAATGAGTATTAAGAAGAGTTTACAAAAGAATACAATCAAAATCCCTTTTAATGAAAATGAAGCGAACGAGTTCAGAAGGACCAAACCCGAAATAGACCGAGCGTTCGGTTCATTTTGGTTCTCGGGTGAACCGAATCCGAAATAGACCGAGCGTTCGCTCTATTTCGCTTCTTACCTTTAGTGAAGCGAAGGCGATTATAGTACTGATTCTGCTTCCATCATTCCTAGGCCTTGTAAGATCTTGTTGAAACTTGCTTCAAGTAAAGCCTTAGTAAATATATCTGCTAGTTGATCAGTAGTCCTAATGAAGTGAATCTCCACGTTACCATCTTCCACATGATATTTGATGAAGTGATACTGCAGTGCTATGTGCTTTGTCTTCAAGTGTTGCACTGGGTTATGGGAAATCCTAATTGCACTTTCAGAGTTGCAATATAGTGGGATTTTCTTCATGTTCAGCCCATAGTCTCTAAACTGACTTTGTATCCAAACAACCTGAGATATGCAAGAGGCGGCGCCTATTTATTCAGCTTCAGCCGTGGAGAGAGAAACACAGGTTTTTTTCTTTGACTGCCAGCTAACCAATTTACCATCAAGGAATTGGCATCCTCCAGTAGTGCTTTTACGATCCAATCCACAACCACCTAAGTCAGCATCTGAGAATGCTTGGACAAAGAACCGGAGTTGGCTGGATACCATAAACCGAGAGAGGAAGTTCGCTTCAGATAGCGAAAGATGTTTTTCATGGCTAGCATGTGAGGTTCGCGTGGGTTATCTTAGAATCGGGAACAATAGCAGACTGAGAACATGATGTCTGGTTTGCTGGCTATGAGATACATAAGTGACCCAATCATCTGACGATAATGCGTCATGTCAGTAGCTGGCTTTTCTAAAGATGGTGTAAGCATAGTTCCAAAAGCCATAGGGACTTTCACTTTGGAGTCTCTTATCCTGCCGAACTTGGCAAGCAATGTTTTTGTATATGCCTCCTGATTGATAAAAAAGCCTTCGGGTCCCTGTCTAATATTTAAGCCAAGGAAAAAGCTAATTGGACCCATTGAGCTCATCTCAAATTTAGTTTCCATCAACTTCCTGAATTTAGCTATTAAGTTGGGATTCGTGGAGCCGAAGATGATGTCATCAACATAAATTTGGACTATCATAATGTGGTTACCCTCTCTCTTACGAAAGAAGGTTGTGTCAACCGAACCTTGTTTAAATTTGGACATTTTTAAGAATCGAGTGAGATTTTCATACCATGCTCTAGGAGCCTGCTTCAAGCCATATACTGCTTTGTCTAGAATGTAGCAGTGATCTGGATGCTTCTCATTCACAAATCCAGGCGGTTGCTCGACGTACACAGTTTCTTCAAGTTCTCCGTTGAGAAAGACACACTTTACGTCCATTCGATAGACTTCAAAGTTTTTGTGTGCAGCATAAGCAAGAAAGATTCGAACCGACTCTAATCTTGCAACTGGAGCGAGGTCTCTTCATAATCTATACCTTCCTCTTGGAAGTATCCTTTCACGACCAGCCGAGCCTTGATACGAATCACATTCCCCTCCTCATCCGTCTTATTTCTGAATACCCATTTGAGACTGACAACCGAAGCATCCTTTAGAGTTGGAATTAGACGCCATACTTTGTTTCTTTCGAACTCGTTCAACTCATTTTGCATGCCTTGAACCCAATCAGAATGGTCAAGAGCGGAATTCACAATCTTCGGTTCCACTTTAGAGACAAAAGAGTTGAACATGCAAAATTCTACTTGATAGAATAGTGTAGCTTGTTTTGCTTTGATCTGTGATTGACTTAATACCTTTTCTGAAGATTCCCCAATGATTTGACTTTGTGAGTAGGGTAATTTGGATCACAAGAAGGATCTAGTTCGACATTGACTTCTTCTTCAAATTCTGATTGTGTATCATCATCATTAACATTTTGTCATACCCCAAAACCATGAATGGCGGAAACAATCTGGGGCGGAGGACATCATGTACAGTATCACAACAATGAAAAGTAGTAAACAAGCAACAACATCATCCATTACATTAATAATATAATTTTAATACAAGGGTGTTATGTCAAATTATGATAAACACTAAAGCATAAATCAAAATGAAAGATGCGTCTTGAACGAGCACCATCTTCCCAAAACCTTGCATCGGTACCTGTCTATGGTTGACCTGAGGATACAAGTTATTTTGAAAGAGAGTATCAGCTTTAAAGCTGGTGAGATCATAAGTATTTTAGTGTCTTAATTTGTATGTAAGTATTTATATGTGTATGAACTATAAGTATTTGTATGTATATGAATTGTAAGTATTTGTATGTATATGAACATCCTAGAAAACCCTATGTTTCCTACTAAAAGTATCCTTCTACCAAGGCATCTAGTATCTGTGTGTGTGTCTCTTGTAAGAGTGTGTCTTTTCCTAAATCAGACTATCATTATCCAAAATATAGCTTCTACATTATCGTGCATCGTGTGAATGTTCATGAAGGGAATGTAATGGGAAAAGGAAATAGTACTATGGTGTAGTATCGAATAACTACAACCGTACTAACTACCTTAAGTCTATTGTGATCTTGTAAGTACTGTAGTATTTGTAATAAGTGACTACTTATGTACTAATATTGCCTTATTTGAGGGATAAGGCATAATGTGATGGCTAGATCCCAGGCTAGATGCTCTTTGTCAAAGGGATTTTGGGACCTATACACGACCCCTACATGTGTGCAAGCCGTGAACATCCACATTACTATGATCATGTATACCCAATAAAACTATCACAATGCGTTGTGATTCATTGGTATAGTTAGATCCTGAACCTGTTCGATGCTATAGCCCATAGTGATGTATGTCCTATCATCGTATATGTAAACGTACTCATGAAAACGTACTCATGAAAACGTATCTATGTAAATGTACTCATGTAAGCGTAATCATGTAACATATCTATGTAATAGTAATGTATTGTAATGTTCTGCGTGTGCTAGCTGTAATGTGTGCTCTCTCTTTGTCTAACATGTATAGTAATGTAATGTGTGTACTAGCTGTAATGTGTGTTCCCTCTCTATTTAGCAAGCATTGACTCACGAATGAACTGACTCATTGTATGATATCGCATTCTAGTAATAGTTCTAGTGTCTTCCTAAACTACCCATATGGTAGCTTACTAGTAATTTAACCGGTACGTATGAACATGGGAATGTACCCTTGCTACCCAAGGGTAATGAAGTGTCTGGAAAAACCTTTATGACTATATATGTACACATGATATATAACTAATAATTAAACCACCTTCGGACGGATACCCGATATCCCACCAGACCACATCTCAACGGCGAAAAGGAAATAGGGTGGGCATTCCTTCCTAGGCTTTTTAAACATTGCTTATATAACTATACATACATAGACATGAAATTGATAATATAAAAGCATAAAATAAGTTTTGTAAAACCTTTGAACATGATTTCTATCTAAGAAAAGATCGGCTTGATGTCAATCTATAAAACAGTTTGAAAGCATGGGTTTAATAAAACAGTTTAAGTATAAAGAAACATTTGTTTGAAACACAATTGTAAATGAGTTTGAAATGAAACATACAGAGTATAATGAACAGTTAAATAAGGAGTTTAAACATATAAACATCAACGGCGGAGACGTTCTGGGGCGGAAGACGTCATGTACAGTATCACAACAATGAAAAGTAGTAAACAAGCAACAACATCATCTTGCATTAATAATATAATTTTAATACAAGTGTGTTCTGTCAATTTATGATAAACACTAAAGCATAAATCAAAATGAAAGATGTGTCTTGAACGAGAACCATCTTCCCTGAACCTTGCATCGGTACCTGTCTATGGTTGACCTGAGGATACAAGTTATTTTGAAAGAGAGTATCAGCTTTAAAGCTGGTGAGATCATAAGTATTTTAGTGTCTTAATTTGTATGTAAGTATTTGTATGTGTATGAACTATAAGTATTTGTATGTATATGAACTATAAGTATTTGTATGTATATGAATTGTAAGTATTTGTATCTATATGAACATCCTAGAAAACCCTATGTTTCCTACTAAAAGTATCCTTCTACCAAGGCATCTAGTATTTGTGTGTGTGTCTCTTGTAAGAGTGTGTATTTTCCTAAATCCGACTATCATCCAAAATATAGCTTCTACATTACCGTGCATCATGTGAATGTTCACGAACTAAATGTAATGGGAAAAGGAAATAGTACTATGGTGTAGTGGCGAGTAACTACAACCGTACTAACTTCCTTAAGTCTATTGTAATCTTGTAAGTACTATAGTATTTGTAATAAGTGACTACTTCTGTACTAATATTGCCTTATTTTAGGGATAAGGCATAATGTGATGGCTAGATCCCAGGCTAGACGCTCCCCCGTCAAAGGGATTTTGGGACCTATACACGACCCCTGCATGTGTGCAAGCCATGAACATCCATATTACTATGATCATGTATACCCAATATAACTATCAGAATGCGTTTTTTTTTCATTGGTATAGTTAGATCCTGAACCTGTTCCATGCTATAGCACCTAGTGATGTCAGTCCTATCATCGTATATGTAAACATACTCATGAAAACGTATCTATGTAAATGTACTCATGTAAGCGTAATCATGTAACATATTTATGTAATAGTAATGTATTGTAATGTTCTGCGTGTGCTAGCTGTAATGTGTGTTCTCTCTTTGTCTAACATGTATAGTAATGTAATGTGTGTACTAGCTGTAATGTGTGTTCCCTCTCTATTTAGCAAGCATTGACTCATGAATGAACTGACTCATTGTATGATATCGCATTCTAGTAATAGTTCTAGTGTCTTCCTAAACTACCCATATGGTAGCTTACTAGTAATTTAACCGGTACGTATGAACATGGGAATGTACCCTTGCTACCCAAGGGTAATGAAGTGTCTGGAAAAACCTTTATGACTATATATGTACACATGATATATAACTAATAATTAAACCACCTTTGGAGGGATACCCGATATCCCACCAGACCACATCTCAACGGCGAAAAGGAAATAGGGTGGGCATTCCTTCCTAGGCTTTTTAAACATTGCTTATATACCTATACATACATAGACATGAAATTGATAATATAAAAGCATAAAATACGTTTTGTAAAACCTTTGAACATGATTTCTATCTAAGAAAAGATCGGCTTGATGTCAATCTATAAAACAATTTGAAAGCATGGGTTTAATAAAACAGTTTAAGTATAAAGAAACATTTGTTTGAAACACAATTGTAAATGAGTTTGAAATGAAACATACAGAGTATAATGAACAGTTAAATAAGGAGTTTAAACATATAAACATCAACGGCGGAAACGTTCTGGGGCGGAAGACGTCATGTACAGTATCACAACAATGAAAAGTAGTAAACAAGCAACAACATCATCTTGCATTAATAATATAATTTTAATACAAGTGTGTTCTGTCAAATTATGATAAACACTAAAGCATAAATTAAAATAAAAGATGCGTCTTGAACGAGCACCATCTTCCCTGAACCTTGCATCGGTACCTGTCTGTGGTTGACCTGAGGATACAAGTTATTTTGAAAGAGAGTATCAGCTTTAAAGCTGGTGAGATCATAAGTATTTTAGTGTCTTAATTTGTATGCAAGTATGTGTATGTGTATGAACTGTAAGTATTTGTATGTATATGAACTATAAGTATTTGTATGACATGAACTGTAAGTATTTGTATGTATATGAACATCCTAGAAAACCCTATGTTTCCTACTAAAAGTATCCTTCTACCAAGGCATCTAGTCTCTGTGTGTGTGTCTCTTGTAAGAGTGTGTATTTTCCAAAATTCGACTATCATTACCCAAAATATAGCTTCTACATTACCGTGCATCATGTGAATGTTCACGAACTAAATGTAATGGGAAAAGGAAATAGTACTATGGTGTAGTGGCGAGTAACTACAATCGTACTAACTTCCTTAAGTTTATTGTCATCTTGTAAGTACTATAGTATTTGTAATAAGTGACTACTTTTGTACTAATATTGCCTTATTTGAGGGATAAGGCATAATGTGATGGCTAGATCCCAGGCTAGACGCTCCCCTGTCAAAGGGATTTTGGGACCTATACACGACCCCTGCATGTGTGCAAGCCGTGAACATCCACATTACTATGATCATGTATACCCAATATAACTATCACAATGCGTTTTCTTTCATTGGTATAGTTAGATCCTGAACCTTTGCCATGCTATAGCACCTAGTGATGTCTGTCCTATCATCGTATATGTAAACGTACTCATGTAAACTTATCTATGTAAACGTACTCATGTAAGCGTAATCATGTAACATATCTATGTAATAGTAATCTACTGTAATGTTCTGCGTGTGCTAGCTATAATGTGTGTTCTCTCTCTGTCTAGCATTTATAGTAATGTACTGTGTGAACTAGCTGTAATGTGTGTTCCCTCTCTATCTAGCAAGCACTAACTCATGAATGAACTGACTCATTGTATGATATCGCATTCTAGTAATAGTTCTAGTATCTTCCTAAACTACTCATATGGTAGCTTAACAGTAATGTAACTAGTACGTATGAACATGGGAATGTACCCATGCTACCCAAGGGTATTGATCTGTCTGTAAGAACCTTTATGACTATATATGTACACATGATATATAACTAATATTTAAACTACCTTCAGACGGATACCCGGTATCCCACCAGACCACATCTCAACGGCGAAAAGGAAATAGGGCGGGCAGGCCTTCCTAAGCTTTTTAAACATTGCTTATATAACTATACATACATAGACATGCAATTGATAATGTAAAATCATAAAATAAGTTTTGTAAAACCTTTGAACATGATTTCTATCTAAGAAAAGATTGGCTTGATGTCAATCTATAAAACGGTTTGAAAGCATGGGTTTAATAAAACAGTTTATGTATAAAGAAACATTTGTTTGAAACACAATTGTAAATGAGTTTGAAATGAAACATACATAGTATAATGAACAGTTAAATAAGGAGTTTTGAACATATAAAATGTTTATGAAAATCATTTGAAGGAAAACTGTTTGGTAAAACGGCTAATGAGTAGCAAATCATTTGAATGTTGCTTATTAATCACATGTGATTGATATAATAACTAGCATGATTCTACTTGTATCCCCCCCTAAAACATTTAAAACATTGATTAAGGGGTATGAACTCACCTGTAGTGAATGGTACGGATGAACTGAAGATGTAGGATTGATAGGTGTCAAGTGAAGTCTGGAACACACTCTATGATCCTAGTTAACATATAATATCACATGTATGTATCAAATTAGTCTATGAGCAACTAATAAACAAAGTCATGACACCCTAGGACATGCTAAACACCTTTGTCAAGTGTTATTAGCCTCTATGATTGCATGTAAGTGTTGTAGGGAAAAGCTATTGTGTGTAAGGTTCAAGGAAAACTCCCTAATGGAGTTCACGGCCCTAATGTCACTAACAAATGAGTTTACGGTCGTAAACTCATGAGTTTATGGCTGTAAGCTCATACTTACATGACCAATTGATGTTTGAGGCTCTATAAGACCCTAAGGAGCATTTCTACTTAATGACATGGTCTTTTGAAGAGTTTAGGGCATCCTTTAACTCCTTTGAAGAGTTCGCGGCCCTAGGACCAAATCCCTTGGAGATTACGGCCGTAATCTCCCATGGAAGGGTGTTTTTGGTGATTTCAAGTCCCTAATTTAACTAGGAACTAATCTAGGATAGTGTCCAATGCTTTAGGAGAGTTTTAAGCACCTTTTGGCCCTATTATTTGGAGTTCACGGTCCAAGAACTTCTTGGGCCGTGAACACCTTACTCTTGGTGTTCTAAGGGTGTTTTCTATTCCTAAACACATTAGGGTGCAAGTCTAAACTAGTTTCATTGCAAGAGGAAAGGACTAGGGCATCATTTGTCCCTTGAAGAAGGGTTTATGGTCCAAGATGTTCTTGGGCCATAAACTCTTTAATCTTGATGTTTTCCTATGATTTCTAGTGTATTAAGCACATAAGAAGCTCTATAATATCGCTATATAGATGTACTGACTTTCTGGGACGAAAGTCCAAAGATCCTTGAGAGAGAATTTGTCTTTTCTCTAGTTGTAAATGTAACAAATGAATAAATATGGATCAGAATCCTATATATACTCCTGGGGTTTTTGGCAGAAAATATTTTATTTAGGCATTGAACTCTAATATCATAGAGTTTTGGAATAACTGAGTTGCACAATACCCTAGTGTATCCTCTATCCTGATATCCCTTAAAGTGTAAATCCTAAAATACCCCAACTTATACCAAAAATCTAAAAATTTACTACAACTGTTCTAACTTCTATTGACTGGATATGGTTTGTACAGAATGGAAATTTCGGGTTGTCACACATTTGTATTCTCCCCCTCGAATGATGACACGAGTTCGATTTCTGGATCAGAACGTTCCCCTCCGTTTGCACATTTGGTTGAGCTAGATGATTGTGACGATGAAATCTCCCCCTGAAATGAAGAATTCTAATCATTTGGTAGAGACGAACCCTCTCCCTGGATAGAAGAACAGTCACCTGAAGGTTCGCTTGAGTCAGGCCTTTCGGTTGCCTTTGGTTGATCAGCTGCCGTCTTCTGTGCAGCATCTTCAATAGTTTGCTTCAAACTGTCAACTTTTTTATCTTCAGCCTTGTATTCAGAATCGATAGATTTTTTAGGTTCATCAAAGAGAAGCCTATATTGCTCGAAAAGAATTGAGATAGGCACAGTGACTTGACTGGACCTTGGAAAGATTTCCCGCATTGCACCTTTAGTTGTCTTCAACTTCTTGACATAACTGTCTTCAAAAGTGACATAGTATGTCTCTTCAATCTTCTTTGAACATTTATTCAGAACTCTATATGCCATAGAGTGCAAGAAGTAGCCCAAAAATATCCCTTCATCATCCTTAGCATCAGACTTGTTTCGATTCTCCTTTGAGTTGAAGACGAAGCATCTTGAACCGAACACGTGAAAGAACTTCACATTTGGCATGTGGTTATTCAAGATCTCGTAAGGAGTGATTGAGAATAGCTTGTTTACATATGATCTATTCTGAGTGTAACATGCAGCAGCAATAGCATCAGCCCAAAAATATAAAGGCAAGGAAGCGAAGCTTAGCATAGTTCGAGCCGCTTTGCATAGAGATCAGTTTCCCCTTTCAGCGATTCCATTCTGTTGTGGAGTATATGGAGCAGAGAAATTAAGAGTCACTCCCTTCTCAGCCAGAAAGTCTTCGAAATCCTTGTTATTGAATTTCAAGTCATCTTCACTGCTTACGTTACGAACCACTTTTCTCAGTTGAACCTCTACTTGCTTTATGAAGAGCTTGAGCTATGAGTTCCCTCTGATTATTGCTTCAAGAAAAATACCCATGTGAAGCGAGAGAAGTCATCAACTATCACAAGCATGTACTTGTTCCCGCCAATGCTTTCAATGGATTAGGGACCGCATAGATCGATATGTAACAACTCCAATGGTTCTATCACCTTTGTGTTGATAATAGAAGGATGACTTTATCAACTTTGCTTTCCCATTTCACAAGCTGCACATAGATCTTTGTCAAATTTAAGAACCGAAAGACCTCGAAAGTGATCCCAAATTACCAGCTTGTTGATGTCTTTGAAATTAAGATAAGAGAGCCTTCGATGTCATAACCAGCTTTCATATAAGTGTGCCTTCGTTAGCAAGCAAACTGTTGGTTTCCCTCGAATTGATTGATGTTTAAAGGGTACATTTCCTCCTTTCTCTTCGACTTCAGCAGTATGTTATTTGAATTCTTTTCGACTATCTCTGAGCCTTCATTATCAAAGGAGACCTTCAATACGGTCCCAACTACTAGCTGTGATACACTGATGAGGTTGTGCTGCAATCCTTCAACTTATGCGACCTTTCTGATTGAGAAGTCACCATTCGTAATCATTCCATAGCCTTTGATAGTTCCAAACGAATTGTTGCCGTACTTCACTGTTCCACTATCATTGAGAGACCGAAACTCCCTCAATTCTTCCCTTCGACATGTCATGTGACGCGAGCAGCCACTATCAATGTACCATTCTTCGTCAAACTGCTTGTCATGTATAACCTGCAAAATATCAAGCAGATTTAGGAACCCAAAGTTTCTTGGGTCCTTGTGAGTCTTTTACAGGATAGGGAATAGTAAGAGAAACATCAACCATATAAGTTCTTTTTATTAGAGTTGTTTCATCTTTTCTTTTTATTGTAAAAACTTTGATTTTGTTTGACTTAGATTCATTTGATTTGGACATAGGATTTGAAATTTTGACGTCAGCATGCTTTTGGATCTCTTTCAGGCATTTGTTGTCTTCTGGAAAGAGCTTTCGTTTCCCCTTTGAGTCTATTGAAGGATAAGAATTAAAATGAGAATGAGAAGAATAAGGTTTTGAAGCAGTATTAGATCATCGAGTATCGCTCTTCCTTGTTTGAGAATGGGAACATTCTTCCCTTTGGTTCGTCTGATTGAACTTGGGACTAAACCCATCCTTTCGGCTGCTATTATGTTGAGGACCGAAACCCACCTTTCGGTTGCATTCATTCCGAGGACCGGAATCTTTCTTTCGGCTGCTTTTTGGTTCTCCTCGTGACTTATGTGTCTTTTCATACCTTATGTAATGAGGATTCTGAGATCGCCAAAACTGTTTTCTTTCTAAGAGATTCTTCTCGTATCTCAGATTACATTGGTGTTTTCGTTCTGCCACCTGTTTTGGATTTTTATGAATATTGGCATTTTTCTTCAGTACTGGAGCATGGCTTTCGCACTTTGACGAACACGTCTCACTGGATGTTATCACTGTATCGCCCGAAGATGTTTTGGTGCCACTTGTGCTTGGCACATCATATCTTGTAGGTTCATTAAGTGGTTCTGGCACGTACCTACCCTTCACTCTCCATGAGGTTTTCTTAGATAGGCCTTTTGTTTCATCAACATTATCTATTGGTACCGACCAGAAGAACTCCTCACATCCATTTGCATTGTCTTCTTCTGCCATTTCTATCAGTTCTGTTGTTTGTTGAGGTGTGACTCCCTGAACTGTATAGACTTGATTTGGAGTGTTTTGAACCTTTTGATATACAACAACTTTTGCCTTCAGGATTTTGGTCTTGTCTGTCGATGAGCGAGCGAACTCAACAGAGTTCTCAGAGATCAGATTTTTATTGGTTTCGGGTTCACTTTTGACAAATTCAGAACAATCAACCACGTCCTCTATAGATATTTCACTCATTTCATCATCCTCATTAAGTTCAAATGCATTTTCAACATCAATTTTAATTTCTAAACTTAATTTGGCATTCAACGAGTGAAATTTCTGTACAGATTTTGTTCTTAGTTTCAATTTATCATTTTCATCTAACAGATTTTTGAGCATGTCCTTATGGTCTTTTGACTTTATGTAGGACTCTATTTTGTCAAGACCAATTTTGTAGGAAGGAGAGATTTCGTCAGAAGACACAACATTTTCACAGTTGTAAGCTTCGACATCGACTTCATCCTCCTTTAACTCAAGGAAGGGTAAAATCATGCGATGTATCTTCTTTCCTATTTCACAATCGAGATGCAATTGAGTGATATAAAAGTATAGTCTTTTTGCAATCAAACAAAAAACGTTTCGCTGTTTTAAAAGCTTAAGATTGTTTCGTTGCAAGTAGATTGACTCATCCCCAGACCTAATTTGATCAGTTAGGTTAGAGTTTGTGACACAAGTTTGGGTAAGACTACTACTTAAACTAGAAAATTTAGATTTTATGCTATTCAGTTCCTTTTCATAGTTAGTAATAGGAATTTTCAGAGAAGTAAGAATATTGTGAACCTTCTTGATCAACTCATCACATTCGTTGATCTGTGCACTGATAGGTTTCGCAACGAAACACCTGTCCTCTCGCTCATTCTCATCTTCTAGCCCACCATCTATTGTGTATCCTCGCATCTGTGATACACCTTCTGTCACCATCAAACATCTTCCCGCAGCATATTCTTCTTTCACCAGTATAGCCTTGCCATGAGTCAGCTTTCTCACTTCTTCGTCCTCTGAATTTGTGGACCATACCTGCACTCCACCAAATTCATCATTGTCACCTGTATCCACCAAATTCTTTTCTTGATCTCCTCCAGTCGTCTTAGGAGGTTCGCTTCCTCATCATTCTCATCAACCTTTTCTGCCTTTTTTCTTCAGCATGCAGTCTTTGGCAAAGTGATTCTTGCCTCTACAATAATGGCAATGAAAGCCTGAGTCACCACCAATCTTCTTCTCCTTCTTGGATTCTTCTGACTTTGAACCCATCTTCGATTCTTCCTTCACATTCTTAGAACTATAACTTCGCTGCATGTTTCAGTTCTTGTTGGCTGGGAAATTTCTTTTGATAAACTTTCTTGGATTGAAAACCATCAGGGCATACTCTTCACCAGTTAGATCATAGTCAGCAAGATCCAATTCTTCTTCTTCTTCAACAGCACCTTTCCCTTTTGAAATAAGAGCTAACGACCCCAAACTTGAAACCATATTCATTTCCTTTGACACCGCACCTTCATGTGACTTCAGAATTCCCAACAATTTTGCCAGAGAGAGTATGATTTGAACTGTTCCTGTGCCTTCACTGTAGATACAACTGCCATCCATTCGGGTCTAAGACCGTTCATGAAGGTAACCTTCTGCTCAATAACCTTTCTATCGATCCCTTGCTTTATCATCTTACTGAGAAGATGATTAAACTAATCAAAAGCCTGAATGAGTTTCTCTTCGGACTTCTGTTTGAAATCACAAAATTCAAAAAGCAGCAAGGTTTGAATCGAATCTTCCAGATCTTCATCAATAGAATATAATTCTTTCAACCTATCCCATATCTCTTTTTCTGTAGCACATGAACTCACCAATTGAAACGTATCCGATTGTAAAGCAAACCTAATCATTCTTAAGGCTTTGATATTGCACTGAAACTTCACTTTCTCGTCTTGAGGAATATCTTTCACATCATTGATGAGCTGATTGTACTCCTTTTGAGTTTTGACAATCTTTGAAGTGCTTGAGTGAGCAAATGGACCAACTGTGATTGCTTCCCAGATCAAGTACCCATTATCCTCTGAGCCGATTACATAATCTTCGAAGTGGTGCGTCCAAACTTCATAATCCTATGTGTATAAGATTGGAATCCTTGTTGTTGATCCAATACTGTTGGAGATGTTGATTGGATTGGTTTGCGAATCATCCATAGACATTATGATGATGTTTGATCGATAACCTGTTTAAGACCAGACTTGTAATTTATCCTTAGAGTGAGATCGATAATTAATGATATGCACCAATTTGGAATGACGGCTCAATTAATATCAATCAATGCAGAAAACACTAATAATTTCTTCAACAGAAGAGATGTGTATGAATTACACAGCCTCCTACTCTGATACCAATTGATGAGAATTAAACTCTAGATCATTTAGATCTTTCACAGGTATATTGATAAAGAACAAACAAATCAATCACAATACGATTAAGATCACACAGTATGGAATCAATATGAAGCTTATGATTCAAATATAGCCACGCCTCAGTAGAGCTCGATAAAGAACTTCCACTGTAGAGGTGAGCTAGGATTTACAATACTTTGATAAGAAAGATAATAAAAGTGTTACTAACCAAGGATGCATGAATGCACCTTAAATACTAAAACCCTAGAATAAAATAATCACGGTTGGACAGGCCCAAACCGGATACCAAAACTGGGCTAGTAGGAACGAGCCCATGACGCAACACTATAAGCCCAACAGAGTCGTAACTCATTTGAGTCTTAACAACTTCTAAAGTGGAAATTTGAGAATCCCTCTCACAAAACTCCGACCGACACTAGACCAATTCCTCATTTAGTAACTCGAAGCGAACATCCTTCTTGATACAAGAAATGTATAGCTAGAAAACCCTCTCATAGAAATGGATTTTCAATTCATTAAGATGTTGTTTCAGTTCATCCAAAGCATTCAGAGTAGCTGCCTTCTGGGCACGGGCTTTATCAACCTTCATCTCCAAGTCAAAGTTCAATTTGCTTAACTCCTCCTACTTGCAAAAAATTCTAGCTTAAATCAGCTATCAATTATTTATTCCTAGTAATGAGATCAACGTTATCTTGAGCAAGTTGGTCCCTTACCTTCTTTAAAGATTCATAACAAGCACACGCACTATCACCGACTTCCGTCATGGAGTTATACTTAAGCTCTAAGGCAAAGGCAACTGTAGAACAGGCTTAACAGCGTAAAGACACTTTAGGAATCCAATGAATGCCCTCCATGAAATATGAGTAGTCCTTATCAATACCTTCTTCATCGGACTTCTTATCCAAACCAAATCAAATGGCATTAAAAAGGGTATAACCGTAAGGGTGGGGTAAGGCGGCAACATATGATGTCAGCATTGGTTTAGAGGTTTCAATGCCTAAAAGATCACTAGAAAAGAAACAATAGATTAGTGATATTTATCTTAACAGACGAATATGGCATCCATTTTCTTTTTCTATTTAAAAAATAAGGAGAGAATGAGATAAGATATATATATATATATATATATATATATATATATATATATATATATATATATATATATACATACTAATTTGCTGATTAGAAGTGGCTGAAGGAGTAATAGTCAGAAAAATGATCATCTCAGCTGAAGTAACAGGGGCATTCACCAAAGGGCTTCTAGCCTAATGGTATCTAGTGTTGCCCTCCTTCCTTGAGGTTAAGGGTTCAAGTTCTCTCATGGATATAGGTGGATTTAAGGAGTAGTTTTGGAGTAGGTTAGCTTTACCATTTAGAAAAAACAGGGAGATTACGTGCAGTCGGGAAAATGAGAGAATCCAAATCAATAAGACCAGAGGATGAGCGAATGGTGCCTTCAGATTCTAAACAAGTCACAATGATGGGAGAAGCTGGGTCTATAAAAGGCTTAGCGTCCTGCTTCTCCCAAACCTTTGGGTCAGGCTTAGAACCAAAGAGTATCTGAGGAAAGGTTTCTCAGGCAGCATCAGTAGAATCCTTGATAGAGTCTCAGTAGAAACGGTGGTGGTGACCATGGTAGACATGGTTTAAAGAGATAGGAGGTTGTGAGAATCAATATGAAAGGGGATTGTCTCAGGAGGATCAGAGTAAATCTTTGCGACATTAACCAAAATTGGGTCAGAACGAACATGGTAATCATGGAGAGTAGCAAGCTCATCAATTTTTATCGTAGCCAAAGGATAGGCAGGAGGCTCAGTGGAAGGGATATCAAAAGCTTTTTCTTTCGAAAGAAGGGTCCTCCGAAGCTTGAAAGGAGAATCATTGGTGAAGCTATTCTGGTGATTAAGAATGTCATCAAGTGAAAGAGTTTTGGTTAAGGAAGAGTCGACCAAACCTACACTCTCAGAAGGTTCGGGATTATTTGTTTTGCGAGAAACTCAAACATTGGTAGAATCCTTAGAAGAAACAGTAGGAGACATAGATACATATCATTCAGATTTGATAATCTTGAACTACCCATTAGCAGGAGGACAAGAGGGGGAATGACTGACATCGGTAGATCCATTTCATTCAAATTTTGTAATCTTCAATAAAATTTTCCCCACGAGAAGAACCGACACACCTAGTAGAGGTCCCATCAAAGGTCTTACGAACATTAGTAAAGTTCCTATGATGAATCTTGTCAAGGAGAGTATAAGCTTTTCCATGAAGGACAGGGGCATCTGTTGTATCTTCTTGACCCCAGGGACTTGCCAAGCCGGCCATAGTTAGCATACCCTCATTGGGCTCCTTCCATTTCATGAAATTACCAGACAATCGCTCGGGGAATGATTTTTTCACAACTAGTATTTTTAACTAGGAAATTATGTGCTCATGTAAACATCAACTATTGTAAGATTTGTGCTAACACCTTTAAGTTTACATTAAGGTTCTTAATGAACCATGTATTGTAAAAATATAAAGCATTTACATCTCTCTAAATCTCTCCCAAATCTCTCTTTGTATCTCAAATCTCTCCTAAATCTCTCTGTGTATCTCAAACCTCTCCCAAATTCCCTATGAAGTTTCCTTAGTCGAAACCAACTCAAAAAATGGGAAAACTTGAATGAGCAAGCCTAGTTCAGAACCCCCCTTAAGTGACTTCCAACTCTCTGATCAGCCTCGGAACCCCTCCTTGCTTCGGACCTCCTGATGGACTCAGGAATGCCCTTGAACCGGATAATCTCGCTCCGGAATAATCTCTCATCTGGACAATCTCGTTTGGAGCCTTCGTGTTTGCTTTGTAACCTCGCATACTTCGGAAGGTCTCACCTCGTAGCCTTGGAAGGAATCGGTTTCGAATCAGAGCTGACTCCGGAAAGTGAGGTTTGACTCCGGAAAGTGAGGTTTGACTTCGGAACTTGAGAATTGTCTTCGGAACCCACCTAGTGGCTTCGAAACTCATTATTTGGCTTCGGTTTTTATACAATTTCGGAACTTTCCTTCATTTTAAGGCATTTTGACGTCGGGAATCCCACCAAACTCATATTTTTCATAACTAGACCTCCTAAACCTCTATTTTATGCTAATTTTAATTATTTGAAAACATATTTACATAAAATAATAACTAATATCTATAAAAGTATCATATAAAATCATATAGTGATAAGGGGTTGACTTTATGATGGGATGTAATTCCCATTTCCCATGCAATTCACAGTAACCCATGCAAGAACCACCAAATAACAATGTTTGAACCAATAGATCTCCATGCACCTACCCATTCCCCCTTTTTCCTTATCCTCCCTTATAGAAAACATGAACCACTCTTTTATCCATATCCCACTTCCCATATCTTCAATCTATGAACTCCAAAGTGCTCTCTCAAACTTGTTCAAGCTTCAAGTTCCATCCTTCAAAGAAATTCCCATATTTTTGGGTAAGTATCTCCTCTTCTTTGACTAACTGATTCTCTAGATTATTCCTAAAACTCCATTATATTTACATATTCTTAGGATATTCTAAAGTCTAAAGAGTTATCAAACCTTCCAAGTGTTGGAAATTGGAAACTCTTTAACACATATTCAAATCACACAACAAGCTAAACCAAGGTGAGCTTCATACCCCTACTTTTTTTTGATATTTTTATTGCTTTTGGGCGAGAATGCAAGTCAAAACCTTGTTTTAAACCTTATTTTATTTTCTTGTTATACTTGTATGCTAAATTATATGTGCTAAAGTTATGAAAACTCCAAGAACTCGAAATCTTAGGCAAGTCTCAGGTGTAAGCATCATATTTCACAAAATATACAAAGAAGCCGGAACTACTCTGTTACAAAATAGAAGTTACAAGTTTTTATAGCAAAAACCATAAGTATTTAAGTCAAAAATTACTTAAACAACTATTTTGGAGGAAAGGGACCACTTTCAACAAATCACATAGCTTTGAGCCACCTTTTGACAAAAATGAGTCTTAATTGGAAGGTTATAAAATGAAGCATCATTTTGCCAGCATTAAGAATATCGGGCCATTTTGACGAGCCGAATTTACAAAGGAATATCTTCTATAAACAAAAACGAAATATCTAGTCAAGAAGTACACCATTGTTATTTATGTAATAAATAATGGACTACAACGATTTGCTCAAAAATTTGTTAGTATTCTAGTTAGAAGAATCTTCATAGTACCTATATATTTAAATAATAGTGTACGCTTAAAGTCCTGTAAGAGTTATAACCAGAGTCTCCTGGAGGGGGAGCGGGAATTTGTGTATAGATCTATATGGGGTTGACACCACGCACCTTCACTGTTCGCTACAGCTAGACCGGCCAGTCTAGGGTGACAAATGTCTTAAACGAAACCGACGCCTGAAGAACGTCAAAACAGGCTCTTCGTCATATTAGTATGGTTATAACGACTCACTAAGAATATAAAGTATGTTTTAGAAAATTACTCAAGTTACACCTTTCGATTATAGACAACTATTGTTTTGAATACTATAAACGAAGCTTTTGTCACACAGTCTTAGGGTTTTATGTCCATCATCTTACACATCAGAAAATACAAGATATCCTAGGGAAAAAATTTATACGATTTCGGAAAACAATAAACTAAAACACACATGCAACTATACCTGATTAGAATCGAAAACTTACAACCATTCGATAAGAAAATATGGGATTTTTCTGGTTGTTTTTCAACTACCACAAATTCTTATGAACTCACCAGCATATTTTATGTTGATACTTTTCAAACGACTTGTATTCTCAGGAAATCAGTAAGCAGGTCAGTGACATAGGGATTCAAGATCATTTTGTTGACATTTGGAACTTTATTCAATGTTGTCTCTTCTGTGTATTTTCAAGAACGTGAACAACATGTAAAAACAATGTAATTTTTTTTATTGATGTATGATGTTTGGATTGCCATGTTTCATTTATATCCAATTTTTATGATACTACACAATGAAGTCATCCACCTCCAAACGTTTCCCCCGCTCTAGTATGAAGGTGTGACAGATTGGTATCAGAGCAATGTTTATAGTGAACTAGTATATCTAGCCATACAAGATATACAACAATAAATACAAAGGGACTAAAATATTTTGACTAAAAGTATACATACTTGCTAAGACCGTATCATAACGAGAACAAAACAAGATAACTTAAAGGTTGAACACTACAGTCAAATCTAGGCAGTTATGTAATCATATATGGCATACATATATCCTGATCAACTATATTTATTCGAGATATGACCAACATGTGTTTGGGAGTGGTAGTGGTGTTGCAACAAGTGTTAAGCTTTCCAACACGTATCCAAAAGTTTTAAGGACCCAACCTAAAATAATTAAAATACTATAGGAGTATTTTTATATTTCATCTATTTGCTCGTACTCATATATTCTTGCACAGATGACATGGCAGGCTTTCACCTCCCTGGAGACCCTTACTTTCCTAATCAAGGGAATGGGGGTTGGATCAAGGAAGACCCAGAAGAAGACCCCAAGGAACCTATGGAGGATCCTGGAGAGCCTATAGAGTTTTAAGAAGAGGACGTTGATGATGAAATCAAGGAAGATGACGATGAGGAGGTTGAAGAGGACGATTAATTGGATGTAGAGTCTGAAGTTATCAACCCTCCCTACATGGCAAGGGTATCACCACATATAATGGGCTACAATGGCCCTACACCTCCATGGGATGAGAATATTGAACGATGGAGCCGACGCCAGGACCAGCGGATCGCGCACTCCCTATCATGTTCAGACGTATTAGGGACATCGGTGACTAGGCTCAAGTGACCGCCGACCGGGTAATGAAGATGTGGGCGGCTATGTAGGTTATGAATGCTCGCACACAAGACCTAGAGCGAGACTTCTATCCAATGGAATGACTCATGGAGGATCTTGCCACTGCACGAGTGGAGCTCGGATAATACCAGGAGAGACACACCGCTCTGGAGGAGCATGTACGGATCACCGAACGCAGATTAGCTGAACTCCAGGGCGTATCTACTTCGTTGTCAACACTACCAGACCCTACTCATCGCGGCTAGTATATGTTTATTCACTACCGTATTGATTTTTACTTTGTGCACTACCCTATGTATTATCGACTTCATGATTAAGTGATTACACTACTCATGGAGTCATGGCTCTATCAGTTTTATTTTCATGTATTGTATGCCTTATGAAGGAAAATTTTAATGTACTCAAAAGATTATTATCAATGAAAAAAGAGTCTATATTTTATCATGATGTGTTGACCATTATGTGCTCTATTACTATTATTACATGCTGAATTTTATGCACACACTTGCTTATATACAACTGAATCACCGACACTATTCTCTAATCAAGAACTCATGAAACAAACAATACATTGGATACTCATTGTCCGTCTGTTCCATGATAGAAAGATGTCGAGGAGAGCAATCCGTAAGAATAATAACACAGCACCATCACCGCCGACCCCGCCGGAGATGAACTATGCTGCCTTCCAGGTGACAGTTTCAGCCACATTAAAAGCGGCTCTAGCCCACATATAAACCGGAAATAATGGTGCTGGAAATGGCCAATGGATAGGCAGCTCCCACCAAGGGATGAATAAAGGGCCTGCAAAGTTTTGTACTTACAAGGACTTCTCTAATGCAATACCCCGCACTTTCAACAGGACTGGAGGAGTCATAGCCTTGAAACGATGGATCGAGAAGGTTGAGTTGGTATTCAAAATTTGTGATTGTCTGGAAGAGAGTAAAGTGAAATTACAGGTTCTTGTTGGCCATCTTCAAGAAACCTGTACTCTAAGTGATCTGGTGGTGCCTTAAGTTTAGTTTTTGTGTTCTGAATGTTAAACACGTCGAGTCTAGTGAGGGGACTCGTCGAGTCCTTCGTAAAATCCACGACTGATCGGGTTTCTTCGGATGGAATCACTAAGTCAGTCGAGGCTACTCGGCGAGTCGGGTGTTATGCACTTCTGATTAGATCATTATACTCAGCTTCCTCGAGCAGTCTTTCTATTTACAACAGGTCTCTTTCTATATCAAATTCTTATTTATGTGTGACGGTGGAGTTGTTTGGCTCATCTCCATCCCATTCCTCCATTAACTCTTCCAACATGTCAACCGAAAATGTTGTGTCATCGTTATTCCTTGGATGTTTCATGGCTTGATCAACCCCAAAAGTAACTGATTCGTCTCCTACCCGAAGGGTAAGTTAGAATCTCGAATGTCAACTATAGCATTTGCGGTGTTAAGAAAAGGTCTTCCAAGTATTATCGGGACTTGAGGATCTGCTTCCATGTCTAAAACTATAAATTCCGCGGGAAACACGAACTTATCAACCTTCACCAATAGATCTTCACATATTCCTCTCGGGAATGTGACTGTTTTAATTTCTAGGTGAATCGCCATTCAAATTGGCCTTGGCTCCGGAAGATCTAATTTCTTGAAAAATGAGTATGGCATGAGATTTACACTTGCCCCTGAATCAGCCAATGCATAAATGGTAGCTAAGTTTCCAAATTGGCAAGGTAATGTTCAGCTTCCTGGGTCACCTTTCTTCTTAGGTAGTTTATTCAACATCGCAGTTGAACAATTCTCATTTAGGACCACTTTCTTCACCTCTTCCATCTTCTTTCTATTATTTAGAAGCTCCTTGAGGAAATTGGCGTATTTCGGCATTTGTGCAACTGCTTCTATGAATGGCATATTAATCTGGAGAGCCTTTATGTGTTTCGGAAACTTCTGGTAGTCAACTTCATTTTTTTCTTGTCTAGCTCGAGCCGGAAAGGGAAGTGGAGGCTGATATGGCTTAATAGGAGGTTGGCTTATATGTTCAGGTGGGGGTCTCATCGAGTAGTTAACATAAACTCGGCGAGTTGGGTCTGGATTCTGTGATTCTTAATGTTCTTCTTTATCCCCTTGCACCAGTTTAGGATCTTCTTGCTGAATAGGGGTCAGAGGAGTTATAATCTTCCCACTCCGAGTTGTCACAATATTTATACGTGCACCTTTCGGGTTACTTTCTGTATTACTAGGAAGTGCATCCGATCTTCTCTCATTCACTTGTTGTGCAAGTTGCCCCAGCTGCTTTTCTATGTTGACAATAGATGCTTGTTGATTCCTAAGCAAGGCTTGTTGATCTTTCATCATAAGTTGGTGTTCTCTCAACATATTTTGTTGATCTTTAAGTGTAGCATCGGTATCATTGTGTCTTTTCTTGGATGCGGCCACGAATCTTGTAAGCATGTCTTCCAAATCTGATTTCTTTTCATGTACCGGTTCCTCCTTTTGATAATAGGCTCTCTCCTTTTGCTTATACTTTTCCTCCCTTGTCTTTTTGTACTCATCATATGGTAGCCATTCTTTCTTTGGTTTTCGCCAATTATCATCAAACCTATCACCACTTGAATAACACACTTGTACCTTCCGGTTCCCATTCTCATCAAGATCACAATCTTTTGTAAGGTGGGGCCCTCTACAGTTTTCACATCCCACTCTAATAGCATGGATGGATTGGTCCATCTTAGTCATTATTCGGTCCATGCTTTCCAATTTTGCCATCATTTATGCCATGTCATC